>NW_027649875.1:0-485515 GCF_965287045.1 Carcharhinus amblyrhynchos
GTGTCTCCGCGTCTCCGAGTCTCCGTGTCTCCGTGTCTCCGAGTCTCCGAGTCTCCGTGTCTCCGAGTCTCCGAGTCTCCGAGTCTCCGTGTCTCCGAGTCTCCGAGTCTCCGTGTCTCCGAGTCTCCGTGTCTCCGAGTCTCCGAGTCTCTGTGTCTCTGAGTCTCTGAGTCTCTGAGTCTCTGTGTCTCTGTGTCTCTGAGTCTCTGAGTCTCTGTGTCTCTGAGTCTCTGTGTCTCTGTGTCTCTGAGTCTCTGAGTCTCCGAGTCTCCGCGTCTCCGAGTCTCGGAGTCTCCGAGTCTCCGAGTCTCCGTGTCTCCGAGTCTCCGTGTCTGCGAGTCTCCGAGTCTCCGAGTCTCCGTGTCTCCGAGTCTCCGAGTCTCCGAGTCTCGGAGTCTCCGAGTCTCCGTGTCTCCGAGTCTCCGAGTCTCCGAGTCTCCGTGTCTCCGAGTCTCCGAGTCTCCGTGTCTCCGAGTCTCCGTGTCTCCGAGTCTCCGAGTCTCCGAGTCTCCGAGTCTCCGAGTCTCCGTGTCTCCGAGTCTCCGAGTCTCCGTGTCTCCGAGTATCCGTGTCTCCGAGTCTCCGAGTCTCCGTGTCTCTGAGTCTCTGAGTCTCTGTGTCTCTGTGTCTCTGAGTCTCTGAGTCTCTGTGTCTCTGAGTCTCTGTGTCTCTGTGTCTCTGAGTCTCTGAGTCTCCGAGTCTCCGCGTCTCCGAGTCTCGGAGTCTCCGAGTCTCCGAGTCTCCGAGTCTCCGAGTCTCCGAGTCTCCGTGTCTCCGAGTCTCCGAGTCTCCGTGTCTCCGAGTCTCCAAGTCTCCGTGTCTCCGTGTCTCCGAGTCTCCGAGTCTCCGTGTCTCCGCGTTCGAGTCTCCGAGTCTCCGGTCTCCGAGTCTCGAGTCTCCGTGTCTCCGAGTCTCCGTGTCTCCGAGTCTCCGAGTCTCTGTGTCTCTGAGTCTCTGAGTCTCTGTGTCTCTGTGTCTCTGAGTCACTGAGTCTCTGTGTCTCTGAGTCTCTGTGTCTCTGTGTCTCTGAGTCTCTGAGTCTCCGAGTCTCCGCGTCTCCGAGTCTCGGAGTCTCCGAGTCTCCGTGTCTCCGAGTCTCCGAGTCTCCGAGTCTCCGAGTCTCCGAGTCTCCGTGACTCTGAGTCTCTGAGTCTCTGTGTCTCTGAGTCTCTGAGTCTCTGTGTCTCTGAGTCTCTGTGTCTCTGTGTCTCTGAGTCTCTAAGTCTCTGAGTCTCCGCGTCTCCGAGTCTCGGAGTCTCCGAGTCTCCGTGTCTCCGAGTCTCCGAGTCTCCGTGTCTCCGAGTCTCCGAGTCTCTGAGTCTCTGAGTCTCTGTGTCTCTGAGTCTCTGAGTCTCTGTGTCTCTGAGTCTCTGTGTCTCTGTGTCTCTGAGTCTCTGAGTCTCCGCGTCTCCGAGTCTCGGAGTCTCCGTGTCTCCGAGTCTACGAGTCTCCGATTCTCCGTGTCTCCGAGTCTCCGAGTCTCCGAGTCTCCGTGTCTCCGAGTCTCCGAGTGTCCGAGTCTCCGTGTCTCCGAGTCTCCGAGTCTCCGAGTCTCCGTGTCTCCGAGTCTCCGAGTCTCTGTGTCTCTGAGTCTCTGAGTCTCTGTGTCTCTGTGTCTCTGAGTCTCTGAGTCTCCGTGTCTCCGAGTCTCCGAGTCTCGGAGTCTCTGTGTCTCTGAGTCTCTGAGTCTCCGCGTCTCCGAGTCTCGGAGTCTCCGTGTCTCCGAGTCTCCGAGTCTCCGAGTCTCCGTGTCTCCGAGTCTCCGAGTCTCCGTGTCTCCGAGTCTCCGAGTGTCCGAGTCTCCGTGTCTCCGAGTCTCCGAGTCTCCGAGTCTCCGTGTCTCCGAGTCTCCGAGTCTCTGTGTCTCTGAGTCTCTGTGTCTCTGTGTCTCTGAGTCTCTGAGTCTCCGTGTCTCCGAGTCTCCGAGTCTCGGAGTCTCTGTGTCTCTGAGTCTCTGAGTCTCTGTGTCTCTGAGTCTCTGAGTCTCTGTGTCTCTGTGTCTCGGAGTCTCTGTGTCTCTGAGTCTCTGTGTCTCTGAGTCTCTGAGTCTCTGTGTCTCTGAGTCTCTGAGTCTCTGTGTCTCTGTGTCTCTGAGTCTCTGTGTCTCTGTGTCTCTGAGTCTCTGTGTCTCTGTGTCTCTGAGTCTCTGAGTCTCTGTGTCTCTGTGTCTCTGAGTCTCTGAGTCTCTGTGTCTCTGAGTCTCTGAGTCTCTGTGTCTCTGTGTCTCTGAGTCTCTGAGTCTCTGAGTCTCCGCGTCTCCGAGTCTCGGAGTCTCCGTGTCTCCGAGTCTCCGAGTCTCCGTGTCTCCGAGTATCCGAGTCTCTGTGTCTCTGTGTCTCTGAGTCTCTGTGTCTCTGAGTCTCTGAGTCTCTGAGTCTCCGAGTCTCTGTGTCTCTGAGTCTCTGAGTCTCTGTGTCTCTGTGTCTCTGAGTCTCTGAGTCTCCGTGTCTCCGAGTCTCCGAGTCTCGGAGTATCTGTGTCTCTGAGTCTCTGAGTCTCTGTGTCTCTGAGTCTCTGAGTCTCTGTGTCTCTGTGTCTCTGAGTCTCTGTGTCTCTGAGTCTCTGTGTCTCTGTGTCTCTGAGTCTCTGAGTCTCTGTGTCTCTGAGTCTCTGAGTCTCTGAGTCTCTGTGTCTCTGAGTCTCTGAGTCTCTGTGTCTCTGAATCTCTGAGTCTCTGTGTCTCTGTGTCTCTGAGTCTCTGAGTCTCTGAGACTCCGCGTCTCCGAGTCTCGGAATCTCCGAGTCTCCGTGTCTCCGAGTCTCCGAGTCTCCGTGTCTCCGAGTCTCCGAGTATCCGAGTCTCTGTGTCTCTGTGTCTCTGTGTCTCTGTGTCTCTGAGTCTCTGAGTCTCTGAGTCTCTGTGTCTCTGAGTCTCTGTGTCTCTGAGTCTCTGTGTCTCTGAGTCTCTGAGTCTCTGAGTCTCCGCGTCTCCGAGTCTCCGAGTCTCCGAGTCTCCGTGTCTCCGAGTCTCGGAGTCTCCGAGTCTCCGTGTCTCCGAGTCTCCGAGTCTCCGAGTCTCCGTGTCTCCGAGTCTCGGAGTCTCTGAGTCTCTGAGTCTCTGAGTCTCTGTGTCACTGTGTCTCTGAGTCTCTGAGTCTCTGTGTCTCTGAGTCTCTGTGTCTCTGTGTCTCTGAGTCTCTGAGTCTCTGTGTCACTGTGTCTCTGAGTCTCTGAGTCTCTGAGTCTCTGTGTCTCTGAGTCTCTGTGTCTCTGTGTCTCTGAGTCTCTGAGTCTCTGAGTCTCCGTGTCTCCGAGTCTCCGAGTCTCGGAGTCTCTGTGTCTCTGAGTCTCTGAGTCTCTGTGTCTCTGAGTCTCTGTGTCTCTGAGTCTCTGTGTCTCTGTGTCTCTGAGTCTCTGAGTCTGTGTGTCTCTGTGTCTCTGAGTCTCTGTGTCTCTGAGTCTCTGTGTCTCTGTGTCTCTGAGTCTCTGTGTCTCTGAGTCTCTGAGTCTCTGTGTCTCTGTGTCTCTGAGTCTCTGAGTCTCTGTGTCTCTGAATCTCTGAGTCTCTGTGTCTCTGTGTCTCTGAGTCTCTGAGTCTCTGAGACTCCGCGTCTCCGAGTCTCGGAGTCTCCGAGTCTCCGTGTCTCCGAGTCTCCGAGTCTCCGTGTCTCCGAGTCTCCGAGTCTCCGAGTATCCGAGTCTCTGTGTCTCTGTGTCTCTGAGTCTCTGTGTCTCTGTGTCTCTGAGTCTCTGAGTCTCTGAGTCTCTGTGTCTCTGAGTCTCTGTGTCTCTGAGTCTCTGTGTCTCTGAGTCTCTGAGTCTCTGAGTCTCCGCGTCTCCGAGTCTCCGAGTCTCCGAGTCTCCGTGTCTCCGAGTCTCGGAGTCTCCGAGTCTCCGTGTCTCCGAGTCTCCGAGTCTCCGAGTCTCCGTGTCTCCGAGTCTCGGAGTCTCTGAGTCTCTGAGTCTCTGAGTCTCTGTGTCACTGTGTCTCTGAGTCTCTGAGTCTCTGTGTCTCTGAGTCTCTGAGTCTCTGTGTCTCTGTGTCTCTGAGTCTCTGAGTCTCTGTGTCACTGTGTCTCTGAGTCTCTGAGTCTCTGAGTCTCTGTGTCTCTGAGTCTCTGTGTCTCTGTGTCTCTGAGTCTCTGAGTCTCTGAGTCTCCGTGTCTCCGAGTCTCCGAGTCTCGGAGTCTCTGTGTCTCTGAGTCTCTGAGTCTCTGTGTCTCTGAGTCTCTGTGTCTCTGAGTCTCTGTGTCTCTGTGTCTCTGAGTCTCTGAGTCTCTGTGTCTCTGTGTCTCTGAGTCTCTGTGTCTCTGAGTCTCTGTGTCTCTGTGTCTCTGAGTCTCTGTGTCTCTGAGTCTCTGAGTCTCTGTGTCTCTGTGTCTCTGAGTCTCTGAGTCTCCGTGTCTCCGAGTCTCCGAGTCTCGGAGTCTCTGTGTCTCTGAGTCTCTGAGTCTCTGTGTCTCTGAGTCTCTGTGTCTCTGAGTCTCTGTGTCTCCGAGTCTCTGTGTCTCTGTGTCTCTGAGTCTCTGAGTCTCCGTGTCTCCGAGTCTCCGAGTCTCGGAGTCTCTGTGTCTCTGAGTCTCTGAGTCTCTGTGTCTCTGAGTCTCTGTGTCTCCGAGTCTCTGTGTCTCTGTGTCTCTGAGTCTCTGAGTCTCTGTGTCTCTGTGTCTCTGAGTTTCTGTGTCTCTGAGTCTCTGTGTCTCTGTGTCTCTGAGTCTCTGAGTCTCTGTGTCTCTGTGTCTCTGAGTCTCTGTGTCTCTGAGTCTCTGTGTCTCTGTGTCTCTGAGTCTCTGAGTCTCTGTGTCTCTGTGTCTCTGAGTCTCTGAGTCTCTGTGTCTCTGTGTCTCTGAGTCTCTGAGTCTCTGTGTCTCTGTGTCTCTGAGTCTCTGAGTCTCCGTGTCTCCGAGTCTCCGAGTCTCGGAGTCTCTGTGTCTCTGAGTCTCTGAGTCTCTGTGTCTCTGAGTCTCCGAGTCTCCGAGTCTCCGTGTCTCCGTGTCTCCGAGTCTCCGAGTCTCCGAGTCTCCGTGTCTCCGAGTCTCCGAGTCTCCGAGTCTCCGTGTCTCCGAGTCTCCGAGTCTCCGAGTCTCCGTGTCTCCGAGTCTCCGTGTCTCCGAGTCTCCGAGTCTCTGTGTCTCTGAGTCTCTGAGTCTCTGAGTCTCTGAGTCACTGAGTCTCTGTGTCTCTGAGTCTCTGTGTCTCTGTGTCTCTGAGTCTCTGAGTCTCCGAGTCTCCGCGTCTCCGAGTCTCGGAGTCTCCGAGTCTCGGAGTCTCCGAGTCTCCGAGTCTCCGTGTCTCCGAGTCTCCGAGTCTCCGAGTCTCCGTGTCTCCGAGTCTCCGAGTCTCTGTGTCTCTGAGTCTCTGAGTCTCTGTGTCTCTGTGTCTCTGAGTCTCTGAGTCTCCGTGTCTCCGAGTCTCCGAGTCTCGGAGTCTCAGTGTCTCTGCGTCTCTGAGTCTCCGCGTCTCCGAGTCTCGGAGTCTCCGTGTCTCCGAGTCTCCGAGTCTCCGAGTCTCCGTGTCTCCGAGTCTCCGAGTCTCCGTGTCTCCGAGTCTCCGAGTGTCCGAGTCTCCGTGTCTCCGAGTCTCCGAGTCTCCGAGTCTCCGTGTCTCCGAGTCTCCGAGTCTCTGTGTCTCTGAGTCTCTGAGTCTCTGTGTCTCTGTGTCTCTGAGTCTCTGAGTCTCCGTGTCTCCGAGTCTCCGAGTCTCGGAGTCTCTGTGTCTCTGAGTCTCTGAGTCTCTGTGTCTCTGAGTCTCTGAGTCTCTGTGTCTCTGTGTCTCTGAGTCTCTGTGTCTCTGAGTCTCTGTATCTCTGAGTCTCTGAGTCTCTGTGTCTCTGAGTCTCTGAGTCTCTGTGTCTCTGTGTCTCTGAGTCTCTGAGTCTCCGTGTCTCCGAGTCTCTGTGTCTCTGAGTCTCTGCGTCTCTGAGTCTCTGTGTCTCTGAGTCTCTGAGTCTCTGTGTCTCTGTGTCTCTGAGTCTCTGTGTCTCTGAGTCTCTGAGTCTCTGTGTCTCTGTGTCTCTGAGTCTCTGTGTCTCTGTGTCTCTGAGTCTCTGTGTCTCTGTGTCTCTGAGTCTCTGAGTCTCTGTGTCTCTGTGTCTCTGTGTCTCTGAGTCTCTGTGTCTCTGAGTCTCTGAGTCTCTGTGTCTCTGTGTCTCTGAGTCTCTGAGTCTCTGAGTCTCCGCGTCTCCGAGTCTCGGAGTCTCCGAGTCTCCGTGTCTCCGAGTCTCCGAGTCTCCGTGTCTCCGAGTCTCCGAGTATCCGAGTCTCTGTGTCTCTGTGTCTCTGAGTCTCTGTGTCTCTGAGTCTCTGAGTCTCTGAGTCTCCGAGTCTCTGTGTCTCTGAGTCTCTGAGTCTCTGAGTCTCTGTGTCTCTGAGTCTCTGAGTCTCCGTGTCTCCGAGTCTCCGAGTCTCGGAGTCTCTGTGTCTCTGAGTCTCTGAGTCTCTGTGTCTCTGAGTCTCTGAGTCTCTGAGTCTCTGTGTCTCTGTGTCTCTGAGTCTCTGTGTCTCTGAGTCTCTGTGTCTCTGTGTCTCTGAGTCTCTGAGTCTCTGTGTCTCTGAGTCTCTGAGTCTCTGTGTCTCTGTGTCTCTGAGTCTCTGAGTCTCCGTGTCTCCGAGTCTCCGAGTCTCGGAGTCTCTGTGTCTCTGAGTCTCCGTGTCTCTGAGTCTCTGTGTCTCTGAGTCTCTGAGTCTCTGTGTCTCTGTGTCTCTGAGTCTCTGTGTCTCTGAGTCTCTGTGTCTCTGTGTCTCTGAGTCTCTGTGTCTCTGTGTCTCTGAGTCTCTGTGTCTCTGTGTCTCTGAGTCTCTGTGTCTCTGAATCTCTGAGTCTCTGTGTCTCTGTGTCTCTGAGTCTCTGAGTCTCTGAGTCTCCGCGTCTCCGAGTCTCGGAGTCTCCGAGTCTCCGTGTCTCCGAGTCTCCGAGTCTCCGTGTCTCCGAGTCTCCGAGTCTCCGAGTATCCGAGTCTCTGTGTCTCTGTGTCTCTGAGTCTCTGTGTCTCTGAGTCTCTGTGTCTCTGAGTCTCTGAGTCTCTGAGTCTCTGTGTCTCTGAGTCTCTGTGTCTCTGAGTCTCTGTGTCTCTGAGTCTCTGTGTCTCTGAGTCTCTGAGTTTCTGTGTCTCTGAGTCTCTGTGTCTCTGTGTCTCTGAGTCTCTGAGTCTCTGAGTCTCCGCGTCTCCGAGTCTCGGAGTCTCCGAGTCTCCGTGTCTCCGAGTCTCCGAGTCTCCGTGTCTCTGAGTCTCTGAGTCTCTGTGTCTCTGAGTCTCTGAGTCTCTGTGTCTCTGAGTCTCTGTGTCTCTGTGTCTCTGATGCTCTGAGTCTCTGAGTCTCCGCGTCTCCGAGTCTCGGAGTCTCCGAGTCTCCGTGTCTCCGAGTCTCCGAGTCTCCGTGTCTCCGAGTCTCCGAGTCTCCGAGTCTCCGTGTCTCTGAGTCTCTGTGTCTCTGAGTCTCTGTGTCTCTGAGTCTCTGAGTCTCTGTGTCTCTGAGTCACTGTGTCTCTGTGTCTCTGAGTCTCTGAGTCTCCGAGTCTCCGCGTCTCCGAGTCTCCGAGTCTCCGTGTCTCCGTGTCTCCGAGTCTCCGTGTCTCCGAGTCTCCGAGTCTCCGAGTCTCCTTGTCTCCGAGTCTCCGAGTCTCGGAGTCTCCGAGTCTCCGTGTCTCCGAGTCTCTGTGTCTCTGAGTCTCTGAGTCTCTGTGTCTCTGAGTCTCTGAGTCTCTGAGTCTCTGTGTCTCTGAGTCTCTGAGTCTCTGTGTCTCTGAGTCTCTGAGTCTCTGTGTCTCTGTGTCTCTGAGTCTCTGAGTCTCTGAGTCTCCGCGTCTCCGAGTCTCGGAGTCTCCGAGTCTCCGCGTCTCCGCGTCTCCGAGTCTCCGTGTCTCCGTGTCTCCGAGTCTCCGTGTCTCCGAGTCTCCGAGTCTCCGTGTCTCCGAGTCTCCGAGTCTCCGTGTCTCCGAGTCTCCGAGTCTCTGTGTCTCTGAGTCTCTGAGTCTCTGTGTCTCTGAGTCTCTGAGTTTCTGTGTCTCTGAGTCTCTGTGTCTCTGTGTCTCTGAGTCTCTGAGTCTCCGCGTCTCCGAGTCTCGGAGTCTCCGAGTCTCCGTGTCGCCGAGTCTCCGAGTCTCTGTGTCTCTGAGTCTCTGAGTCTCTGAGTCTCTGAGTCTCTGTGTCTCTGAGTCTCTGTGTCTCTGTGTCTCTGAGTCTCTGTGTCTCTGTGTCTCTGAGTCTCTGAGTCTCTGAGTCTCCGCGTCTCCGAGTCTCGGAGTCTCCGAGTCTCCGTGTCTCCGAGTCTCCGAGTCTCCGTGTCTCCGAGTCTCCGAGTCTCCGTGTCTCCGAGTCTCCGAGTCTCTGTGTCTCTGAGTCTCTGTGTCTCTGAGTCTCTGAGTCTCTGTGTCTCTGAGTCACTGTGTCTCTGTGTCTCTGAGTCTCCGCGTCTCCGAGTCTCCGAGTCTCCGTGTCTCCGTGTCTCCGAGTCTCCGAGTCTCCGTGTCTCCGAGTCTCCGAGTCTCCGTGTCTCCGAGTCTCCGTGTCTCCGTGTCTCCGAGTCTCCGAGTCTCCGAGTCTCGGAGTCTCCGACTCTCCGTGTCTCCGAGTCTCCGTGTCTCCGTGTCTCTGAGTCTCTGAGTCTCTGAGTCTCTGTGTCTCTGTGTCTCTGAGTCTCTGTGTCTCTGAGTCTCTGAGTCTCTGTGTCTCTGTGTCTCTGAGTCTCTGAGTCTCTGAGTCTCCGCGTCTCCGAGTCTCGGAGTCTCGGAGTCTCCGCGTCTCCGAGTCTCCGAGTCTCCGTGTCTCCGAGTCTCCGAGTCTCCGTGTCTCCGAGTCTCCGAGTCTCCGTGTCTCCGAGTCTCCGAGTCTCCGAGTCTCCGAGTCTCTGTGTCTCTGTGTCTCTGAGTCTCTGTGTCTCTGAGTCTCTGAGTCTCTGTGTCTCTGTGTCTCTGAGTCTCTGAGTCTCTGAGCCTCCGCGTCTCCGAGTCTCGGAGTCTCCGAGTCTCCGTGTCTCCGAGTCTCCGTGTCTCCGTGTCTCCGAGTCTCCGAGTCTCCGAGTCTCCGAGTCTCCGTGTCTCCGTGTCTCCGAGTCTCCGAGTCTCGGAGTCTCGGAGTCTCCGAGTCTCCGAGTCTCCGTGTCTCCGAGTCTCCGTGTCTGCGAGTCTCCGAGTCTCCGTGTCTCCGTGTCTCCGAGTCTCCGAGTCTCCGAGTCTCGGAGTCTCCGAGTCTCCGTGTCTCCGAGTCTCCGAGTCTCCGTGTCTCCGAGTCTCCGAGTCTCCGTGTCTCCGAGTCTCCGAGTCTCCGTGTCTCCGTGTCTCCGAGTCTCCGAGTCTCCGAGTCTCCGTGTCTCCGAGTCTCCGAGTCTCCGTGTCTCCGAGTCTCCGTGTCTCCGAGTCTCCGAGTCTCTGTGTCTCTGAGTCTCTGAGTCTCTGTGTCTCTGTGTCTCTGAGTCTCTGAGTCTCTGTGTCTCTGAGTCTCTGTGTCTCTGTGTCTCTGAGTCTCTGAGTCTCCGCGTCTCCGAGTCTCGGAGTCTCCGAGTCTCCGTGTCTCCGAGTCTCCGAGTCTCCGAGTCTCCGTGTCTCCGAGTCTCCGAGTCTCCGAGTCTCCGTGTCTCCGAGTCTCCGTGTCTCCGCGTCTCCGAGTCTCCGTGTCTCCGTGTCTCCGAGTCTCCGAGTCTCCGTGTCTCCGAGTCTCCGAGTCTCCGAGTCTCCGTGTCTCCGAGTCTCCGAGTCTCCGTGTCTCCGAGTCTCCGTGTCTCCGAGTCTCCGAGTCTCTGTGTCTCTGAGTCTCTGAGTCTCTGAGTCTCTGTGTCTCTGTGTCTCTGAGTCTCTGAGTCTCTGTGTCTCTGAGTCTCTGTGTCTCTGTGTCTCTGAGTCTCTGAGTCTCCGAGTCTCCGCGTCTCCGAGTCTCGGAGTCTCCGAGTCTCCGAGTCTCCGTGTCTCCGAGTCTCCGTGTCTGCGAGTCTCCGAGTCTCCGAGTCTCCGTGTCTCCGAGTCTCCGAGTCTCCGAGTCTCCGAGTCTCCGAGTCTCCGTGTCTCCGAGTCTCCGAGTCTCCGAGTCTCCGTGTCTCCGAGTCTCCGAGTCTCCGTGTCTCCGAGTCTCCGTGTCTCCGTGTCTCCGAGTCTCCGAGTCTCCGAGTCTCCGTGTCTCCGAGTCTCCGAGTCTCCGAGTCTCCGTGTCTCCGAGTCTCCGAGTCTCCGTGTCTCCGAGTATCCGTGTCTCCGAGTCTCCGAGTCTCCGTGTCTCTGAGTCTCTGAGTCTCTGTGTCTCTGTGTCTCTGAGTCTCTGAGTCTCTGTGTCTCTGAGTCTCTGTGTCTCTGTGTCTCTGAGTCTCTGAGTCTCCGAGTCTCCGCGTCTCCGAGTCTCGGAGTCTCCGAGTCTCCGTGTCTCCGAGTCTCCGAGTCTCCGAGTCTCCGTGTCTCCGAGTCTCCGAGTCTCCGTGTCTCCGAGTCTCCGAGTCTCCGTGTCTCCGTGTCTCCGAGTCTCCGAGTCTCCGTGTCTCCGAGTCTCCGAGTCTCCGAGTCTCCGAGTCTCCGAGTCTCCGTGTCTCCGAGTCTCCGTGTCTCCGAGTCTCCGAGTCTCTGTGTCTCTGAGTCTCTGAGTCTCTGTGTCTCTGTGTCTCTGAGTCACTGAGTCTCTGTGTCTCTGAGTCTCTGTGTCTCTGTGTCTCTGAGTCTCTGAGTCTCCGAGTCTCCGCGTCTCCGAGTCTCGGAGTCTCCGAGTCTCCGTGTCTCCGAGTCTCCGAGTCTCCGAGTCTCCGTGTCTCCGAGTCTCCGAGTCTCCGAGTCTCCGTGACTCTGAGTCTCTGAGTCTCTGTGTCTCTGAGTCTCTGAGTCTCTGTGTCTCTGAGTCTCTGTGTCTCTGTGTCTCTGAGTCTCTAAGTCTCTGAGTCTCCGCGTCTCCGAGTCTCGGAGTCTCCGAGTCTCCGTGTCTCCGAGTCTCCGAGTCTCCGTGTCTCCGAGTCTCCGAGTCTCTGAGTCTCTGAGTCTCTGTGTCTCTGAGTCTCTGAGTCTCTGTGTCTCTGAGTCTCTGTGTCTCTGTGTCTCTGAGTCTCTGAGTCTCCGCGTCTCCGAGTCTCGGAGTCTCCGTGTCTCCGAGTCTACGAGTCTCCGATTCTCCGTGTCTCCGAGTCTCCGAGTCTCCGAGTCTCCGTGTCTCCGAGTCTCCGAGTGTCCGAGTCTCCGTGTCTCCGAGTCTCCGAGTCTCCGAGTCTCCGTGTCTCCGAGTCTCCGAGTCTCTGTGTCTCTGAGTCTCTGAGTCTCTGTGTCTCTGTGTCTCTGAGTCTCTGAGTCTCCGTGTCTCCGAGTCTCCGAGTCTCGGAGTCTCTGTGTCTCTGAGTCTCTGAGTCTCCGCGTCTCCGAGTCTCGGAGTCTCCGTGTCTCCGAGTCTCCGAGTCTCCGAGTCTCCGTGTCTCCGAGTCTCCGAGTCTCCGTGTCTCCGAGTCTCCGAGTGTCCGAGTCTCCGTGTCTCCGAGTCTCCGAGTCTCCGAGTCTCCGTGTCTCCGAGTCTCCGAGTCTCTGTGTCTCTGAGTCTCTGTGTCTCTGTGTCTCTGAGTCTCTGAGTCTCCGTGTCTCCGAGTCTCCGAGTCTCGGAGTCTCTGTGTCTCTGAGTCTCTGAGTCTCTGTGTCTCTGAGTCTCTGAGTCTCTGTGTCTCTGTGTCTCGGAGTCTCTGTGTCTCTGAGTCTCTGTGTCTCTGAGTCTCTGAGTCTCTGTGTCTCTGAGTCTCTGAGTCTCTGTGTCTCTGTGTCTCTGAGTCTCTGTGTCTCTGTGTCTCTGAGTCTCTGTGTCTCTGTGTCTCTGAGTCTCTGAGTCTCTGTGTCTCTGTGTCTCTGAGTCTCTGAGTCTCTGTGTCTCTGAGTCTCTGAGTCTCTGTGTCTCTGTGTCTCTGAGTCTCTGAGTCTCTGAGTCTCCGCGTCTCCGAGTCTCGGAGTCTCCGTGTCTCCGAGTCTCCGAGTCTCCGTGTCTCCGAGTATCCGAGTCTCTGTGTCTCTGTGTCTCTGAGTCTCTGTGTCTCTGAGTCTCTGAGTCTCTGAGTCTCCGAGTCTCTGTGTCTCTGAGTCTCTGAGTCTCTGTGTCTCTGTGTCTCTGAGTCTCTGAGTCTCCGTGTCTCCGAGTCTCCGAGTCTCGGAGTATCTGTGTCTCTGAGTCTCTGAGTCTCTGTGTCTCTGAGTCTCTGAGTCTCTGTGTCTCTGTGTCTCTGAGTCTCTGTGTCTCTGAGTCTCTGTGTCTCTGAGTCTCTGAGTCTCTGAGTCTCTGAGTCTCTGTGTCTCTGTGTCTCTGAGTCTCTGTGTCTCTGAGTCTCTGAGTCTCTGTGTCTCTGTGTCTCTGAGTCTCTGAGTCTCTGAGTCTCCGCGTCTCCGAGTCTCGGAGTCTCGGAGTCTCCG
The DNA here is from genome assembly GCF_965287045.1 of Carcharhinus amblyrhynchos. Taxonomy (NCBI): domain Eukaryota; kingdom Metazoa; phylum Chordata; class Chondrichthyes; order Carcharhiniformes; family Carcharhinidae; genus Carcharhinus; species Carcharhinus amblyrhynchos. The sequence continues at coordinate 12,286 of NW_027649875.1, forward strand.
CGTCTCCGAGTCTCCGAGTCTCCGTGTCTCCGAGTCTCCGAGTCTCCGTGTCTCCGAGTCTCCGAGTCTCCGTGTCTCCGAGTCTCCGAGTCTCCGAGTCTCCGAGTCTCTGTGTCTCTGTGTCTCTGAGTCTCTGTGTCTCTGAGTCTCTGAGTCTCTGTGTCTCTGTGTCTCTGAGTCTCTGAGTCTCTGAGCCTCCGCGTCTCCGAGTCTCGGAGTCTCCGAGTCTCCGTGTCTCCGAGTCTCCGTGTCTCCGTGTCTCCGAGTCTCCGAGTCTCCGAGTCTCCGAGTCTCCGTGTCTCCGTGTCTCCGAGTCTCCGAGTCTCGGAGTCTCGGAGTCTCCGAGTCTCCGAGTCTCCGAGTCTCCGTGTCTCCGAGTCTCCGTGTCTGCGAGTCTCCGAGTCTCCGTGTCTCCGTGTCTCCGAGTCTCCGAGTCTCCGAGTCTCGGAGTCTCCGAGTCTCCGTGTCTCCGAGTCTCCGAGTCTCCGTGTCTCCGAGTCTCCGAGTCTCCGTGTCTCCGAGTCTCCGAGTCTCCGTGTCTCCGTGTCTCCGAGTCTCCGAGTCTCCGAGTCTCCGTGTCTCCGAGTCTCCGAGTCTCCGTGTCTCCGAGTCTCCGTGTCTCCGAGTCTCCGAGTCTCTGTGTCTCTGAGTCTCTGAGTCTCTGTGTCTCTGTGTCTCTGAGTCTCTGAGTCTCTGTGTCTCTGAGTCTCTGTGTCTCTGTGTCTCTGAGTCTCTGAGTCTCCGCGTCTCCGAGTCTCGGAGTCTCCGAGTCTCCGTGTCTCCGAGTCTCCGAGTCTCCGAGTCTCCGTGTCTCCGAGTCTCCGAGTCTCCGAGTCTCCGTGTCTCCGAGTCTCCGTGTCTCCGCGTCTCCGAGTCTCCGTGTCTCCGTGTCTCCGAGTCTCCGAGTCTCCGTGTCTCCGAGTCTCCGAGTCTCCGAGTCTCCGTGTCTCCGAGTCTCCGAGTCTCCGTGTCTCCGAGTCTCCGTGTCTCCGAGTCTCCGAGTCTCTGTGTCTCTGAGTCTCTGAGTCTCTGAGTCTCTGTGTCTCTGTGTCTCTGAGTCTCTGAGTCTCTGTGTCTCTGAGTCTCTGTGTCTCTGTGTCTCTGAGTCTCTGAGTCTCCGAGTCTCCGCGTCTCCGAGTCTCGGAGTCTCCGAGTCTCCGAGTCTCCGTGTCTCCGAGTCTCCGTGTCTGCGAGTCTCCGAGTCTCCGAGTCTCCGTGTCTCCGAGTCTCCGAGTCTCCGAGTCTCCGAGTCTCCGAGTCTCCGTGTCTCCGAGTCTCCGAGTCTCCGAGTCTCCGAGTCTCCGAGTCTCCGTGTCTCCGAGTCTCCGTGTCTCCGTGTCTCCGAGTCTCCGAGTCTCCGAGTCTCCGTGTCTCCGAGTCTCCGAGTCTCCGAGTCTCCGTGTCTCCGAGTCTCCGAGTCTCCGTGTCTCCGAGTATCCGTGTCTCCGAGTCTCCGAGTCTCCGTGTCTCTGAGTCTCTGAGTCTCTGTGTCTCTGTGTCTCTGAGTCTCTGAGTCTCTGTGTCTCTGAGTCTCTGTGTCTCTGTGTCTCTGAGTCTCTGAGTCTCCGAGTCTCCGCGTCTCCGAGTCTCGGAGTCTCCGAGTCTCCGTGTCTCCGAGTCTCCGAGTCTCCGAGTCTCCGTGTCTCCGAGTCTCCGAGTCTCCGTGTCTCCGAGTCTCCGAGTCTCCGTGTCTCCGTGTCTCCGAGTCTCCGAGTCTCCGTGTCTCCGAGTCTCCGAGTCTCCGAGTCTCCGAGTCTCCGAGTCTCCGTGTCTCCGAGTCTCCGTGTCTCCGAGTCTCCGAGTCTCTGTGTCTCTGAGTCTCTGAGTCTCTGTGTCTCTGTGTCTCTGAGTCACTGAGTCTCTGTGTCTCTGAGTCTCTGTGTCTCTGTGTCTCTGAGTCTCTGAGTCTCCGAGTCTCCGCGTCTCCGAGTCTCGGAGTCTCCGAGTCTCCGTGTCTCCGAGTCTCCGAGTCTCCGAGTCTCCGTGTCTCCGAGTCTCCGAGTCTCCGAGTCTCCGTGACTCTGAGTCTCTGAGTCTCTGTGTCTCTGAGTCTCTGAGTCTCTGTGTCTCTGAGTCTCTGTGTCTCTGTGTCTCTGAGTCTCTAAGTCTCTGAGTCTCCGCGTCTCCGAGTCTCGGAGTCTCCGAGTCTCCGTGTCTCCGAGTCTCCGAGTCTCCGTGTCTCCGAGTCTCCGAGTCTCTGAGTCTCTGAGTCTCTGTGTCTCTGAGTCTCTGAGTCTCTGTGTCTCTGAGTCTCTGTGTCTCTGTGTCTCTGAGTCTCTGAGTCTCCGCGTCTCCGAGTCTCGGAGTCTCCGTGTCTCCGAGTCTACGAGTCTCCGATTCTCCGTGTCTCCGAGTCTCCGAGTCTCCGAGTCTCCGTGTCTCCGAGTCTCCGAGTGTCCGAGTCTCCGTGTCTCCGAGTCTCCGAGTCTCCGAGTCTCCGTGTCTCCGAGTCTCCGAGTCTCTGTGTCTCTGAGTCTCTGAGTCTCTGTGTCTCTGTGTCTCTGAGTCTCTGAGTCTCCGTGTCTCCGAGTCTCCGAGTCTCGGAGTCTCTGTGTCTCTGAGTCTCTGAGTCTCCGCGTCTCCGAGTCTCGGAGTCTCCGTGTCTCCGAGTCTCCGAGTCTCCGAGTCTCCGTGTCTCCGAGTCTCCGAGTCTCCGTGTCTCCGAGTCTCCGAGTGTCCGAGTCTCCGTGTCTCCGAGTCTCCGAGTCTCCGAGTCTCCGTGTCTCCGAGTCTCCGAGTCTCTGTGTCTCTGAGTCTCTGTGTCTCTGTGTCTCTGAGTCTCTGAGTCTCCGTGTCTCCGAGTCTCCGAGTCTCGGAGTCTCTGTGTCTCTGAGTCTCTGAGTCTCTGTGTCTCTGAGTCTCTGAGTCTCTGTGTCTCTGTGTCTCGGAGTCTCTGTGTCTCTGAGTCTCTGTGTCTCTGAGTCTCTGAGTCTCTGTGTCTCTGAGTCTCTGAGTCTCTGTGTCTCTGTGTCTCTGAGTCTCTGTGTCTCTGTGTCTCTGAGTCTCTGTGTCTCTGTGTCTCTGAGTCTCTGAGTCTCTGTGTCTCTGTGTCTCTGAGTCTCTGAGTCTCTGTGTCTCTGAGTCTCTGAGTCTCTGTGTCTCTGTGTCTCTGAGTCTCTGAGTCTCTGAGTCTCCGCGTCTCCGAGTCTCGGAGTCTCCGTGTCTCCGAGTCTCCGAGTCTCCGTGTCTCCGAGTATCCGAGTCTCTGTGTCTCTGTGTCTCTGAGTCTCTGTGTCTCTGAGTCTCTGAGTCTCTGAGTCTCCGAGTCTCTGTGTCTCTGAGTCTCTGAGTCTCTGTGTCTCTGTGTCTCTGAGTCTCTGAGTCTCCGTGTCTCCGAGTCTCCGAGTCTCGGAGTATCTGTGTCTCTGAGTCTCTGAGTCTCTGTGTCTCTGAGTCTCTGAGTCTCTGTGTCTCTGTGTCTCTGAGTCTCTGTGTCTCTGAGTCTCTGTGTCTCTGTGTCTCTGAGTCTCTGAGTCTCTGAGTCTCTGAGTCTCTGTGTCTCTGAGTCTCTGAGTCTCTGTGTCTCTGAATCTCTGAGTCTCTGTGTCTCTGTGTCTCTGAGTCTCTGAGTCTCTGAGACTCCGCGTCTCCGAGTCTCGGAATCTCCGAGTCTCCGTGTCTCCGAGTCTCCGAGTCTCCGTGTCTCCGAGTCTCCGAGTATCCGAGTCTCTGTGTCTCTGTGTCTCTGAGTCTCTGTGTCTCTGTGTCTCTGAGTCTCTGAGTCTCTGAGTCTCTGTGTCTCTGAGTCTCTGTGTCTCTGAGTCTCTGTGTCTCTGAGTCTCTGAGTCTCTGAGTCTCCGCGTCTCCGAGTCTCCGAGTCTCCGAGTCTCCGTGTCTCCGAGTCTCGGAGTCTCCGAGTCTCCGTGTCTCCGAGTCTCCGAGTCTCCGAGTCTCCGTGTCTCCGAGTCTCGGAGTCTCTGAGTCTCTGAGTCTCTGAGTCTCTGTGTCACTGTGTCTCTGAGTCTCTGAGTCTCTGTGTCTCTGAGTCTCTGTGTCTCTGTGTCTCTGAGTCTCTGTGTCTCTGAGTCTCTGAGTCTCTGTGTCTCTGTGTCTCTGAGTCTCTGAGTCTCTGTGTCTCTGAATCTCTGAGTCTCTGTGTCTCTGTGTCTCTGAGTCTCTGAGTCTCTGAGACTCCGCGTCTCCGAGTCTCGGAGTCTCCGAGTCTCCGTGTCTCCGAGTCTCCGAGTCTCCGTGTCTCCGAGTCTCCGAGTCTCCGAGTATCCGAGTCTCTGTGTCTCTGTGTCTCTGAGTCTCTGTGTCTCTGTGTCTCTGAGTCTCTGAGTCTCTGAGTCTCTGTGTCTCTGAGTCTCTGTGTCTCTGAGTCTCTGTGTCTCTGAGTCTCTGAGTCTCTGAGTCTCCGCGTCTCCGAGTCTCCGAGTCTCCGAGTCTCCGTGTCTCCGAGTCTCGGAGTCTCCGAGTCTCCGTGTCTCCGAGTCTCCGAGTCTCCGAGTCTCCGAGTCTCCGTGTCTCCGAGTCTCGGAGTCTCTGAGTCTCTGAGTCTCTGAGTCTCTGTGTCACTGTGTCTCTGAGTCTCTGAGTCTCTGTGTCTCTGAGTCTCTGAGTCTCTGTGTCTCTGTGTCTCTGAGTCTCTGAGTCTCTGTGTCACTGTGTCTCTGAGTCTCTGAGTCTCTGAGTCTCTGTGTCTCTGAGTCTCTGTGTCTCTGTGTCTCTGAGTCTCTGAGTCTCTGAGTCTCCGTGTCTCCGAGTCTCCGAGTCTCGGAGTCTCTGTGTCTCTGAGTCTCTGAGTCTCTGTGTCTCTGAGTCTCTGTGTCTCTGAGTCTCTGTGTCTCTGTGTCTCTGAGTCTCTGAGTCTCTGTGTCTCTGTGTCTCTGAGTCTCTGTGTCTCTGAGTCTCTGTGTCTCTGTGTCTCTGAGTCTCTGTGTCTCTGTGTCTCTGAGTCTCTGTGTCTCTGTGTCTCTGAGTCTCTGAGTCTCCGTGTCTCCGAGTCTCCGAGTCTCGGAGTCTCTGTGTCTCTGAGTCTCTGAGTCTCTGTGTCTCTGAGTCTCTGTGTCTCTGAGTCTCTGTGTCTCCGAGTCTCTGTGTCTCTGTGTCTCTGAGTCTCTGAGTCTCCGTGTCTCCGAGTCTCCGAGTCTCGGAGTCTCTGTGTCTCTGAGTCTCTGAGTCTCTGTGTCTCTGAGTCTCTGTGTCTCCGAGTCTCTGTGTCTCTGTGTCTCTGAGTCTCTGAGTCTCTGTGTCTCTGTGTCTCTGAGTTTCTGTGTCTCTGAGTCTCTGTGTCTCTGTGTCTCTGAGTCTATGAGTCTCTGAGTCTCTGTGTCTCTGTGTCTCTGAGTCTCTGTGTCTCTGAGTCTCTGTGTCTCTGTGTCTCTGAGTCTCTGAGTCTCTGTGTCTCTGTGTCTCTGAGTCTCTGAGTCTCTGTGTCTCTGTGTCTCTGAGTCTCTGAGTCTCTGTGTCTCTGTGTCTCTGAGTCTCTGAGTCTCCGTGTCTCCGAGTCTCCGAGTCTCGGAGTCTCTGTGTCTCTGAGTCTCTGAGTCTCTGTGTCTCTGAGTCTCCGAGTCTCCGAGTCTCCGTGTCTCCGTGTCTCCGAGTCTCCGAGTCTCCGAGTCTCCGTGTCTCCGAGTCTCCGAGTCTCCGAGTCTCCGTGTCTCCGAGTCTCCGAGTCTCCGAGTCTCCGTGTCTCCGAGTCTCCGTGTCTCCGAGTCTCCGAGTCTCTGTGTCTCTGAGTCTCTGAGTCTCTGAGTCTCTGAGTCACTGAGTCTCTGTGTCTCTGAGTCTCTGTGTCTCTGTGTCTCTGAGTCTCTGAGTCTCCGAGTCTCCGCGTCTCCGAGTCTCGGAGTCTCCGAGTCTCGGAGTCTCCGAGTCTCCGAGTCTCCGTGTCTCCGAGTCTCCGAGTCTCCGAGTCTCCGTGTCTCCGAGTCTCCGAGTCTCTGTGTCTCTGAGTCTCTGAGTCTCTGTGTCTCTGTGTCTCTGAGTCTCTGAGTCTCCGTGTCTCCGAGTCTCCGAGTCTCGGAGTCTCAGTGTCTCTGAGTCTCTGAGTCTCCGCGTCTCCGAGTCTCGGAGTCTCCGTGTCTCCGAGTCTCCGAGTCTCCGAGTCTCCGTGTCTCCGAGTCTCCGAGTCTCCGTGTCTCCGAGTCTCCGAGTGTCCGAGTCTCCGTGTCTCCGAGTCTCCGAGTCTCCGAGTCTCCGTGTCTCCGAGTCTCCGAGTCTCTGTGTCTCTGAGTCTCTGAGTCTCTGTGTCTCTGTGTCTCTGAGTCTCTGAGTCTCCGTGTCTCCGAGTCTCCGAGTCTCGGAGTCTCTGTGTCTCTGAGTCTCTGAGTCTCTGTGTCTCTGAGTCTCTGAGTCTCTGTGTCTCTGTGTCTCTGAGTCTCTGTGTCTCTGAGTCTCTGTATCTCTGAGTCTCTGAGTCTCTGTGTCTCTGAGTCTCTGAGTCTCTGTGTCTCTGTGTCTCTGAGTCTCTGAGTCTCCGTGTCTCCGAGTCTCTGTGTCTCTGAGTCTCTGCGTCTCTGAGTCTCTGTGTCTCTGAGTCTCTGAGTCTCTGTGTCTCTGTGTCTCTGAGTCTCTGTGTCTCTGAGTCTCTGAGTCTCTGTGTCTCTGTGTCTCTGAGTCTCTGTGTCTCTGTGTCTCTGAGTCTCTGTGTCTCTGTGTCTCTGAGTCTCTGAGTCTCTGTGTCTCTGTGTCTCTGTGTCTCTGAGTCTCTGTGTCTCTGAGTCTCTGAGTCTCTGTGTCTCTGTGTCTCTGAGTCTCTGAGTCTCTGAGTCTCCGCGTCTCCGAGTCTCGGAGTCTCCGAGTCTCCGTGTCTCCGAGTCTCCGAGTCTCCGTGTCTCCGAGTCTCCGAGTATCCGAGTCTCTGTGTCTCTGTGTCTCTGAGTCTCTGTGTCTCTGAGTCTCTGAGTCTCTGAGTCTCCGAGTCTCTGTGTCTCTGAGTCTCTGAGTCTCTGAGTCTCTGTGTCTCTGAGTCTCTGAGTCTCCGTGTCTCCGAGTCTCCGAGTCTCGGAGTCTCTGTGTCTCTGAGTCTCTGAGTCTCTGTGTCTCTGAGTCTCTGAGTCTCTGAGTCTCTGTGTCTCTGTGTCTCTGAGTCTCTGTGTCTCTGAGTCTCTGTGTCTCTGTGTCTCTGAGTCTCTGAGTCTCTGTGTCTCTGAGTCTCTGAGTCTCTGTGTCTCTGTGTCTCTGAGTCTCTGAGTCTCCGTGTCTCCGAGTCTCCGAGTCTCGGAGTCTCTGTGTCTCTGAGTCTCCGTGTCTCTGAGTCTCTGTGTCTCTGAGTCTCTGAGTCTCTGTGTCTCTGTGTCTCTGAGTCTCTGTGTCTCTGAGTCTCTGTGTCTCTGTGTCTCTGAGTCTCTGTGTCTCTGTGTCTCTGAGTCTCTGTGTCTCTGTGTCTCTGAGTCTCTGTGTCTCTGAATCTCTGAGTCTCTGTGTCTCTGTGTCTCTGAGTCTCTGAGTCTCTGAGTCTCCGCGTCTCCGAGTCTCGGAGTCTCCGAGTCTCCGTGTCTCCGAGTCTCCGAGTCTCCGTGTCTCCGAGTCTCCGAGTCTCCGAGTATCCGAGTCTCTGTGTCTCTGTGTCTCTGAGTCTCTGTGTCTCTGAGTCTCTGAGTCTCTGAGTCTCTGTGTCTCTGAGTCTCTGTGTCTCTGAGTCTCTGTGTCTCTGAGTCTCTGAGTCTCTGAGTCTCCGCGTCTCCGAGTCTCCGAGTCTCCGAGTCTCAGTGTCTCCGAGTCTCGGAGTCTCCGAGTCTCCGTGTCTCCGAGTCTCCGAGTCTCCGAGTCTCCGAGTCTCCGTGTCTCCGAGTCTCGGAGTCTCTGAGTCTCTGAGTCTCTGTGTCTCTGTGTCTCTGAGTCTCTGAGTCTCTGTGTCTCTGAGTCTCTGAGTCTCTGTGTCTCTGTGTCTCTGAGTCTCTGAGTCTCTGTGTCTCTGTGTCTCTGAGTCTCTGAGTCTCTGAGTCTCTGTGTCTCTGAGTCTCTGAGTATCTGTGTCTCTGTGTCTCTGAGTCTCTGAGTCTCCGAGTCTCCGAGTCTCGGAGTCTCTGTGTCTCTGAGTCTCTGAGTCTCTGTGTCTCTGAGTCTCTGTGTCTCTGAGTCTCTGTGTCTCTGAGTCTCTGAGTCTCTGTGTCTCTGTGTCTCTGAGTCTCTGTGTCTCTGAGTCTCTGTGTCTCTGTGTCTCTGAGTCTCTGTGTCTCTGAGTCTCTGAGTCTCTGTGTCTCTGTGTCTCTGAGTCTCTGAGTCTCCGTGTCTCCGAGTCTCCGAGTCTCGGAGTCTCTGTGTCTCTGAGTCTCTGAGTCTCTGTGTCTCTGAGTCTCTGTGTCTCTGAGTCTCTGTGTCTCTGAGTCTCTGAGTCTCTGTGTCTCTGTGTCTCTGAGTCTCTGTGTCTCTGAGTCTCTGTGTCTCTGTGTCTCTGAGTCTCTGTGTCTCTGAGTCTCTGAGTCTCTGTGTCTCTGTGTCTCTGAGTCTCTGAGTCTCCGTGTCTCCGAGTCTCCGAGTCTCCGAGTCTCGGAGTCTCTGTGTCTCTGAGTCTCTGTGTCTCTGAGTCTCTGTGTCTCTGAGTCTCTGTGTCTCTGGGTCTCTGAGTCTCTGAGTCTCTGTGTCTCTGAGTCTCTGTGTCTCTGAGTCTCTGAGTCTCTGTGTCTCTGAGTCTCTGAGTCTCTGTGTCTCTGAGTGTCTGAGTCTCTGAGTCTCTGTGTCTCTGAGTGTCTGAGTGTCTGTGTCTCTGTGTCTCTGAGTCTCTGAGTCTCTGAGTCTCCGTGTCTCCGAGTCTCCGAGTCTCGGAGTCTCTGTGTCTCTGAGTCTCTGAGTCTCTGTGTCTCTGAGTCTCTGTGTCTCTGAGTCTCTGTGTCTCCGAGTCTCTGTGTCTCTGTGTCTCTGAGTCTCTGAGTCTCTGTGTCTCTGTGTCTCTGAGTCTCTGTGTCTCTGAGTCTCTGTGTCTCTGTGTCTCTGAGTCTCTGAGTCTCTGTGTCTCTGAGTCTCTGAGTCTCTGTGTCTCTGAGTCTCTGTGTCTCTGTGTCTCTGAGTCTCTGTGTCTCTGTGTCTCTGAGTCTCTGAGTCTCTGTGTCTCTGAGTCTCTGTGTCTCTGTGTCTCTGAGTCTCCGTGTCTCCGAGTCTCCGAGTCTCGGAGTCTCTGTGTCTCTGAGTCTCTGAGTCTCTGTGTCTCTGAGTCTCTGTGTCTCTGAGTCTCTGTGTCTCTGTGTCTCTGAGTCTCTGAGTCTCTGTGTCTCTGTGTCTCTGAGTCTCTGAGTCTCCGCGTCTCCGCGTCTCCGCGTCTCCGCGTCTCCGAGTCTCCGTGTCTCCGAGTCTCCGAGTCTCCGAGTCTCCGAGTCTCTGTGTCTCTGAGTCTCTGAGTCTCTGAGTCTCTGTGTCTCTGAGTCTCTGTGTCTCTGAGTCTCTGTGTCTCTGTGTCTCTGAGTCTCTGAGTCTCCGCGTCTCGGAGTCTCCGAGTCTCCGTGTCTCCGAGTCTCCGAGTCTCTGTGTCTCTGAGTCTCTGAGTCTCTGAGTCTCTGTGTCTCTGAGTCTCTGAGTCTCTGTGTCTCTGAGTCTCTGTGTCTCTGTGTCTCTGATGCTCTGAGTCTCTGAGTCTCCGCGTCTCCGAGTCTCGGAGTCTCCGAGTCTCCGTGTCTCCGAGTCTCCGAGTCTCCGAGTCTCCGTGTCTCCGAGTCTCCGAGTCTCCGTGTCTCCGAGTCTCCGAGTCTCTGTGTCTCTGAGTCTCTGGGTCTCTGAGTCTCTGAGTCTCTGTGTCTCTGAGTCACTGTGTCTCTGTGTCTCTGAGTCTCTGAGTCTCCGAGTCTCCGCGTCTCTGAGTCTCTGAGTCTCTGTGTCTCTGAGTGTCTGAGTGTCTGTGTCTCTGTGTCTCTGAGTCTCTGAGTCTCCGTGTCTCCGAGTCTCCGAGTCTCGGAGTCTCTGTGTCTCTGAGTCTCTGAGTCTCTGTGTCTCTGAGTCTCTGTGTCTCTGAGTCTCTGTGTCTCCGAGTCTCTGTGTCTCTGTGTCTCTGAGTCTCAGAGTCTCTGTGTCTCTGTGTCTCTGAGTCTCTGTGTCTCTGAGTCTCTGTGTCTCTGAGTCTCTGTGTCTCTGTGTCTCTGAGTCTCTGAGTCTCTGTGTCTCTGAGTCTCTGTGTCTCTGTGTCTCTGAGTCTCTGAGTCTCTGTGTCTCTGTGTCTCTGAGTCTCTGAGTCTCTGTGTCTCTGTGTCTCTGAGTCTCTGAGTCTCTGTGTCTCTGTGTCTCTGAGTCTCTGAGTCTCCGTGTCTCCGAGTCTCCGAGTCTCCGAGTCTCCGTGTCTCCGAGTCTCCGAGTCTCCGAGTCTCCGTGTCTCCGAGTCTCCGAGTCTCCGTGTCTCCGAGTCTCCGAGTCTCTGTGTCTCTGAGTCTCTGAGTCTCTGTGTCTCTGAGTCTCTGAGTCTCCGTGTCTCCGAGTCTCCGAGTCTCGGAGTCTCTGTGTCTCTGAGTCTCTGAGTCTCCGCGTCTCCGAGTCTCGGAGTCTCCGTGTCTCCGAGTCTCCGAGTCTCCGAGTCTCCGTGTCTCCGAGTCTCCGAGTCTCCGTGTCTCCGAGTCTCCGAGTGTCCGAGTCTCCGTGTCTCCGAGTCTCCGAGTCTCCGTGTCTCCGAGTCTCCGAGTCTCTGTGTCTCTGAGTCTCTGAGTCTCTGTGTCTCTGTGTCTCTGAGTCTCTGAGTCTCCGTGTCTCCGAGTCTCCGAGTCTCGGAGTCTCTGTGTCTCTGAGTCTCTGAGTCTCTGTGTCTCTGAGACTCTGATTCTCTGTGTCTCTGTGTCTCTGAGTCTCTGTGTCTCTGAGTCTCTGTGTCTCTGAGTCTCTGAGTCTCTGTGTCTCTGAGTCTCTGAGTCTCTGTGTCTCTGTGTCTCTGAGTCTCTGAGTCTCCGTGTCTCCGAGTCTCCGAGTCTCGGAGTCTCTGTGTCTCTGAGTCTCTGCGTCTCTGAGTCTCTGTGTCTCTGAGTCTCTGAGTCTCTGTGTCTCTGTGTCTCTGAGTCTCTGTGTCTCTGAGTCTCTGAGTCTCTGTGTCTCTGTGTCTCTGAGTCTCTGTGTCTCTGTGTCTCTGAGTCTCTGTGTCTCTGTGTCTCTGAGTCTCTGAGTCTCTGTGTCTCTGAGTCTCTGAGTCTCTGTGTCTCTGAGTCTCTGAGTCTCTGTGTCTCTGTGTCTCTGAGTCTCTGAGTCTCCGCGTCTCCGAGTCTCGGAGTCTCCGAGTCTCCGTGTCTCCGAGTCTCCGAGTCTCCGTGTCTCCGAGTCTCCGAGTATCCGAGTCTCTGTGTCTCTGTGTCTCTGAGTCTCTGTGTCTCTGAGTCTCTGAGTCTCTGAGTCTCCGAGTCTCTGTGTCTCTGAGTCTCAGAGTCTCTGCGTCTCTGTGTCTCTGAGTCTCTGAGTCTCCGTGTCTCCGAGTCTCCGAGTCTCGGAGTCTCTGTGTCTCCGAGTCTCTGAGTCTCTGTGTCTCTGAGTCTCTGAGTCTCTGAGTCTCTGTGTCTCTGTGTCTCTGAGTCTCTGTGTCTCTGAGTCTCTGTGTCTCTGTGTCTCTGAGTCTCTGAGTCTCTGTGTCTCTGAGTCTCTGAGTCTCTGTGTCTCTGTGTCTCTGAGTCTCTGAGTCTCCGTGTCTCCGAGTCTCCGAGTCTCGGAGTCTCTGTGTCTCCGAGTGTCTGTGTCTCTGTGTCTCTGAGTCTCTGAGTCTCTGTGTCTCTGTGTCTCTGAGTCTCTGTGTCTCTGAGTCTCTGTGTCTCTGAGTCTCTGTGTCTCTGAATCTCTGAGTCTCTGTGTCTCTGTGTCTCTGAGTCTCTGAGTCTCTGAGTCTCCGCGTCTCCGAGTCTCGGAGTCTCCGAGTCTCCGTGTCTCCGAGTCTCCGAGTCTCCGTGTCTCCGAGTCTCCGAGTCTCCGAGTATCCGAGTCTCTGTGTCTCCGAGTATCCGAGTCTCTGTGTCTCTGTGTCTCTGAGTCTCTGAGTCTCTGTGTCTCTGAGTCTCTGTGTCTCTGTGTCTCTGAGTCTCCGAGTCTCCGTGTCTCCGAGTCTCCGAGTCTCCGTGTCTCCGAGTCTCCGAGTCTCCGAGTATCCGAGTCTCTGTGTCTCCGAGTATCCGAGTCTCTGTGTCTCTGTGTCTCTGAGTCTCTGTGTCTCTGAGTCTCTGAGTCTCTGAGTCTCTGTGTCTCTGAGTCTCTGTGTCTCTGTGTCTCTGAGTCTCTGAGTCTCCGCGTCTCCGAGTCTCCGAGTCTCCGAGTCTCCGTGTCTCCGAGTCTCGGAGTCTCTGAGTCTCTGAGTCTCTGTGTCTCTGTGTCTCTGAGTCTCTGAGTCTCTGTGTCTCTGAGTCTCTGAGTCTCTGTGTCTCTGAGTCTCTGAGTCTCTGTGTCTCTGAGTCTCTGAGTCTCTGAGTCTCTGTGTCTCTGAGTCTCTGAGTCTCTGTGTCTCTGTGTCTCTGAGTCTCCGAGTCTCCGAGTCTCGGAGTCTCTGTGTCTCTGAGTCTCTGAGTCTCTGTGTCTCTGAGTCTCTGTGTCTCCGAGTCTCCGTGTCTCCGAGTCTCCGAGTCTCCGAGTCTCCGAGTCTCCGTGTCTCCGAGTCTCGGAGTCTCTGAGTCTCTGAGTCTCTGTGTCTCTGTGTCTCTGAGTCTCTGAGTCTCTGTGTCTCTGAGTCTCTGTGTCTCTGAGTCTCTGAGTCTCTGTGTCTCTGAGTCTCTGAGTCTCTGAGTCTCTGAGTCTCTGTGTCTCTGAGTCTCTGAGTCTCTGTGTCTCTGTGTCTCTGAGTCTCTGAGTCTCCGAGTCTCCGAGTCTCGGAGTCTCCGAGTCTCCGAGTCTCTGTGTCTCCGAGTCTCGGAGTCTCTGAGTCTCTGAGTCTCTGTGTCTCTGTGTCTCTGAGTCTCTGAGTCTCTGTGTCTCTGAGTCTCTGAGTCTCTGTGTCTCTGAGTCTCTGAGTCTCTGTGTCTCTGAGTCTCTGAGTCTCTGAGTCTCTGTGTCTCTGAGTCTCTGAGTCTCTGTGTCTCTGTGTCTCTGAGTCTCTGAGTCTCCGAGTCTCCGAGTCTCGGAGTCTCTGTGTCTCTGAGTCTCTGAGTCTCTGTGTCTCTGAGTCTCTGTGTCTCCGAGTCTCCGTGTCTCCGAGTCTCCGAGTCTCCGAGTCTCCGAGTCTCCGTGTCTCCGAGTCTCGGAGTCTCTGAGTCTCTGAGTCTCTGTGTCTCTGTGTCTCTGAGTCTCTGAGTCTCTGTGTCTCTGAGTCTCTGAGTCTCTGTGTCTCTGAGTCTCTGAGTCTCTGTGTCTCTGAGTCTCTGAGTCTCTGAGTCTCTGAGTCTCTGTGTCTCTGAGTCTCTGAGTCTCTGTGTCTCTGTGTCTCTGAGTCTCTGAGTCTCCGTGTCTCCGAGTCTCCGAGTCTCGGAGTCTCTGTGTCTCTGAGTCTCTGTGTCTCTGAGTCTCTGTGTCTCCGAGTCTCCGTGTCTCCGAGTCTCCGAGTCTCCGAGTCTCCGTGTCTCCGAGTCTCGGAGTCTCTGAGTCTCTGTGTCTCTGTGTCTCTGAGTCTCTGAGTCTCTGTGTCTCTGAGTCTCTGAGTCTCTGTGTCTCTGAGTCTCTGAGTCTCTGTGTCTCTGAGTCTCTGAGTCTCTGAGTCTCTGTGTCTCTGAGTCTCTGAGTCTCTGTGTCTCTGTGTCTCTGAGTCTCTGAGTCTCCGTGTCTCCGAGTCTCCGAGTCTCCGAGTCTCCGTGTCTCCGAGTCTCCGAGTCTCCGTGTCTCCGAGTCTCCGTGTCTCCGAGTCTCCGAGTCTCCGAGTCTCCGTGTCTCCGTGTCTCCGAGTCTCCGAGTCTCCGTGTCTCTGAGTCTCTGTGTCTCTGAGTCTCTGAGTCTCTGTGTCTCTGAGTCACTGTGTCTCTGTGTCTCTGAGTCTCTGAGTCTCCGAGTCTCCGCGTCTCCGAGTCTCCGAGTCTCCGTGTCTCCGTGTCTCCGAGTCTCCGAGTCTCCGTGTCTCCGAGTCTCCGAGTCTCCGTGTCTCCGAGTCTCCGAGTCTCCGAGTCTCCGTGTCTCCGAGTCTCCGAGTCTCCGAGTCTCGGAGTCTCCGAGTCTCCGTGTCTCCGAGTCTCTGTGTCTCTGAGTCTCTGAGTCTCTGTGTCTCTGAGTCTCTGAGTCTCTGAGTCTCTGTGTCTCTGAGTCTCTGAGTCTCTGTGTCTCTGAGTCTCTGAGTCTCTGTGTCTCTGTGTCTCTGTGTCTCTGAGTCTCTGAGTCTCTGAGTCTCCGCGTCTCCGAGTCTCGGAGTCTCGGAGTCTCCGCGTCTCCGCGTCTCCGCGTCTCCGTGTCTCCGTGTCTCCGAGTCTCCGAGTCTCCGTGTCTCCGAGTCTCCGTGTCTCCGAGTCTCCGAGTCTCCGAGTCTCTGTGTCTCTGAGTCTCTGAGTCTCTGTGTCTCTGAGTCTCTGAGTCTCTGTGTCTCTGAGTCTCTGTGTCTCTGTGTCTCTGAGTCTCTGAGTCTCCGCGTCTCCGAGTCTCCGAGTCTCCGTGTCGCCGAGTCTCCGAGTCTCTGTGTCTCTGAGTCTCTGAGTCTCTGAGTCTCTGTGTCTCTGAGTCTCTGAGTCTCTGTGTCTCTGAGTCTCTGTGTCTCTGTGTCTCTGAGTCTCTGAGTCTCTGTGTCTCTGTGTCTCTGAGTCTCTGAGTCTCTGAGTCTCCGCGTCTCCGAGTCTCGGAGTCTCCGAGTCTCCGTGTCTCCGAGTCTCCGAGTCTCCGTGTTTCCGAGTCTCCGAGTCTCCGAGTCTCCGAGTCTCTGTGTCTCTGAGTCTCTGTGTCTCTGTGTCTCTGAGTCTCTGTGTCTCTGAGTCACTGTGTCTCTGTGTCTCTGAGTCTCTGAGTCTCCGCGTCTCCGAGTCTCCGAGTCTCCGTGTCTCCGTGTCTCCGAGTCTCCGAGTCTCCGTGTCTCCGTGTCTCCGAGTCTCCGTGTCTCCGAGTCTCCGAGTCTCCGTGTCTCCGAGTCTCCGAGTCTCCGAGTCTCCGTGTCTCCGAGTCTCCGAGTCTCGGAGTCTCCGAGTCTCCGTGTCTCCGAGTCTCCGTGTCTCCGAGTCTCCGAGTCTCTGTGTCTCTGAGTCTCTGAGTCTCTGTGTCTCTGTGTCTCTGAGTCTCTGAGTCTCTGTGTCTCTGAGTCTCTGAGTCTCTGTGTCTCTGTGTCTCTGAGTCTCTGAGTCTCCGCGTCTCCGAGTCTCGGAGTCTCCGAGTCTCCGCGTCTCCGAGTCTCCGAGTCTCCGTGTCTCCGTGTCTCCGAGTCTCCGAGTCTCCGTGTCTCCGAGTCTCCGAGTCTCCGTGTCTCCGAGTCTCCGAGTCTCCGAGTCTCCGTGTCTCCGTGTCTCCGAGTCTCCGAGTCTCGGAGTCTCCGAGTCTCCGAGTCTCCGAGTCTCCGTGTCTCCGAGTCTCCGAGTCTCCGTGTCTCCGTGTCTCTGAGTCTCTGAGTCTCTGTGTCTCTGAGTCTCTGAGTCTCTGTGTCTCTGTGTCTCTGAGTCTCTGAGTCTCTGAGTCTCCGCGTCTCCGAGTCTCCGAGTCTCCGTGTCTGCGAGTCTCCGAGTCTCCGAGTCGCCGTGTCTCCGTGTCTCCGAGTCTCCGAGTCTCCGAGTCTCGGAGTCTCCGAGTCTCCGTGTCTCCGAGTCTCCGAGTCTCCGAGTCTCCGTGTCTCCGAGTCTCCGAGTCTCCGTGTCTCCGAGTCTCCGTGTCTCCGTGTCTCCGAGTCTCCGTGTCTCCGAGTCTCCGAGTCTCCGTGTCTCCGAGTCTCCGAGTCTCCGAGTCTCCGAGTCTCCGAGTCTCCGTGTCTCCGAGTCTCCGTGTCTCCGTGTCTCCGAGTCTCCGAGTCTCCGAGTCTCCGTGTCTCCGAGTCTCCGAGTCTCCGAGTCTCCGTGTCTCCGAGTCTCCGAGTCTCCGAGTCTCCGTGTCTCCGAGTCTCCGTGTCTCCGAGTCTCCGAGTCTCTGTGTCTCTGAGTCTCTGAGTCTCTGAGTCTCTGTGTCTCTGTGTCTCTGAGTCTCTGAGTCTCTGTGTCTCTGAGTCTCTGTGTCTCTGTGTCTCAGAGTCTCTGAGTCTCCGAGTCTCCGCGTCTCCGAGTCTCGGAGTCTCCGATTCTCCGAGTCTCCGTGTCTCCGAGTCTCCGTGTCTGCGAGTCTCCGAGTCTCCGAGTCTCCGTGTCTCCGAGTCTCCGAGTCTCCGAGTCTCGGAGTCTCCGAGTCTCCGTGTCTCCGAGTCTCCGAGTCTCCGAGTCTCCGTGTCTCCGAGTCTCCGAGTCTCCGTGTCTCCGTGTCTCCGAGTCTCCGAGTCTCCGTGTCTCCGTGTCTCCGAGTCTCCGTGTCTCCGAGTCTCCGAGTCTCCGTGTCTCCGAGTCTCCGAGTCTCCGAGTCTCCGTGTCTCCGAGTCTCCGTGTCTCCGAGTCTCCGTGTCTCCGTGTCTCCGAGTCTCCGAGTCTCCGAGTCTCCGTGTCTCCGAGTCTCCGAGTCTCCGAGTCTCCGAGTCTCCGTGTCTCCGAGTCTCCGAGTCTCCGTGTCTCCGAGTCTCCGAGTCTCCGAGTCTCCGTGTCTCCGAGTCTCCGAGTCTCCGAGTCTCCGTGTCTCCGAGTCTCCGAGTCTCTGTGTCTCTGTGTCTCTGAGTCTCTGTGTCTCTGAGTCTCTGAGTCTCTGAGTCTCTGTGTCTCTGTGTCTCTGAGTCTCTGTGTCTCTGTGTCTCTGAGTCTCTGAGTCTCTGAGTCTCTGTGTCTCTGAGTCTCTGTGTCTCTGAGTCTCTGAGTCTCTGAGTCTCTGTGTCTCTGAGTCTCTGAGTCTCTGTGTCTCTGTGTCTCTGAGTCTCTGAGTCTCCGTGTCTCCGTGTCTCCGAGTCTCTGAGTCTCTGAGTCTCTGTGTCTCTGAGTCTCTGAGTCTCTGTGTCTCTGAGTCTCTGAGTCTCTGTGTCTCTGTGTCTCTGAGTCTCTGAGTCTCTGAGTCTCCGCGTCTCCGAGTCTCGGAGTCTCCGAGTCTCCGTGTCTCCGAGTCTCCGAGTCTCCGTGTCTCCGAGTCTCCGAGTCTCCGAGTATCCGAGTCTCCGTGTCTCTGTGTCTCTGAGTCTCTGTGTCTCTGTGTCTCTGAGTCTCTGAGTCTCTGAGTCTCTGTGTCTCTGAGTCTCTGTGTCTCTGTGTCTCCGAGTCTCCGAGTCTCCGTGTCTCCGAGTCTCCGAGTCTCCGTGTCTCCGTGTCTCCGAGTCTCCGAGTCTCCGTGTCTCCGTGTCTCCGAGTCTCCGTGTCTCCGAGTCTCCGAGTCTCCGTGTCTCCGAGTCTCCGAGTCTCCGAGTCTCCGAGTCTCCGTGTCTCCGAGTCTCCGTGTCTCCGAGTCTCCGTGTCTCCGTGTCTCCGAGTCTCCGAGTCTCCGAGTCTCCGTGTCTCCGAGTCTCCGAGTCTCCGAGTCTCCGAGTCTCCGTGTCTCCGAGTCTCCGAGTCTCCGTGTCTCCGAGTCTCCGAGTCTCCGAGTCTCCGTGTCTCCGAGTCTCCGAGTCTCCGAGTCTCCGAGTCTCCGTGTCTCCGAGTCTCCGAGTCTCTGTGTCTCTGTGTCTCTGAGTCTCTGTGTCTCTGAGTCTCTGAGTCTCTGAGTCTCTGTGTCTCTGTGTCTCTGAGTCTCTGTGTCTCTGTGTCTCTGAGTCTCTGAGTCTCTGAGTCTCTGTGTCTCTGAGTCTCTGTGTCTCTGAGTCTCTGAGTCTCTGAGTCTCTGTGTCTCTGAGTCTCTGAGTCTCTGTGTCTCTGTGTCTCTGAGTCTCTGAGTCTCCGTGTCTCCGTGTCTCCGAGTCTCTGAGTCTCTGAGTCTCTGTGTCTCTGAGTCTCTGAGTCTCTGTGTCTCTGAGTCTCTGAGTCTCTGTGTCTCTGTGTCTCTGAGTCTCTGAGTCTCTGAGTCTCCGCGTCTCCGAGTCTCGGAGTCTCCGAGTCTCCGTGTCTCCGAGTCTCCGAGTCTCCGTGTCTCCGAGTCTCCGAGTCTCCGAGTATCCGAGTCTCTGTGTCTCTGTGTCTCTGAGTCTCTGTGTCTCTGTGTCTCTGAGTCTCTGAGTCTCTGAGTCTCTGTGTCTCTGAGTCTCTGTGTCTCTGTGTCTCTGAGTCTCTGAGTCTCCGCGTCTCCGAGTCTCCGAGTCTCCGAGTCTCCGTGTCTCCGAGTCTCGGAGTCTCCGAGTCTCCGAGTCTCCGAGTCTCCGAGTCTCCGAGTCTCGGAGTCTCTGAGTCTCTGAGTCTCTGTGTCTCTGTGTCTCTGAGTCTCTGAGTCTCTGTGTCTCTGTGTCTCTGAGTCTCTGAGTCTCTGAGTCTCTGTGTCTCTGAGTCTCTGAGTCTCTGTGTCTCTGTGTCTCTGAGTCTCTGAGTCTCCGTGTCTCCGAGTCTCTGTGTCTCGGAGTCTCTGAGTCTCTGTGTCTCTGAGTCTCTGTGTCTCTGAGTCTCTGTGTCTCTGTGTCTCTGAGTCTCTGAGTCTCTGTGTCTCTGTGTCTCTGAGTCTCTGTGTCTCTGAGTCTCTGTGTCTCTGTGTCTCTGAGTCTCTGAGTCTCTGTGTCTCTGAGTCTCTGAGTCTCTGTGTCTCTGTGTCTCTGAGTCTCTGAGTCTCCGTGTCTCCGTGTCTCTGAGTCTCTGAGTCTCCGTGTCTCCGAGTCTCCGAGTCTCTGAGTCTCTGTGTCTCTGAGTCTCTGTGTCTCTGAGTCTCTGTGTCTCTGTGTCTCTGAGTCTCTGAGTCTCTGTGTCTCTGAGTCTCTGTGTCTCTGAGTCTCTGAGTCTCTGAGTCTCTGTGTCTCTGTGTCTCTGAGTCTCTGAGTCTCTGTGTCTCTGTGTCTCTGAGTCTCTGAGTCTCTGTGTCTCTGAGTGTCTGAGTCTCTGTGTCTCTGTGTCTCTGAGTCTCTGAGTCTCCGTGTCTCCGAGTCTCCGAGTCTCGGAGTCTCTGTGTCTCTGAGTCTCTGAGTCTCTGTGTCTCTGAGTCTCTGTGTCTCTGAGTCTCTGAGTCTCTGTGTCTCTGAGTCTCTGTGTCTCTGAGTCTCTGTGTCTCCGAGTCTCTGTGTCTCTGTGTCTCTGAGTCTCTGAGTCTCTGTGTCTCTGTGTCTCTGAGTCTCTGTGTCTCTGAGTCTCTGTGTCTCTGTGTCTCTGAGTCTCTGAGTCTCTGAGTCTCTGTGTCTCTGTGTCTCTGAGTCTCTGAGTCTCTGTGTCTCTGAGTCTCTGTGTCTCTGTGTCTCTGAGTCTCTGAGTCTCTGTGTCTCTGTGTCTCTGAGTCTCTGAGTCTCTGTGTCTCTGAGTCTCTGTGTCTCTGTGTCTCTGAGTCTCTGAGTCTCCGTGTCTCCGAGTCTCCGAGTCTCGGAGTCTCTGTGTCTCTGAGTCTCTGTGTCTCTGAGTCTCTGTGTCTCTGAGTCTCTGTGTCTCTGTGTCTCTGAGTCTCTGAGTCTCTGTGTCTCTGAGTCTCTGAGTCTCTGAGTCTCTGAGTCTCTGTGTCTCCGAGTCTCGGAGTCTCTGTGTCTCTGAGTCTCTGTGTCTCTGAGTCTCTGTGTCTCTGTGTCTCTGTGTCTCCGTGTCTCCGCGTCTCTGTGTCTCTGTGTCTCTGAGTCTCTGTGTCTCTGCGTCTCTGTGTCTCTGAGTCTCTGTGACTCTGTGTCTCCGTGTCTCCGCGTCTCTGAGTCTCTGTGTCTCTGTGTCTCCGCGTCTCTGAGACTCTGAGTCTCTGTGTCTCTGTGTCTCTGAGTCTCTGTGTCTCCGTGTCTCGGCGTCTCTGAGTCTCTGAGTCTCTCTGTCTCTGTGTCTCTGAGTCTCTGTGTCTCTGAGTCTCTGTGTCTCCGTCTCTCCGCATCTCTGAGTCTCTGAGCCTCTGTGTCTCTGCGTCTCTGAGTCTCTAGTCTCTGTGTCTCTCGGTCTATGTGTCTCTGAGTCACTGAGTCTCTGTGTCTCCGTGTCTCTGCGTCTCTGAGTCTGTGAGTCTCTGTGTCTCTGGGTCTCTGGGTCTCTGGGTCTCTGGGTCTCTGAGTCTACGTGTCGCTGACCCTCTGGGTCACTGAGCCTCTGTGTCTCTGCGTCTCTGAGTCTCCAGTCTCTGTGTCTCTCGGTCTCTGCGTCTCTGAGTCACTAAGCCTCTGAGCATCTGAGCCTCTATGTCTCAACGTCTCTGTGTCTCTGAGCCTCTGTGTCTCTGGGTCTCTGTGTCTCTGCGTCTCTGAGTCTCTGAGTCTCTGAGCCTCTGTGTCTCTGAGTCTCTGAGTCTCTGAGACTCTGATTCTCAGAGCCTCTAAGCCTCTGTGTCTCTGAGCCTCTGTGTCTCTGAGCCTCTTAGTCTCTGTGTCTCTGGGTCTCTGAGTCTCTGTGTCGCTGAGTCTCTGTGTCGCTGAGTCTCTGTGTCGCTGAGTCTCTGTGTCTCCGTGTCTCGGCGTCTCTGAGTCTCTGAGTCTCTGTGTCTCTGTGTCTCTGTGTCTCTGGGTCTCTGAGTCTACGTGTCGCTGACCCTCTGGGTCACTGAGCCTCTGTGTCTCAGCGTAGTAGAGTAATAGTAATAGTAATAGCGGGTAGGTCGTGCCTTACTAACCTTATTGAGTTTTTTGAGAAGGTGACCAAAGAGGTGGATGGGGGTAAGGCAGTTGACGTGGTATACATGGATTTTAGTAAGGCGTTCGATAAGGTTCACCATGGTAGGCTTCTGCAGAAAATGCAGATGTATGGGATTGTGGGTAATCTAGGAAGTTGGATCAGGAATTGGCTATCAGATAGGAGACAGAGGGTGGTGGTGGATGGTAAATATTCATCATGGAGTGCAGTTACGAGTGGTGTGCCTCAGGGATCTGTTTTGGGGCCACTGTTGTTTGTAATTTTTATTAATGATCTGGATGAGGGTATAGTTGGGTGGATTAGTAAATTTGCTGATGACACCAAAGTCGGAGGTGTGGTAGATTGTGAGGAAGGGTGTCATAGTTTGCAGGAAGACTTGGACAGGTTGCAGAGCTGGGCCGAGAGGTGGCGGATGGAGTTTAATGCGGAGAAGTGTGAGGTAATTCACTTTGGTAGGAATAACAGATGTGTAGAGTACAGGGCTAACAGGAGGACTTTGAATAGTGTGGATGAACAGAGGGATCTAGGTGTATGTGTACATAGATCCCTGAAAGTTGGGAATCAAGTAGATAAGTTTGTTAAGAAGGCATACGGTGTCTTGGCGTTTATTGGTAGGGGGATTGAATTTAGGAGTCGCAGCGTCATGTTGCAACTGTGCACAACTCTGGTGCGGCCGCACTTGGAGTACTGTGTGCAGTTCTGGTCCCCACATTACAGGAAGGATGTGGAGGTTTTGGAGAGGGTGCAGAGGAGGTTTACCAGGATGTTGCCTGGTATGGAGGGGAGGTCCTATGAGGAGAGACTGAGGGATTTGGGGTTGTTTTCGCTGGAAAGAAGGCGGCTAAGAGGGGATCTTATTGAAACATATAAGATGATTAGAGGTTTAGATAGGGTGGACAGTGATAGCCTTTTTCCTCGGATGGAGAAAGCTAGCACAAGGGGGCATGGCTTTAAATTAAGGGGGGGTAGTTATAGGACGGATGTCAGGGGTAGGTTCTTTACCCAGAGGGTGGTGAGGGATTGGAATGCCCTGCCTGCTGCGGTTGTAAATGCGCCTAGTTTGGGGGCGTTTAAGAGATCCGTGGATAGGTTTATGGACGAAAACGGATTGGTTTAGGTTAGAGGGTCATTGTTTTTTAACTGGTCGGCGCAACATCGTGGGCCGAAGGGCCTGTTCTGCGCTGTAATGTTCTATGTTCTATGTTAACACCAACAGATCCAACAACAACCACAACAGTGAAAAACAGCAACATATCCAACAACAACCTCAACATTGATCAACACCAACAAATCCAACAAGAACCTCAAACTTAAAAAACACCAACAAATCCAACAACTGCAACATTGAAAAAACACCAACAAATCCAACGACAACCTCAATAATGAAAAACATCAACAAGTCCAACAACAAACTCAGCATTGAAAAACACCAACAATTTCAACAACAACCACAACAGCAAGAAACTCCAACAAATCTAACAACAACCTCATCATTGAAAAACACCAACAAATTCAACAACAACCTCAACATTAAAAACACCAACAAATCGAACAACCTCATCTTTAAAAACACCAACAAATTCAACAACAACCTCAACATTGAAAAACACCAACAAATCCAGCAACAACCTCAACATTAACAAAAACACCAACAGATTCAACATCATCAACACTGGAAAAAACACCAGCAAATCCAACAACAACCTCAAAGTCGAAAACACCAACAAAGGGAGGAAGAGAAGGCGGGAGGGGGATAGATTGAGGGAGGGAGGGGAGAGAGGGAGGCGGGGAGAGATGGAGAGTGGGGAGAGAGGGAGAGGGAGAGAGAGAGGGAGGGAGGGGAGGAGTGAGAGAGTGAGAGGGAGATAGGGGAGAGAGGCAGGGAAGGAGGGAGGGAAGGAGGGAGAGAGGGAGGAGAAAAGTGAAAGGGGGAAGGAGGAGAAGATGGAGGGAAGGAGGAGAAGATTGAGGGAAGGAGGACAAGATTGAGGGAGGGAGGGAGAGAGATGGGGGGTCAGGGAGGGAGGGAGAGAGATGGGGGGTCAGGGAGGGAGGGAGAGAGATGGGGGGTCAGGGAGGGAGGGAGAGAGATGGGGGGTCAGGGAGGGAGGGAGAGAGATGGGGGGTCAGGGAGGGAGGGAAGGAGGGAGGAGGGAGGGAGAGTGTGAGTGGGAGAATGGGAGGGGGAGAGTGGTGTGTGTGTGTGTGACAGAGAGTCTGTAAGAGAGACAGTGTGTGTGAGACAGAGAGAGAGTGTGTGTGAGACAGAGAGAGAGTGTGTGTGAGACAGAGAGAGTGTGTGTGAGACAGAGAGTGTGTGCGAGAGAGAGAGTGTGTGCGAGAGAGAGAGTGTGAGAGAGAGAGAGTGTGTGTGAGAGAGAGAGTGTGAGAGAGAGAGAGTGTGTGTGAGACAGAGAGAGAGTGTGTGTGAGACAGAGAGAGAGTGTGTGTGAGACAGAGAGAGAGTGTGTGTGAGACAGAGAGAGAGTGTGTGTGAGACAGAGAGAGAGTGTGTGAGAGAGAGAGTGTGTGTGAAGGTCAGACGCTGACCTGAAGCACAGGCCTGAATCCTGAACCTTGACCCTGAGTACAGGCCTCGAACCCCGAACCCTGACCCCAAGTACTGTCCCCCAACCCTGAACCCCGAACCCTGACCCCAAGTACTGTCCCCCAACCCTGAACCCCGAACCCTGACCCCAAGTACAGTCTCCCAACCCTGAACCCTGAACCCAAGTACAGTCCCCCAACCCTGAACCCCGAACCCTGACCCCAAGTACTGTCCCCCAACCCTGAACCCCGAACCCTGATCCCAAGTACTGTCACCCAACCCTGAACCCCGAAACCTGACCCCAAGTACTGTCCCCCAACCCTGACCCCAAGTACAGTCTCCCAACCCTGAACCCTGAACCCTGACCCCAAGTACAGTCCCCCAACCCTGAACCCCGAACCCTGACCCCAAGTACTGTCCCCCAACCCCTGACCCCAAGTACTGTCCCCCAACCCTGACCCCAAGTACAGTCTCCCAACCCTGAACCCTGAACCCTGACCCCGAGTACAGGCCTCAAACGTTGAACCCTGAGCCCAAGGAGAGGCAATGAACCCTGACCCTGAGCCAGGCCTCAAACCCTGGCCCTCAGGGCAGGCCCTCAACCCAGACTCTGGAAACAGGCCTTGTTTCTGACCCCTAGGACTGAACCCGAACCCTGAGAACAGGCCCCGCACCCTGTTGCCGGGGACAGGCCCTGAACCCTGACCCTGACCCTGAACATTGACATTTGCGCCAGCGGACAGGGCCCAAACCCTGTCCCTGAACACTGACCCTGAGGCCAGGCTCTGAACCTTGACCTGAGGACAGACCCTGAACCTGGTGCCCGAGGACAGGCCCCCAACCCAGAATCTGAACCCTGACCCTGAGGACAGACCCTGAACCCTGACCCTGAGGATAGGCCCTGAACCCTGACCCTGAGGACAGGCCCTGAACCCTGACCCTGAACCCTGACACTGAGGACAGGCCCTGAACCCTGACCCTGAACCCTGACCCTGTGGACAGGCCCTGAACCCTGACCCTGAACCCTGACACTGAGGACAGGCCCTGAACCCTGACCCCGAGGACAGGCCCTGAACCCTGACCCTGAACCCTGACCCTGAACCCTGACACTGAGGACAGGCCCTGAACCCTGACCCTGAACCCTGACACTGTTTTCAGGTCCTGAACCCTGACCCTGAGGACAGGCCCTGAACCCTGACACTGAGGACAGGCCCTGAACCCTGACCCTGAGGACAGGCCCTGAACCCTGACCCCGAGATACAGAAACACAGACATTCAGAGGCTCGGAGACATAGAGACACATAGACTCAGATTCAGAGACACAGAAAGACAGAAGCTCAGAGACACAGAGTCTGAGAGAGTCAGAGACACAGGGAGGCAGAGACAGAGAGACACAGGGACTCAGAGACAGAGAGACTAAGAGACACAGAGATTCGGAGACTCAGAGCCAGAGAGACTCAGGGACACAGAGAGTCGGGGACAAAGAGACAGAGAGACACAGAGGTTCAAAGACACTGAGAGACAGAAACTCAGAGACACAGAGACACAGACTGTCACAGATTCAGAGACTCAGAGACACAGCGAGACAGAGACACACAAAAACAGAGAGACAGAGGCTCAGAGACACATGGACACAGACATTCCGAGACACTCAGAACAGAGACTCAGAGGCAAAGAGACTCAGTGTCAGAGTGACTCAGAGACACAGAGACACATAGATTCAGAGACTCAGAGGCACCGAGACTGAGAGATATAGCGACTCAGTGACACAGAGTATCAGAAACTCAGTGAAACAGAGACACAGAGACTCAGAGTAACAGAGACTCAGAGACTCATAGACACAGAGACACGAGACTCAGAGACAGAGAGGTACAGGGACACAGACTCACAGAGACTCAGAGACACAGAGTCTAAGAAACTCAGAGACTCAGAGACACGCACACACAGACACAGAGACAGAGAGACACAGACACTCAGACACAAAAAGCCTCAGAGATACGGAGACTGAGAGACAAAGAGAATCAGAGACATCAAGATAGAGAATCACAGAGCCTAACAGTAACCCTAACCCTAACCCGAACGCTAACCCTAACCCTAACCCCAGCCATAACCAAGACCGTAACCCGAATGCCTAACCCTAACCCTAACCATGACTCAGGACCTAACCCTAATGTCTAACTCTAACACGAACAATAACACTAACTATAAACATAAACCGAACCCTAACCCTAACCTTAACCATAACCCACTCCGTAACCCGAACACCAAACTCTAACACTAATGCCTAACCCTAACCCTAACCCTAATGCTAACACTAACTATAAACCTGAACCTAACCCAGACCGGAACCCTAACCCTGATGCCAAACCCTTACCCTAATCCTAACACAAAACCCTAACCCTAATGCCAAATGCTAACCCTAATGCCGAACCCTAACCCTAACCAGAACCTAGACCGTAACCCGAACCCTAACACCAAACCCTAACCCTAATGCCTAACCCCAACCCAAACCCTTACTCTAACCCTAACAATAACCATAAACCTAAACTTAACCCTAAACCTAACCATAACCCAGACCGTAACCTGAACACCAAACCCTAACCCTAACCCTAAACCTAACCATAACCCAGACCGTAACCTGAACACCAAACCCTAACCCTAACCCTAAACCTAACCATCACCCAGACCGTAACCTGAACACCAAACCCTAAGCCTAATCCTAACCCTAACCATAACCCAGACTGTAACCTGAACACCAAACCCTAAGCCTAATGCCAAACCCTAATCCTAACTCGAACCCTAACGCTAACACTAACCATAAACCTAACCCTAACCCAGACTACAACTCTAACCCGAACACCAAACCCTAACCATAAACCGAACCCTAACCCGAACACCAAACCCTAACCCCAAACCCTAATCCTAACACCAAACTCTAACCCTAAAGCCTAACCCTAACTCTAACTCTAACTCTAGCCTGAACGCAAACACTAAACATAAACCTAAGCCTAACCTTAACCATAACCCAGACCATAACCCTAACCCGAACACAAAACCCAAACGCTAATGCCTAACCCTAACCCAAACCCTTACCCTGAACCCTAACACTAACTATAAACCGAAACTTAACCCTAACCATAACCCAGACTGTAACCCTAACAAAAATCATAAACCTAAACCTAACCCGAACACTAACCCTAACCATAACCCAGACCGTAACCCTAACCATAACCCAGACTGTAACCCTAACACCAAACCCAAACCCCAATGCCGAACCCTAACCCTAACGCTAACCATAAACCTAAACCTAACTCTAATGCCGAACCCTAATGCTAAGACAATCATAAACCAAAACCCAACCCTAACCCGAACTGTAACCCTAACCCGAACACCAAACCGTAAACCTAATGCCAAGCCTAACAATAACCTGAACCCTAAAATGAACCCTAACCCAGACCGTAACCCTAACCCTAACACCAAACCCTAACCCGAATGCCTGGCCTGAGCCCGAACCCTGTCATTAACTCTAACCCCTAAACCTAACCCCAACCATATCCCTAACCCTAACCCTAATCCCAACCATAACCCTAACACTAACCCTAAACACAACATTAATCCGAACCATAACCCTAACCCGAACGCAAAACCCTAACCCTATAATGAACCCTAAACCTAACCTTAACCCTAATCCAAGCCCCTAACACTAACTTTAACCCTAATCGCTAACCATAACAGCAAAACTAACCCGAACCCTCACCATAATCCAAACACCTAACCCTAACGTGAACACTAACAACTAACCCTAACACGAACCCTAGCCCTAGCCCTAACCCTGACAATAATACAAAAATCAAATCCTAAACCTAACCCTATCTTTAATCCTAACCCAAACCCTACCCATAATCCAAACACCTAACCCTAAACCTAACCCTGACACTAACCCTCACCCTCACTCTAATCCTAACCCTAACCCTGACATAAACCCTAACTCTAATCCTAACCCTAACACTAACCACAACTCTAACCTTACCCCTAATCCGAACGCTAACTCCAACCTTAACTCTAACACGAACCACAATCCAAAGACTTAACATGAACCCGAACCCTAACCCAAGCACTAGCACTAACCCTAGCCTAACACGAAATTTAACACTAACCCAAGCCCTAAACCTAACCCAAACTCTAACCCAAATCAAATCCCTAACTCAAACCCAAACCTTAATCCTAACACTAAGACTAACCCTAACTTTAATCTGAACCCGAACACTAACTCGAACGCTAACCCTAAACCTAACCCTAAGTCTAACCCTAACCCTACCCGTAACTCTACCAAGAGCCCTAAACCTAACCCTAACTCTAACGCTAACCCGAACCTAACCCAAACCCGATACTTAACCCGAACCCTATTTCTAACCCTAACCCTATCCGTAACCCGAACGCTAACTCTAACGCTAAACCTAACCCTAACCTAACACTAACACGAACTGTAATCCTAACCCTAACCCTAACTCTAAATGTAAGCCTATCCCTAACTCAAATCCCAACCCTATCCCTAGCTCGAATCCTAACCCTAACGATAACCCGAACCCTAACCCTAACCCTAACTCCAACTCTAACTGTAACCCTAACTCTAACCTGAACCCTAACCCAAACCCGAATCCTAATACTAACCCTAATCCTAACTCTAACCCGACCGCTAAACCTAACTCTAACCCTCACCCTAACCCTAACACTAAACCTAGCCGTAAACCCAACCGTAACTCTAATCCTAATCTAAACCCTAAGCCAAACCCTAATCTGAACACTAAGATGAACTCTAACCCGAATTCTAATCCTAACTCTAACCCTAACGCTAACCCCAACCTAACCCTAAATCTAACCCTAACCCTATCACTAATCGTAACCTTATCCCGAAACCTAAACCTATCCATAACCCGAACGCTAACTCTAATGCTAACCCGAACCTAACTCCGTCCCTAACCCTAATCCTATCCCTAAACCGAAAACTAACCCGAACCCTATCCCTAACTCTAATCCTAATCCTATCCCGAACTCTAACCCTAACCCTATCCCTTAACCCTAACCCAAACCACAATCATAATACTAACCCCAACCTTAACTTGAACCCAAACCCTAAACCTAACTCTAACCCTAACACTAACTCTAACCCAAACCCTAACCCTAGCCCTAAACCTAACCCTAATCTAAACCCTAACCCAAACTCGAACCCAAACCGTAATCTTAACACGAAGACAAACCCTAACCCTAATTCTAATCCTAAGACGAACTCTAACGCTAACCCTAAACCTAACCCTAAATCTAACCCTAACCCTATCCGTAACTCTAACCCGAACCCTAACCGCAATGCAAACCCGAACCCGAACCCTATCACTAACCCTAACCTTATCCCTAACCCTAACCATATCCCTAATCGTAACGCTAACTCTAACGCTAACCCTAACCCTAACCTAACTCTAACCTTAACTGTAATACTAAACCTAACCCTAACGCTAACCCTAGCCCTAAATGTAACCCTAACTCGAACCCTAATCTAAACCCTAACCCAAACTCGAACCCAGAACCTAATCCTACAGTTAAGACAAACCCTAACCCTAACTCCAATCCTAACCCTAAACCTAACTCGAACGCTAACCTGAAACCTAACCCTAACACTATCCGTACCTCTAAACCTAACCCTAACCCGAAACGTAACCCTAACTCTAATGCTAACCATAACCTAACCCTAACCCTAACCCTAACCCGAACCACAACTCGAATCCTAACCCTAACTCTAATGCTAACCCTAACCCTAACACGAACCCTAACCCGAACCACAACTCGAATCCTAACCCGAACTCTAATGCTAACCCTAACCTAACCCTAACCCTATCCCTATCCCTAATCCTAACCCTATCCCTAACACTAACGCTAAAACTAACGCGAACCCGAACCGAACTCTAACCTTAACTGTAATCCTAACCCTAACCCTATAGCTGACTCAAATATTAATCCTATCGACAACTCTAATCCGAAACCTGATGCTAACCCTAACCCAGACCGTAACCCGAACCCGAACACCAAACCTTAACCAGAATGCCGAACCCTAACCCTAAACCTATCATGAACTCTAACCACGAACACTAACACCAACCATATCCCTAACCCTAACCCTAATCCCAACCATAACCCTAACCTTAACCCAACCCTAATCCAAACCAGTATGCTAACCCTAATCCCAACTCTAACGCTAAACCCTCACTCTATAATTAACCCTAAACCTAACCTTAACCCTAATCCAAGCCCCGAACACTAACCCTAACCCTAATCACTAACCATAACAGGAAAACTAATCCTAACTCTCACCCTAATCCGTAACCCTAACCCTAACCCTAACTCTAACCCTAACCATAACCCCTAACCCCTAACCCTAACTCTAAGCCTAACCCTAACCCGAGCTCTAACCCTGACCCTAAAGCTATCTCTAGCCCTAAACCTAACCCTAACTTGAACCCAAAATCGCCCCAAACCCAAATCCTAACACTAAGACTCACCCTAACCCTAACTCTAACACTAACCCGAATGCTAAACCTAACCCTAACGCTAACCCAAGCCCTAAACCCGAACCCAAACTCGAACTCAAAACCTAATCCTAACAATAAGAATAACCCGAACCCAAACTCTAACCCTAACGCTAAACCTAAACCTAACTCTAACTCTAACCCTAACCCTAAACCTAACTCTAACCCTAACCCTAACCCTAACCCTAAACCTAACTCTAACCCTAACCCAAACCCTAATTCTAACCCTACCCTAATCAAAACCAAACCCTAACTCTAACCCAAACGCGAACCCAAACTCGAATCCTAACACTAAGACAAACCCTAACTCTATCGCTAACCCTAAACCTAACCCTAATTCTAACCCTATCCGTAACCCTAAGCCTAACCCCAACTCTAACCCTAATCCTAACCCTAACTCTAATGCTAACCCGAACCTAACCCTAACTCTAAACCCGAACCCGAAACCTAACTCTAACCCTAACCCTAACCCAAACACCAACTCTAATCCTAACCCTAATACTAATCCTAGCTCTAAACCAAACCCTAACTCTAACCCTAATCTAAACCTCAACCCAAACTCAAACCCAAACGCTAATCTTAACACTAAGATGAACCCTAACCCTAATTCTAATCCTTACCCTAACCCTAATTCTCACCCTAACCCTAACCCAATCTCTAAACCTAACCCTATCCCGAAACCGAACCCTAACGCTAACTCTAACGCGAACCCGAACCTAATTCTAACCCTAACTGTAATCCTACCCCAAACACAATCTCTAACCCTAACCCGATCCCTAACTCTCATCCTAATCCTATCCCGAACACTAACCCGAACCCTAACGCTTAACCCTAACCCAAAGCATAATCATAATACTAACCCTAACTCTAACCCTAACCCTAACCTTGACCCTAACTCTAACCCTAATGCACAGCCCTAACCCTAACCCTAACCCAAACTTGAACCCAAACCGTAATCCTAACACTAAGACTAACCATAACCCTAACTCCAATCCTATCCCTAACTCTGACGCTAACCCTAAACCTAACCCTAACTCTATCCGTAACTATAAACCTAACCCTAAACCTAACCCTAACTCCAATGCTAACCCGAACCTAACTTGAACCCTAACACTACCCCTAACCCTAACCTTATTCCGATCCCTAACCTGATCCCAATCTCTAACCCTAACCCGAATGCTAACTCTAACGCGAACCCGAACCAAACTGTAAGCCTAACTGTAATCCTAACCCGAACCCAAAATCTATCCTGAAGCCTATCCCTAACGCTAATCCTAACCCTATCCTTAACTCTAATCCTAATCCTAACCCTAACCCGAACCCTAACCTGAACCATACCTCTAATCCGAACCTTAACTCTAATGCTAACCCTAACCCTAACCCTTAACCCTAACCCAAACCATAATCATAATACGAACCCAAACTCCAACTCTAACCCTAACCCTAACCTTGACCCTAACTCTAACCCGAATGCTTAACCCTAGCCCTAAACCTAACCCTAATCGAAACCCTAACCCAAACTTGAACCCAAACCGTAATCCTAACATGAAGACTAACCCTAACCCTAACTCCACTCCTAACCCTAACTCTAACGCTAACCCTAAACCTAACCCTAAATCTAACCCTAAATCTAACCCTAACCCTATCCGTAACTATAAACCTAACCCTAACTCCAATGTGAACCCAAACCTAACCGTAACTCTAACACTATCCCTAACCCTAACCTTATCCCGATCCCTAACACGATCCCTATCCCTAACCCTAACCTGGTCCCTAACCCGAATGCTAACTCGAATGCAAACCCTAACCTAACTCTAAGCCTAACTGTAATCCTAACCCTAACCCTAACTCTATCCTGAAGCCTATCCCTAACTCTAATCCTAACCCTATCCCCAACTCTAATCCTAATCCTAACCCTAACCCGAACCCGAACCCGAACCATAACTCTAATCCTAACCCTAACTCTAATGCTAACCCTAACCTAATCCTAACCCTGTCCCGATCCCTAACCGTATCCTTAACCCCAACGCTAACTCTAACGCTAACCCTAACCCGAACCTAACTCGAAACCCAACTGTAATCCTCACCCTAACCCTAACCTAACTCTAACTGTAACTGTAATCCTAACCCTAACTCTATCCCGAACGCTAATCCTAATCCTATCAATAGCTCCAATCCTAAACCGGGACCCTAACCCTAACCCAGACCGTAACCCTAACCTGAACACCAAACCTTAACCCGAATGCCTAATTCGAACCCTAACACTATCATTAACTCAAAGCCCGAACCCTAACCCCAACCATATCCCGAACCCTAACCCTAAACCCAACCTTAATCCGAACCATAATGCTAACCCTAATCCTAAATCTAATCCTAATCCTAATCCTATCCCTAACTCAAACCCTAACCCTAACTCTAACCCAAACGCTAACCCGAACCGTGAACCTAACGCTAACCCGAACTCTAATCCTAACCCGAACCCTAACTCTAGCTTTAACCCTAAACTTAACCTGAACCCAAACCCTAATCGTAACACTAACCCTAAACCGAACTCTAACCCTAACGCAAAACCTAACCCTAATTCTAACCCTAGCCCTAATGCTAACCCTAGCCCTAAACCTAACCCCAACTCTAACCCAAACACGAATCGTAACATTAAGACGAAACTGAACCCTAACTCTAACCCTAGCCCTAACCCTAATGCTAACCCTAACCCGAACATGAACCCTAACCCTAAAACTTAACATAAACCCTAACCCTAATTCTAACCTTAACTCTAAGCTTAACTCTAACTCAAACCCTGATCCAAACCCGAACTCCAACCCTAACCCTAATTCAAACCCGAACTCTAACCCTAACCCGAACTGAAACCCTAACCCTAACTCTAACCTTAAGAAAGTGAGGGGAAGAAAGTGATGAGAGTCAAAAGGGAGGGGATGTGGGGAGAGTGAGGGGGGAAAAGTGAAGAGGGGAGATGTTGAGTGGAGATAGGGGAAATTGAGAGGGAGGGAGTGTGAAATAACTGAGAGGGAGAGTGAGGGGGAGGAAAGTGAGGGAGAAAATCGGGGGGAGAGAGGGAATGAGAAGCTGAGGGAGAAGAGAATGAGGGGAAGAGAGAGTGAGGGGCAGAGCAAGGATGAACAGAGTGAGGAGTAGAGAGTGAGTGTGAGAGAGTGAGCAGAAAGATTTTGAGGAATAGAGTGCAGTGAAGAGATTGAGTGGGAGATATTGTGAGGAGAGGGAGGGGAGTGAAGAAGAGGGAGAGTCAGAGGAGGGAGAGTGAGGGACTGACGGGGAGAGAGTGAGGGGGATAGAGTGAGGGGGGTATCAGTGGAGAGCAAGTGAATGGGAGAGAGAGAGGATAGCGAGCAAAGGGAGGTGGAGTGAGGGGAGAGAGAGTGATGGGCAGAGTGAGTGAGGGACAGCAGACTGCGAGTGATGGGAGACAGAGTGACAGGGAGAGAGATTGAGGGGGAGGTAGATTGAGGGGAGAGTGAGTGAGGGGGAGATTAAACGAGATTGAGGGGAGAGAGAGTGAGTGGAAGTGAGAGAGAGTGAGGGGAGAGAGAATGACGGGGAGAGAGATTGAGGGGAGAGAGATTGAGGGGAGAGAGATTGAGGGGAGAGAGATTGAGGGGAGAGAGTGAGTGAGGGGGAGGTAGATTGAGGAGAGAGAGAGATTGAGGGGAGACAGAATGAGTGAGGGGGAGGTAGATTGAGGGGAGAGTGAGTGAGGGGGAGTTAGACTGAGGGGAGAGAGAGTGAGCGGAAGTGAGAGAGACTGAGTGAGGGGAGACAGAGTGACAGGGAGAGAGATTGAGGGGAGAGAGAGAGTGAGGGGAAGGTAGGTTGAGGGGAGGGTCTGGGACAGAAGCTGAGGGAATGGAGGGTGCCTGAGGTGGGCGAGCGTGAAGGGAATGACTGAGGGGGGAGGACAGTGAGGGGGAGGGAGACTCAGAGACAGAAAAGGGAGAGTGTGGGGTACCCTACACTAAACAGAGATTTTAAACAGATCCCTGAACTAAACGGAGATTTTAAACAGTTCCCTAAACTAAACGGAGATTTTAAACTGTGCCCTACACTAAACAGAGGTTTTAAACTGTGCCCTACACTAAACAGAGATTTTAAACTGTGCCCGACACTAAACAGAGATTTTAAACTGTGCCCTACACTAAACAGAGATTTTAAACAGTGCCCTACACTAAACAGAGATTTTAAACAGTGTCCTACACTAAACAGAGATTTTAAACAGTACCCGATACTAAACAGAGATTTTAAACAGTGTCCTACACTAAACAGAGATTTTAAACTGTGCCCTACACTAAACAGAGATTTTAAACAGTGACCTACACTAAACAGAGATATTAAACTGTGCCCGACACTAAACAGAGATTTTAAACAGTGCCCTACACTAAACACAGATTTTAAACAGTGCCCTACACTAAACAGAGATTTTAAACAGTGCGCTACACTAAACAGAGATTATAAACAGTGCCCTACACTAAACAGAGATTTTAAACAGTACCCTACACTAAACAGAGATTTTAAACAGTGCTCCACACTAAACGGAGATTTTAAACAGTGCCCCTACACTAAACGGAGATTTTAAACAGTACGCTCCACTAAACCAAGATTTTAAACAGTGCCCTACACTAAACAGAGATTTTAAACAGTGCCCTATACTAAACAGAGATTTTAAACTGTGTCCTACACTAAACAGAGTTTATAAACAGTGCCCTACACTAAACAGAAATTTTAAACAGTGCCCTACACTAAACAGAGATTTTAAACAGTGCCCTACACTAAACGGAGATTTTAAACAGTGCCCTAAACTAAACAGAGATTTTAAACAGTGCCCTACACTAAACGGAGATTTTAAACAGTGCCCTACACTAAACGAAGATTTTAAACAGTTCCCTACACTAAACAGAGATTTTAAACAGTGCCCTACACTAAACAGAGATTTTAAACAGTACTCTACCCTAAACAGAGATTTTAAACAGCGCCCTACACTAAACAGAGATTATAAACAGTACCCTACACTAAAAGACAATTTAGCATTGCCAATCCACGTAACCTACACATCTTGGGACAACTAAGGGGCAAATTAACAGAGCCAATCCACCTAATCGACACATTTTGAGACATTAAGGGGCATTGAGACGTATAAGATGATGAATGGGATGGATAGGATAGAGGTGGAGAGACTCTTCCCGCTCAAAAAAGACAGTAGGACTAGGGGGCACAGCCTCAAGATAAAGGGGAGGCGGTTTAGAACGGAGTTGAGGAGGAACTTCTTCACTCAAAGGGTGGTGAATCTCTGGAATTCTCTGCCCGTTGAAGTGGTGGAGGCTGCCTCGCTAAATATTTTTAAGAAGCGGGTTGATGGGTTTTTGATAAGAGAAGGGATTAAGGGTTATGGGGAGAGGGCGGGAAAGTGGAACTGAGCCACGACAGATCAGCCATGATCTTATTGAATGGCGGGGCAGGCTCGAAGGGCTAGATGGCCTACTCCTGCTCCTATTTCTTATGTTCTTATGTTCTTAATTTAGCATGGCCAATCTACCTAACCCTCACAGCTTACACTCAGCCTCTCAATCTGCATAACAGGTTTGAGGTTCTTGCTTCCAGTCTGGACGAGAATGAGGGAGGTGAGGTCGGTGAGCAAACTGCACACGGTACAGTGCTGCAGCAGGACATAGGCAAAGAGAAGGGGAAAAGGAACATAGTAGTGATTGGGGATAGTGGGGTGAAGGGTATTGATACTGTCCTTTGTCACAATGACAAAGTGCACAGAAGGGTGTGTTGTCTGCCTGGTGCTCGGGTCCAGGATGTCACATCTGGGCTGCAGAGGAACCTGGAGTGGGAGGGTGAGAATCCGGTCGTTGTGGTACATGTGGGTGCCGACGACGTAGGCAAAATGCGAACTGAGGATCTGGGGAGGGAGTATGAAAAGCTGGGAATGGAATTAAAAAGTAGAACCGACAAGGTGGTTATCTCTGGGCTACTGCCTGAACCATGTGCAGATGGGCGTAGGGTTGACAGGATTAAGGAAGTGAATGAGTGGCTCAGGGATTGGTGTGGGAGGAATGGGTTTGAATTTATGGGGCATTGGCACCAGTATTGGGGTAGGTGGGACCTGTTCGGGTGGGATGGGGTGGGTCTGAACCGTGCTGGGACCAGAGTGCTGGCGAATCGTGTAAATAGGACCGTGGACAGGGCTTTAAACTAATTTGGGGGCGGGGAGGGTGCGAGGGTAGGTGACATTACGGGGACTAAAGTTAAGGAGAGGGTGCAGGTAAGGGTAGAGGCTGAGGATGTCCCAATAATAGAGGGAGTATGGGGCGTGAGTATGGTTGGTGGCGTTCCGGCAAATAGGGTCCAGGTGAAGGCTGGGATGAAAGCACTTTATCTGAATGCACGAAGAATTCGGAATAAAGTGGATGAGCTGGTGGCGCAGATCAGCACAAATGGATATGATCTGGTGGCCATTACAGAGACGTGGCTGCAGGGTGACAGGGACTGGGAGCTGAATGTAAGTGCGAGGTGGTCCACTTTGGTAGGAATAATGGTAGGAAGGACTATTACTTACATGGCGAAAAACTGTAGCAGGCGACGGTGCAGAGAGACCTCGGGGTCCTTGTGCATGAGTCGCAAAAACCCAGCAAATGGGATGCTGGCCTTCATAGCGAGGGGGATTGAATATAAAAGTAGGGAGGTCTTGCTGCAACTGTACAGGGCACTGGTGAGGCTGCAGCTGGAGTACTGTGTGCAGTTTTGGTCGCCGCACTTACGCAAGGATATTTTGGCCTTGGAGGGAGTGCAGAGGAGGTTTACTAGGCTGATACTGGAGTTGAGGGGGTTGAACTATGAGGAGAGGCTGAATAAACTAGGCTTGTACTCGTTAGAGTTTAGAACAATGAGGGGAGATCTCATTGAGACATATAAGATGATGAATGGGATGGATAGGATAGAGGTGGAGAGACTCTTCCCGCTTAGAAAGGACAGTAGGACTAGGGGGCACAGCCTCAAGATAAAGGGGGGGCGGTTTAGAACGGAGTTGAGGAGGAACTTCTTCACTCAAAGGGTGGTGAATCTCTGGAATTCTCTGCCCGTTGACGTGGTGGAGGCTGCCCCGCTAAATATTTTTAAGACGCGGGTTGATGGGTTTTTGATAAGCGAGGGGATTAAGGGTTATGGGGAGAGGGCGGGAATGTGGAACTGAGCCACGACAGATCAGCCATGATCTTATTGAATGGCGGGGCAGGCTTGAAGGGCTAGATGGCCTACTCCTGCTCCTATTTCTTATGTTCTTATGTTGTGTCTGTCTCTCTCTGTCTTTCTCTTTCTCTCTCTCTCTGTCTCTCTGTTGCTCTCTCTGTCTCTGTCACTCTGTCTCTCTGTTGCTCTCTCTGTCTCTGTCACTCTGTCTCTGTTTGTCTGTCTCTCTCTCTGTCTCTCTCTGTCTCTCTCAGTCAATGTTTCTGGCTTTGTCTCTCTCTCTCTGTCTCTCCCTGTCTGTATCTCTGTCTCTATCTCACTCTCTCTCTCTCTCTCTGTGTCTGCCTCTGTCTCTCTCTCTCTCTCTCTGTCTCTCAGTCTCTGACTCTGTGTCTCTCGCATTGTCTTTCTTGCTATCTCTGTCACTGTCTCTATCTGTCTGTCTGTCTCTTTCTCTCCGTCTCTGTCTCTGTGTCTGTTTCTCTGCCTCTGTCACTCTGTCTCTCTCACTCTTTCTGCCTCTGTCACTAAATCCACTCAATGACCTGGCCATGCACAGCCTTCAATGGGGATGAATCCACAGATTCACCACCCTCTGGCTGAAGAAAGTCCTCCTCATCTCGGTGTAAAACGGTTGTCCTTTTATTCTGAGGCTGTTCCCTCGGATCGTAGTCTCTCCTCCAAATGGAAGCATCTCCCTCATGTCCACTCTATCCAGGCCTCTCAGTATTCTGTAAGGTTCAATGAGGACCTCCCTCATCTTTCTAAACTCCGAGTACAGACCCAGGGTCCTCAAACACTCCTCCAACGTCCAGCTTTTCATTCCCGGGATCATCCTTGTGAACCTCTCCTGGACCTTCTCCAGGACCAGCACATCCTGTCTTTGATACAGACCCAAATTTACTCACAATATTCCAAAGGTAATCTGAGCAGAGCCTTAGAAACCGTCAGCAGCTCAGCCCTGGGTTCAGCAACACAAATTCTTTTAATTTCTAAATGTGACAAAGGCCTTGAGGTTAACAATAAAACTCAGCTGATAAAGTCATTGATTACATCTCAATGTCGCAGGTTGATGTGTCCTGGTTCACTGAACAACAGGAGATTCAGATCCAGCTTCCAGTCACTTTCTCATCTGCTGGGAGTTTAACTGATGATTTATCTTTTGATTTGATTTATTATTGTCACATGTATTAACATACAGAGTATTGCTTCTTGTGCACTAAACAAACAGAGCATAAAGTTCATAGAGAAGGAGAGAGTGTGAAATGTCCTGTTCCAGTCACAGCTCGGGGGTAGCAATGCACTCCGGTGAACTCATACAAGATCGGTTCATTCCAAAGTCTGACGGCAGCTGGGAATAAGCTGTTCCTGAATCGGTCGGAACAGGAGCTCAGACGTAGAGCAGGAGCCCAGACCAAACTGTGAGACAACCAGAAAGAACGCTTTCTATGGGGCACTCGTCAAAGTTACTGAGAGTCGGAGCGGGGAATTTCCCCAGTCTGTGTGTGAGGGTCTGGGAGAAATCTGAAATTGGAGAGATGATAATGTTTGAATTGTAATATCGAACGGGGTAAAGTATCCGGGAGCTGAGTGGGTTCAATAAAGGCTGGAATACAGACTGGGGAAATGGGGGGGAAGATGGGAGGGGGGGGGAATGAGTCTTGTAGGAGAGGGAGGGAGGGTGACGGGGACAGGGGGAGGGTGAGGGGGGACGGGGGGAGGGTGAGGGGGGGACAGGGGGGAGGGTGGGGGGGAGAGAACAGGGGGGAGGGTGAGGGGGGGGTGGAGGGGGTGAGGTGGGGGGTGGGGAATTTGAGGAGGGTCCCAGAGCCTCTGAGCAGCTGAACTGGGGAAGCCTTTGGGCAGAGATGGCGCTGCTGCTGTTTCCCCTCCCGGCCACCAGGGATCGCTGTAACCCTCCCGTCTGATGCTGCAGCTGCTGCTCCTCCCAGTGTCACCTCCTGCCGCCTTAGGCCCAGCCGCTGCTCGTTGGTGGAACATCCGGGGCCTGTGGAGGGGCGGGGCCTCCGCCATGTTGCCGTGACGTCACTGGCGGCCCCTCCCCCACCGCCGCCTGTTTTTGAATAAAAAGGAAGAAGCTCAGAAGGTTTTTGACAAGGTGCCTC
Organism: Carcharhinus amblyrhynchos; assembly: GCF_965287045.1. Taxonomy (NCBI): domain Eukaryota; kingdom Metazoa; phylum Chordata; class Chondrichthyes; order Carcharhiniformes; family Carcharhinidae; genus Carcharhinus; species Carcharhinus amblyrhynchos. Next base: position 51,188 of record NW_027649875.1, read on the forward strand.
ACAGGAGATTATTACAGAAGGTGAGGGGGCATGGAGTTGGGGGTAGGGTGTTAGCATGGATAGAGGATTGGTTGTCAAATAGGAGGCAGAGAGTGGGGGTCAATGGGTGCTATTTGGATTGGCGGATGGTGACTAGTGGAGTGCCCCAGGGGTCGGTGCTGGGGCCTCAGCTTTTTACCATTTATATAGATGATCTGGAGGAGGGAACCGAGTGTAGGGTGTCGAAATTTGCTGATGACACCAAGATTGGGGGAACGGCAAATTGTGCGGAGGGTGTGGAGAGTCTGCAGAAGGATCTAGATAGGCTGGGCGAATGGGCCAGGAAATGGCAAATGGAATTTAATGTTGGCAAGTGCGAGGTGGTCCACTTTGGTAGGAAGAATGGTAGGAAGGACTATTACTTACGTGGCGAGAAACTGCAGCAGGCGACGGTGCAGAGGGACCTCGGGGTCCTTGTGCATGAGTCGCAAAAACCCAGCTTGCAGGTGCAGCAGGTGGTCAGGAAGGCGAATGGGATGCTGGCCTTCATAGTGAGGGGGATTGAATATAAAAGTAGGGAGGTCTTGCTGCAGCTGTATAGGGCATTGGTGAGGCCGCAGCTGGAGTACTGTGTGCAGTTTTGGGCGCCGTACTTACTCAAGGATATTTTGGCCTTGGAGGGAGTGCAGAGGAGGTTTACTAGGCTGATACCGGAGTTGAGGGGGTTGAGCTATGAGGAGAGGCTGAATAAACTAGGCTTGTACTCGTTAGAGTTTAGAAGAATGAGGGGAGATCTCATTGAGACGTATAAGATGATGAATGGGATGGATAGGATAGAGGTGGAGAGACTCTTCCCGCTCAGAAAGGACAGTAGGACTAGAGGGCACAGCCTCAAGAATAAAGGGGGGGGGGCGTTTTAGAACGGAGTTGAGGAGGAACTTCTTCACTCAAAGGGTGGTGAATCTCTGGAATTCTCTGCCCGTTGAAGTGGTGGAGGCTGCCTCGCTAAATATTTTTAAGACGCGGGTCAGAACATAGAACACTACAGCACAAACAGGCCCTTCGGCCCACGAGTTGCGCCGATCACATCAACACCTATCTATAACCCCCAATCCCATAAAACCCCATATACTCATCCAGAAGTCTTTAAAAGACCCCAGCAAGTTCGCCTCCACCACCACTGACGGCAGCCGATTCCATTCACTCACCACCCTCTGAGTGAAAAACTTACCCCTAACATCACTTCTGTACTTTCCTCCCCGCACCTTAAATCTGTGTCCTCTCGTAGCGACCATTTCAACCCGGGGAAATAGCTTTTGAGAATCCACCCTATCTATTCCTCTCAACATTTTATAAACCTCTATCAGGTCGCCTCTCAACCTTCGTCTCTCCAGGGAAAAGAGACCCAGCTCCCTCAACCTAACTTCATAAGGCATGCCTCCCAGTCCAGGCAACATCCTTGTAAATCTCCTCTGTACCCTTTCAATAGCTTCCACATCCTTCCTATAGTGAGGCGACCAGAACTGCGCACAGTACTCCAAATGAGGCCTGACAAGGGTCTTACAAAGTTGCAGCATTACCTCCCGACTCCTAAACTCAATCCCTCGATTAATGAAGGCCAGTACACCATACGCCTTCTTGACCACATCCTCCACCTGCGAGGCCGATTTAAGAGTCCTGTGGACCCGGACCCCAAGATCCTTCTGCTCCTCAACACTACTCAGACTCCTGCCCTTGATAGTGTACTCGTTCATCCCATTGGTTCTGCCAAAATGGACAACTACACATTTATCCGCGTTGAAGTCCATCTGCCACTTCTCCGCCCAGTCCTGCATCCTATCTATGTCCTGCTGCAACTTTTGACATCCCACCAGACCGTCCACAACACCACCAACCTTCGTGTCATCAGCGAACTTACTAACCCATCCCTCCACTTCCTCATCCAGGTCATTTATGAAAATGACAAACAACAAGGGTCCCAGAACAGATCCCTGGGGCACTCCACTGGTGACTGACCTCCAGTCAGAAAAAGACCCATCCACAACCACTCTCTGCCTTCTGCAGGCAAGCCAGTTCTGGATCCACAAGGCCAAAGGCCCTTGGATCCCATGCCCTCTCACCTTCTCAAGAAGTCTTGCATGGGGGACCTTATCAAACGCCTTGCTGAAGTCCATGTAAACCACATCCACGGCTCTTCTTCGTCAATGTGTTCAGTCACATTATCGAAGAACTCAACTAGGCTCGTAAAGCACGACCTGCCCTTGACAAATCCATGCTGACTATTCCTGATCATGTCAAACCTCTCCAAATGCTCGTAAAAATGCTCGGGTTGATGGGTTTTTGATAGGCAGGGGAATTAAGGGTTATGGGAGAGGGCGGGAAAGTGGAACTGAGCAGCGACAGATCAGCCATGATCTTATTGAATGGCGGGGCAGGCTCGAAGGCCTAGATGGCCTACTCCTGCTCCTATTTCTTTTATGTTCTTATGAGTGTTGAGCAATGGGGAAAGTGAGAGAAATTCCGAGCCGGAAACCCCGCCAGGAACCGAATCAAAATTAAATCCATATTTATATCCCGAGGCCGGGGCGGGGCCTGCGCGCTGAGTTCTCCCAGACTGCACCGTGCGGATCAGATTAAAAAAACACTTTTTTAAAATAAAAGAAGCGACGTTCCCGAATCGAGCAGGAACAGAAATTCTGCTGGGAGCGGATTAGGAATAAAAACCATCAACATTTGTTTAAAAAATTTACATGTACCGGTCGGTGCGCATGTGCAGTGGGGGAATTCTCCCAGAGGGCCGTGCGCGGGCCGCCACCGCATTGAAGCCCCCGGCAACGGCAAGATGGCGGTGTGCCGTCTCCCCGGCAACGGCAAGATGGCGGCGGGCGGTGAGTGCCGGTGGCGCAGCCGCAAACCGGGACTGGGAGCCGGGCCCCCGGGCGGGGCAGAAAGAGGCCATTCAGCCCATCAGAGAGCTCCCGGCAGCAGCAGCAGGTTGGTGAATGGAAACTGGACAGGGCGGAGGGGCCGGGCGGGGGCGGGGGCGGGGTCAGGGTGAGGGGACAGGGCAGGGATGGTGTGAGGGCAGGGCGGGGAGCAGGGCGAGAACGGGGTGCGGGGACAGGGGTGGGCCGAGGGGACAGGGTGAGGGGACAGGGCGGGAACACTCCCCTCGGTCCCGGCGTCCCCCTCCCCTCGGTCCCGGCGTCCCCCTCCCTCGGTCCCGGCGTCCCCCTCCCCTCGGTCCCGGCGTCCCCCTCCCCTCGGTCCCGGCGTCCCCCTCCCCTCGGTCCCGGCGTCCCCCTCCCCTCGGTCCCGGCGTCCCCCTCCCCTCGGTCACCGCGTCCCCCTCCCTCGGTCACCGCGAACCCCTCCCCTCGGTCACCACGAACCCTCCCCTCGGTCACCACAAACCCTCCCCTCGGTCACCACGAACCCCTCCCCTCGGATAACAGTCCCCGGGTTCGGTTCCGGAACCCCGAGCCCCGAGCCCGGCTTCGGCTCCGTATAGTTATAGTATAGAGGGTATAGTTGGGTGGATTAGTAAATTTGCTGATTACACCAAAGTTGGAGGTGTGGTAGATTGTGATGAAGGGTGTCATAGTTTGCAGGGTGACTTGGACAGGTTGCAGAGCTGGGCCGAGAGGTGGCGGATGGAGTTTAATGCGGAGAAGTGTGAGGTAATTCACTTTGGTAGGAATAACAGATGTGTTGAGTATAGGGCTAACGGGAAGACTTTGAATAGTGTGGATGAATAGAGGGATCTAGGTGTATGTGTACATAGATCCCTGAAAGTTGGGAATCAAGTAGATAAGGCTGTTAAGAAGGCATACGGTGTCTTGGCGTTTATTGGTAGGGGGATTGAATTTAGGAGTCGCAGCGTAATGTTGCAACTGTACAAAACTCTGGTGCAGCCGCACTTGGAGTACTGTGTGCAGTTCTGGTCCCCACATTACAGGAGGCATGTGGAGGCTTTGGAGAGGGTGCAGAGGAGGTTTACCAGGATGTTGCCTGGTATGGAGGGGAGGTCCTATGAGGAGAGGCTGAGGGATTTGGGGTTGTTTTCGCTGGAAAGAAGGCGGCTAAGAGGGGATCTTATTGAAACATATAAGATGATTAGAGGTTTAGATAGGGTGGAGAGCCTTTTTCCTCTGATGGAGAAATCTAGCACGAGGGGGCATGGCTTTAAATTAAGGGGTGGTAGCTACAGGACGGATGTCAGGGGTAGGTTCTTTACCCAGAGGGTGGTGAGGGATTGGAATGCCCTGCCTGCTGCAGTTGTAAATGCGCCTAGTTTGGGGGCGTTTAAGAGGTCCGTGGATAGGTTTATGGACGAAAAGGGATTGGTATAGGCTAGTGGGTCACCTGACCCCTGACCCCGGGTTCAGCTCCGGAACCCTGACCCCTGACCCCGGGTTCAGCTCCGGAACCCTGACCCCTGACCCCAAGTTCATCTCCTGACCCCTGATCCCTGACCCCGGGTTCAGCTCCAGAACCCTGATCCCTGACCCCGGGTTCAGCTCCGGAACCCTGAGCCCTGACCCCGGGTTCAGCTCCGGAACCCTGAGCCCTGACCCCGGGTTCAGCTCCGGAACCCTGATCCCTGACCCCGGGTTCAGCTCCGGAACCCTGATCCCTGACCCCGGGTTCGGCTCCGGAACCCTGAGCCCTGACCCCGGGTTCAGCTCCGGAACCCTGAACCCTGACCCCGGGTTCAGCTCCGGAACACTGATCCCTGACCCCGAGTTCAGTTCCCGAACCCTGAGCCCTGACCCCAAGTTCGGCTCCGGAACCCTGAGCCCTGACCCCGAGTTCGGCTCCGGAACCCGGAACCCTGAGCCCTGACCCCGAGTTCAGCTCCCAGACCCTGAGCCCTGACCCCGAGTTCAGCTCCGGAACCCTGAGCCCTGACCCCGACTTCAGGTCCGGAACCCTGATCCCTGACCCCGGGTTCAGCTGTTCGAACCCGGAGCCCTGACCCTGAGTTCAGCTCCCGAACCGTGATCCCTGACCCCGAGGTCATCTCCGAAACCCTGAGCCCTGACCCCGAGTTCAGCCACCGAACCCTGAGCCCTGACCCGGTGTTGAGCTCCCGCACCCGGAGCACTGACCCCGTGTTCAGCTCCCGGAACCTGAGCCCTGACCCCGTGTTCAGCTCCGGAAGCTTCTGCAGAAAATGCAGATGTATGGGATTGTGGGTAATCTAGGAAGTTGGATCAGGAATTGGCTATCAGATAGGAGACAGAGGGTGGTGGTGGATGGTAAATATTCATCATGGAGTACAGTTACGAGTGGTGTGCCTCAGGGATCTGTTTTGGGGCCACTGTTGTTTGTAATTTTTATTAATGATCTGGATGAGGGTATAGTTGGGTGGATTAGTAAATTTGCTGAGGACACCAAAATTGGAGGTGTGGTAGATTGTGAGGAAGGGTGTCATAGTCTGCAGGGAGACTTAGACAGGTTGCAGAGCTGGGCCGAGAGGTGGCGGATGGAATTTAATGTGGAGAAGTGTGAGGTAATTCACTTTGGTAGGAGCAACAGATGTGTCGAGTATAGGGCTAACGGGAGGACTTTTAATAGTGTGGATGAACAGAGGGATCTAGGTGTGTGTGTACATAGATCCCTGAAAGTTGGGAATCAAGTAGATAAGGTTGTTAAGAAGGTGTACGGTGTCTTGGCGTTTATTGGTAGGGGGATTGAATTTAGGAGTCGCAGTGTAATGTTGCAACTGTACACTACTCTAGTGCGGCCGCACTTGGAGTACTGTGTGCAGTTCTGGTCCCCGCATTACAAGAAGGATGTGGAGGCGTTGGAGAGGGTGCAGAGGAGGTTTACTAGGATGTTGCCTGGTATGGTGGGGAGGTCCTATGAGGAGAGACTGAGGGATTTAGGGTTGTTTTCGTTGGAAAGAAGGCGGCTAAGAGGGGATCTTATTGAAACATATAAGATGATTAGAGGGTTAGATAGGGTGGATAGTGATAGCCTTTTTCCTCGGATGGAGAAAGCTAGCACGAGGGGGCATGGCTTTAAATTAAGGGGGGGTAGCTACAGGACGGATGTCAGGGGTAGGTTCTTTACCCAGCGGGTGGTGAGGGATTGGAATGCCCTGCCTGCTGCGGTTGTAAATGCGTCTAGTTTGGGGGCGTTTAAGAGATCTCTGGATAGGTTTATGGACGAAAAGGGATTGGTATAGGCTAGTGGGTCATTGTTTTTGTAACTGGTCGGCGCAACATCGTGGGCCGAAGGGCCTGTTCTGCGCTGTAATGTTCTATGTTCTATGGAACCCTGAGCCCTGTCCCCGAGTTCAGCTCTGGAACCCTGAGCCCTGACCCCGGGTTCAGGTCCGGAATCCTGAGCCCCGACCCCGGGTTCAGCTCCGGAATCCTGAGCCCCGACCCCGGGTTCAGCTCCGGAATCCTGAGCCCTGACCCCGGGTTCAGCTCCGGAACCCTGAGCCCTGACCCCGGGTTCAGCTCCGGAACCCTGAGCCCTGACCCCGGGTTCAGCTCCGGAACCCTGAGCCCTGACCCCGGGTTCAGCTCCGGAACCCTGAGCCCTGACCCCGGGTTCAGCTCCGGAACCCTGAGCCCTGACCCCGGGTTCAGCTCCGGAACCCTGAGCCCTGACCCCGGGTTCAGCTCCGGAACCCTGAGCCCTGACCCCGGGTTCAGCTCCGGAACCCTGAGCCCTGACCCCGGGTTCAGCTCCGGAACCCTGAGCCCTGACCCCGGGTTCAGCTCCGGAACCCTGAGTCCTGACCCCGGGTTCAGCTCCGGAACCCTGAGCCCTGACCCCGGGTTCAGCTCCGGAACCCTGAGCCCTGACCCCGGGTTCAGCTCCGGAACCCTGAGCCCTGACCCCGGGTTCAGCTCCGGAACCCTGAGCCCTGACCCCGGGTTCAGCTCCGGAACCCTGAGCCCTGACCCCGGGTTCAGCTCCGGAACCCTGAGCCCTGACCCCGGGTTCAGCTCCGGAACCCTGAGCCCTGACCCCGGGTTCAGCTCCGGAACCCTGAGCCCTGACCCCGGGTTCAGCTCCGGAACCCTGAGCCCAGACCCCGGGTTCAGCGCCGGAACCCTGAGCCCTGACCCCGAGTTCAGCTGCTGACCCCTGAGCCCTGAACCCGAGTTCAGCTCCGGAACCCTGATCCCTGACCCCGGGTTCGGCTCCGGAACCCTGATCCCTGACCCCGAGTTCGGCTCCGGAACCCTGAGCCCTGACCCCGATTTCAGCCACCGAACCCTGAGCCCTGACCCGGACATGAGCTCCCGAACCCTGAGCACTGACCCCAGGTTCAGCTACGGAACACTGAGCCCTGACCCCGAGTTCAACCCCCGAACCCTGATCCCTAACCCCGAGTTCATTTCCCGAACCCTGAGCCCTGACCCCGAGTTCAGCTCCGGAAACCTGAGCCCTGACCCCGAGTTCAGCTCCCGAACCCTGAGCCCTGACCCCGGGTTCAGCTCCCGAACCCTGAGGCCTGACCCCAGATTCTGCTCCGGAACCCTGAGCCCTGACCCCGGGTTCAGGTCCGGAACCCTGAGCCCTGACCCCGGGTTCAGGTCCGGAACCCTGAGCCCTGACCCCGGGTTCAGGTCCGGAACCCTGAGCCCTGACCCCGGGTTCAGGTCCGGAACCCTGAGCCCTGACCCCGGGTTCAGGTCCGGAACCCTGAGCCCTGACCCCGGGTTCAGGTCCGGAACCCTGAGCCCTGACCCCGGGTTCAGGTCCGGAACCCTGAGCCCTGACCCCGGGTTCAGGTCCGGAACCCTGAGCCCTGACCCCGGGTTCAGGTCCGGAACCCTGAGCCCTGACCCCGGGTTCAGGTCCGGAACCCTGAGCCCTGACCCCGGGTTCAGGTCCGGAACCCTGAGCCCTGACCCCGGGTTCAGGTCCGGAACCCTGAGCCCTGACCCCGGGTTCAGGTCCGGAACCCTGAGCCCTGACCCCGGGTTCAGGTCCGGAACCCTGAGCCCTGACCCCGGGTTCAGGTCCGGAACCCTGAGCCCTGACCCCGGGTTCAGGTCCGGAACCCTGAGCCCTGACCCCGGGTTCAGGTCCGGAACCCTGAGCCCTGACCCCGGGTTCAGGTCCGGAACCCTGAGCCCTGACCCCGGGTTCAGGTCCGGAACCCTGAGCCCTGACCCCGGGTTCAGGTCCGGAACCCTGAGCCCTGACCCCGGGTTCAGGTCCGGAACCCTGAGCCCTGACCCCGGGTTCAGGTCCGGAACCCTGAGCCCTGACCCCGGGTTCAGGTCCGGAACCCTGAGCCCTGACCCCGGGTTCAGGTCCGGAACCCTGAGCCCTGACCCCGGGTTCAGGTCCGGAACCCTGAGCCCTGACCCCGGGTTCAGGTCCGGAACCCTGAGCCCTGACCCCGGGTTCAGGTCCGGAACCCTGAGCCCTGACCCCGGGTTCAGGTCCGGAACCCTGAGCCCTGACCCCGGGTTCAGGTCCGGAACCCTGAGCCCTGACCCCGGGTTCAGGTCCGGAACCCTGAGCCCTGACCCCGGGTTCAGCTCCGGAACCCTGATCCCTGACCCCGAGTTCAGCTGCTGACCCCTGAGCCCTGAACCCAAGTTCAGCTCCCGGAACCTGAGCCCTGACCCCGATTTCAGCCACCGAACCCTGAGCCCTGACCCGGACATGAGCTCCCGAACCCTGAGCACTGACCCCAGGTTCAGCTACGGAACCCTGAGCCCTGACCCCGAGTTCAACCCCCGAACCCTGATCCCTAACCCCGAGTTCATTTCCCGAACCCTGAGCCCTGACCCCGAGTTCAGCTCCGGAAACCTGAGCCCTGAACCCGAGTTCAGCTCCCGACCCCTGAGCCCTGACCCCGAGATCATCTCCGGAACCCTGAGCCCTGACCCCAAGTTAATCTCCTGACACCTGAGCCCTGACCCCGAATTCAGCTCCCGACCCCTGAGCACTGACCCCGAGTTCAGCTCCCGAACCCTGAGCCCTGACCCCAGGTTCAGCTCCCGAACCCTGAGCACTGACCCCGGATTCTGTTCCGGAACCCTGAGCCCTGACCCCGGGTTCAGCTCCGGAACCCTGAGCCCTGACCCCGAGTTTAGCTCCCGAAACCTGAGCCCTGAGCCCTGACCCCGAGTTCAGCTCCTGAGCCCTGATCCCTGACCCCGAGTTCAGCTCCTGAGCCCTGATCCCTGACCCCGAGTTCAGCTCCGGAACCCTGATCCCTGACCCCAGGTTCAGCTCCGGAACCCTGAGCCCTGACCCCGACTTAATCTCCCAACCCCTGAGCCCTGTCCCCGAGTTCAGCTACGGAACCCTGAGCCCTGACCCCGAGATCAGCTCCCGACCCCTGAGCCCTGACCCCGAGATCATCTCCGGAACCCTGAGCCCTGACCCCGAGTTCAGCTCTCGACCCCTGAGCACTGACGCCGAGTTCAGCTCCCGACCCCTGAGCCCTGACCCCGAGTTCAGCTCCCGACCCCTGAGCCCTGACCCCGAGTTCAGCTCCCGACCCCTGAGCCCTGACCCCGAGTTCAGCTCCCGACCACTGAGCCCTGACCCCGAGTTCAGCTCCGGAAACCTGAGCCCTGACCCCGAGTTCAGCTCCGGAAACCTGAGCCCTGACCCCGAGTTCAGCTCCCAAACCCTGATCCCTGACCCCGACTTCAGCCCCCGAAACCTGAGCCCTGACCCCGAGTTCAGCTCCGGAACCCTGATCCCTGACCCCGGGTTCCGCTCCCAAACCCTGATCCCTGACCCCAGGATCTGATCCGGAACCCTGATCCCTGAACCCGGGTTGAGCTCCGAATCCCTGATCCCTGACCCCGGATTGAGCTCCGGAACCCTGATCCGAGTCCCCGGGTTCAGCTCCGGAACCCTGATCACTGACCCCGGGTTCAGCTCCGGAACCCTGACCCCTGACCCCGCGTTCCGCACCCAAACCCTGATCCCTGACCCCAGGATCTGATCCGGAACCCTGATCCCTGAACCCGGGTTGAGCTCCGAATCCCTGATCCCGGACCCCGGATTGAGCTCCGGAATCCTGATCCGAGTCCCCGGGTTCAGCTCCGGAAGCCTGATCCCTGACCCCGAGTTCAGCTCCGGAACCCTGAGCCCTGACGCCAAGTTCAGCTCCCGAAACCTGAGCCCTGACCCCGAGTTCAGCTCCCGACCCCTGAGCCCTGACCCCGAGTTCAGCTCCCGACCCCTGAGCCCTGACCCCGACTTCAGCTCCCGACCACTGAGCCCTGACCCCGAGTTCAGCTCCGGAAACCTGAGCCCTGACCCCGAGTTCAGCTCCGGAAGCCTGATCCCTGACCCCGAGTTCAGCTCCGGAACCCTGAGCCCTGACGCCAAGTTCAGCTCCCGAAACCTGAGCCCTGACCCCGGGTTCAGCTCCCGACCCCTGAGCCCTGACTCCGAGATCATCTCCGGAACCCTGAGCCCTGACCCCAAGTTAATCTCCTGACACCTGAGCCCTGACCCCGAGTTCAGCTCCCGACCCCTGAGCCCTGACTCCGAGATCATCTCCGGAACCCTGAGCCCTGACCCCAAGTTAATCTCCTGACACCTGAGCCCTGACCCCGAGTTCAGCTCCCGAACCCTGAGCCCTGACCCCGGGTTCAGCTCCCGAAACCTGAGCCCTGACCCCGAGTTCAGCTCCCGACCCCTGAGCCCTGACCCCGAGTTCAGCTCCCGACCCCTGAGCCCTGACCCCGACTTCAGCTCCCGACCACTGAGCCCTGACCCCGAGTTCAGCTCCGGAAACCTGAGCCCTGACCCCGAGTTCAGCTCCGGAAACCTGAGCCCTGACCCCGCGTTCCGCTCCCAAACCCTGATCCCTGACTCCAGGATCTGATCCGGAACCCTGATCCCTGAACCCGGGTTGAGCTCCGAATCCCTGATCCCGGACCCCGGATTGAGCTCCGGAATCCTGATCCGAGTCCCCGGGTTCAGCTCCGGAAGCCTGATCCCTGACCCCGAGTTCAGCTCCGGAACCCTGAGCCCTGACCCCGGGTTCAGCTCCGGAACCCTGAGCCCTGACGCCAAGTTCAGCTCCCGAAACCTGAGCCCTGACCCCGGGTTCAGCTCCCGAACCCTGAGCCCTGACCCCGAGTTCAGCTCCCGAAACCTGAGCCCTGACCCCGAGTTCAGCTCCCGACCCCTGAGCCCTGACTCCGAGATCATCTCCGGAACCCTGAGCCCTGACCCCAAGTTAATCTCCTGACACCTGAGCCCTGACCCCGAGTTCAGCTCCCGACCCCTGAGCCCTGACTCCGAGATCATCTCCGGAACCCTGAGCCCTGACCCCAAGTTAATCTCCTGACACCTGAGCCCTGACCCCGAGTTCAGCTCCCGAACCCTGAGCCCTGACCCCGGGTTCAGCTCCCGAACCCTGAGCCCTGACCCCGGGTTCAGGTCCGGAAACCTGAGCCCTGACCCCGGGTTCAGCTCCGGAACCCTGAGCCCTGACCCCGGGTTCAGCTCCGGAACCCTGAGCCCTGACCCCGGGTTCAGCTCCCGAACCCTGAGCCCTGACCCCGGGTTCAGCTCCGGAACCCTGAGCCCTGACCCCGGGTTCAGGTCCGGAACCCTGAGCCCTGACCCCGGGTTCAGGTCCGGAACCCTGAGCCCTGACCCCGGGTTCAGGTCCGGAACCCTGAGCCCTGACCCCGGGTTCAGGTCCGGAACCCTGAGCCCTGACCCCGGGTTCAGGTCCGGAACCCTGAGCCCTGACCCCGGGTTCAGCTCCGGAACCCTGAGCCCTGACCCCGGGTTCAGGTCCGGAACCCTGAGCCCTGACCCCGGGTTCAGGTCCGGAACCCTGAGCCCTGACCCCGGGTTCAGCTCCGGAACCCTGAGCCCTGACCCCGGGTTCAGCTCCGGAACCCTGAGCCCTGACCCCGGGTTCAGCTCCGGAACCCTGAGCCCTGACCCCGGGTTCAGCTCCGGAACCCTGAGCCCTGACCCCGGGTTCAGCTCCGGAACCCTGAGCCCTGACCCCGGGTTCAGCTCCGGAACCCTGAGCCCTGACCCCGGGTTCAGCTCCGGAACCCTGAGCCCTGACCCCGGGTTCAGCTCCGGAACCCTGAGCCCTGACCCCGGGTTCAGCTCCGGAACCCTGAGCCCTGACCCCGGGTTCAGCTCCGGAACCCTGAGCCCTGACCCCGGGTTCAGCTCCGGAACCCTGAGCCCTGACCCCGGGTTCAGCTCCGGAACCCTGAGCCCTGACCCCGGGTTCAGCTCCGGAACCCTGAGCCCTGACCCCGGGTTCAGCTCCGGAACCCTGAGCCCTGACCCCGGGTTCAGCTCCGGAACCCTGAGCCCTGACCCCGGGTTCAGCTCCGGAACCCTGAGCCCTGACCCCGGGTTCAGCTCCGGAACCCTGAGCCCTGACCCCGGGTTCAGCTCCGGAACCCTGAGCCCTGACCCCGGGTTCAGCTCCGGAACCCTGAGCCCTGACCCCGGGTTCAGCTCCGGAACCCTGAGCCCTGACCCCGGGTTCAGCTCCGGAACCCTGAGCCCTGACCCCGGGTTCAGCTCCGGAACCCTGAGCCCTGACCCCGGGTTCAGCTCCGGAACCCTGAGCCCTGACCCCGGGTTCAGCTCCGGAACCCTGAGCCCTGACCCCGGGTTCAGCTCCGGAACCCTGAGCCCTGACCCCGGGTTCAGCTCCGGAACCCTGAGCCCTGACCCCGGGTTCAGCTCCGGAACCCTGAGCCCTGACCCCGGGTTCAGCTCCGGAACCCTGAGCCCTGACCCCGGGTTCAGGTCCGGAACCCTGAGCCCTGACCCCGGGTTCAGCTCCGGAACCCTGAGCCCTGACCCCGGGTTCAGGTCCGGAACCCTGAGCCCTGACCCCGGGTTCAGGTCCGGAACCCTGAGCCCTGACCCCGGGTTCAGGTCCGGAACCCTGAGCCCTGACCCCGGGTTCAGGTCCGGAACCCTGAGCCCTGACCCCGGGTTCAGGTCCGGAACCCTGAGCCCTGACCCCGGGTTCAGGTCCGGAACCCTGAGCCCTGACCCCGGGTTCAGGTCCGGAACCCTGAGCCCTGACCCCGGGTTCAGCTCCCGAACCCTGAGCCCTGACCCCGGGTTCAGCTCCCGAACCCTGAGCCCTGACCCCGGGTTCAGCTCCCGAACCCTGAGCCCTGACCCCGGGTTCAGCTCCCGAACCCTGAGCCCTGACCCCGGGTTCAGCTCCCGAACCCTGAGCCCTGACCCCGGGTTCAGCTCCCGAACCCTGAGCCCTGACCCCGGGTTCAGCTCCCGAACCCTGAGCCCTGACCCCGGGTTCAGCTCCCGAACCCTGAGCCCTGACCCCGGGTTCAGCTCCCGAACCCTGAGCCCTGACCCCGGGTTCAGCTCCCGAACCCTGAGCCCTGACCCCGGGTTCAGCTCCCGAACCCTGAGCCCTGACCCCGGGTTCAGCTCCCGAACCCTGAGCCCTGACCCCGGGTTCAGCTCCCGAACCCTGAGCCCTGACCCCGGGTTCAGCTCCCGAACCCTGAGCCCTGACCCCGGGTTCAGCTCCCGAACCCTGAGCCCTGACCCCGGGTTCAGCTCCCGAACCCTGAGCCCTGACCCCGGGTTCAGCTCCCGAACCCTGAGCCCTGACCCCGGGTTCAGCTCCCGAACCCTGAGCCCTGACCCCGGGTTCAGCTCCCGAACCCTGAGCCCTGACCCCGGGTTCAGCCTCCCGAACCCTGAGCCCTGACCCCGGGTTCAGCTCCCGAACCCTGAGCCCTGACCCCGGGTTCAGCTCCCGAACCCTGAGCCCTGACCCCGGGTTCAGCTCCCGAACCCTGAGCCCTGACCCCGGGTTCAGCTCCCGAACCCTGAGCCCTGACCCCGGGTTCAGCTCCCGAACCCTGAGCCCTGACCCCGGGTTCAGCTCCCGAACCCTGAGCCCTGACCCCGGGTTCAGCTCCCGAACCCTGAGCCCTGACCCCGGGTTCAGCTCCCGAACCCTGAGCCCTGACCCCGGGTTCAGCTCCCGAACCCTGAGCCCTGACCCCGGGTTCAGCTCCCGAACCCTGAGCCCTGACCCCGGGTTCAGCTCCCGAACCCTGAGCCCTGACCCCGGGTTCAGCTCCGGAAACCTGAGCCCTGACCCCGAGTTCAGCTCCGGAAACCTGAGCCCTGACCCCGCGTTCCGCTCCCAAACCCTGATCCCTGACTCCAGGATCTGATCCGGAACCCTGATCCCTGAACCCGGGTTGAGCTCCGAATCCCTGATCCCGGACCCCGGATTGAGCTCCGGAATCCTGATCCGAGTCCCCGGGTTCAGCTCCGGAAGCCTGATCCCTGACCCCGAGTTCAGCTCCGGAACCCTGAGCCCTGACGCCAAGTTCAGCTCCCGAAACCTGAGCCCTGACCCCGAGTTCAGCTCCCGACCCCTGAGCCCTGACTCCGAGATCATCTCCGGAACCCTGAGCCCTGACCCCAAGTTAATCTCCCGACACCTGAGCCCTGACCCCGAGTTCAGCTCCCGAACCCTGAGCCCTGACCCCGGGTTCAGCTCCCGAACCCTGAGCTCTGACCCCGGGTTCAGGTCCGGAACCCTGAGCCCTGACCCCGGGTTCAGGTCCGGAACCCTGAGCCCTGACCCCGGGTTCAGCTCCGGAACCCTGAGCCCTGACCCCGGGTTCAGCTCCGGAACCCTGAGCCCTGACCCCGGGTTCAGCTCCGGAACCCTGAGCCCTGACCCCGGGTTCAGCTCCGGAACCCTGAGCCCTGACCCCGGGTTCAGCTCCGGAACCCTGAGCCCTGACCCCGGGTTCAGCTCCGGAACCCTGAGCCCTGACCCCGGGTTCAGCTCCGGAACCCTGAGCCCTGACCCCGGGTTCAGCTCCGGAACCCTGAGCCCTGACCCCGGGTTCAGCTCCGGAACCCCTGAGCCCTGACCCCGGGTTCAGCTCCGGAACCCTGAGCCCTGACCCCGGGTTCAGCTCCCGAACCCTGAGCCCTGACCCCGGGTTCAGCTCCCGAACCCTGAGCCCTGACCCCGGGTTCAGCTCCCGAACCCTGAGCCCTGACCCCGGGTTCAGCTCCCGAACCCTGAGCCCTGACCCCGGGTTCAGCTCCCGAACCCTGAGCCCTGACCCCGGTTTCAGCTCCCGAACCCTGAGCCCTGACCCCGGGTTCAGCTCCCGGAACCCTGAGCCCTCCCGGGTTCAGCTCCCGAACCCTGAGCCCTGACCCCGGGTTCAGCTCCCGAACCCTGAGCCCTGACCCCGGGTTCAGCTCCCGAACCCTGAGCCCTGACCCCGGGTTCAGCTCCCGAACCCTGAGCCCTGACCCCGGGTTCAGCTCCCGAACCCTGAGCCCTGACCCCGGGTTCAGCTCCCGAACCCTGAGCCCTGACCCCGGGTTCAGCTCCCGAACCCTGAGCCCTGACCCCGGGTTCAGCTCCCGAACCCTGAGCCCTGACCCCGGGTTCAGCTCCCGAACCCTGAGCCCTGACCCCGGGTTCAGCTCCCGAACCCTGAGCCCTGACCCCGGGTTCAGCTCCCGAACCCTGAGCCCTGACCCCGGGTTCAGCTCCCGAACCCTGAGCCCTGACCCCGGGTTCAGCTCCGGAACCCTGAGCCCTGACCCCGGGTTCAGCTCCGGAACCCTGAGCCCCTGACCCCGGGTTCAGCTCCGGACCCTGAGCCCTCTGACCCCGGGTTCAGCTCCGGAACCCTGAGCCCTGACCCCGGGTTCAGCTCCGGAACCCTGAGCCCTGACCCCGGGTTCAGCTCCGGAACCCTGAGCCCTGACCCCGGGTTCAGCTCCGGAACCCTGAGCCCTGACCCGGGTTCAGCTCCGGAACCCTGAGCCCTGACCCGGGTTCAGCTCCGGAACCCTGAGCCCTGACCCCGGGTTCAGCTCCGGAACCCTGAGCCCTGACCCCGGGTTCAGCTCGGAACCCTGAGCCCTGACCCCGGGTTCAGCTCCGGAACCCTGAGCCCTGACCCCGGGTTCAGCTCCGGAACCCTGAGCCCTGACCCCGGGTTCAGCTCCGGACCCTGAGCCCTGACCCCGGGTTCAGCTCCGGAACCCTGAGCCCTGACCCCGGGTTCAGCTCCGGAACCCTGAGCCCTGACCCCGGGTTCAGCTCCCGAACCCTGAGCCCTGACCCCGGGTTCAGCTCCCGAACCCTGAGCCCTGACCCCCCGGGTTCAGCTCCCGAACCCTGAGCCCTGACCCCGGTTCAGCTCCCGAACCCTGAGCCCTGACCCCGGGTTCAGGCTCCCGAAACCCTGAGCCCTGACCCCGGGTTCAGCTCCCGAACCCTGAGCCCTGACCCCGGGTTCAGCTCCCGACCCCTGAGCCCTGACCCCGGGTTCAGCTCCCGAACCCTGAGCCCTGACCCCGGGTTCAGCTCCCGAACCCTGAGCCCTGACCCCGGGTTCAGCTCCCGAACCCTGAGCCCTGACCCCGGGTTCAGCCTCCCGAACCCTGAGCCCTGACCCCGGGTTCAGCTCCCGAACCCTGAGCCCTGACCCCGGGTTCAGCTCCCGAACCTGAGCCCTGACCCCGGGTTCAGCCTCCCGAACCCTGAGCCCTGACCCCGGGTTCAGCTCCCGAACCCTGAGCCCTGACCCCGGGTTCAGCTCCCGAACCCTGAGCCCTGACCCCGGGTTCAGCTCCCGAACCCTGAGCCCTGACCCCGGGTTCAGCTCCCGAACCCTGAGCCCTGACCCCGGGTTCAGCTCCCGAACCCTGAGCCCTGACCCCGGGTTCAGCTCCCGAACCCTGAGCCCTGACCCCGGGTTCAGCTCCGGAAACCCTGAGCCCTGACCCCGGGTTCAGCTCCGGAACCCTGAGCCCTGACCCCGGGTTCAGCTCCCGAACCCTGGCCCTGACCCCGGGTTCAGCTCCGGAACCCTGAGCCCTGGCCCCGGGTTCAGCTCCGGAACCCTGAGCCCTGGCCCCGGGTTCAGCTCCGGAACCCTGAGCCCTGGCCCGGGTTCAGCTCCGGAACCCTGAGCCCTGACCCCGGGTTCAGCTCCGGAACCCTGAGCCCTGACCCCGGGTTCAGCTCCGGAACCCTGAGCCCTGACCCCGGGTTCAGCTCCGGAACCCTGAGCCCTGACCCCGGGTTCAGCTCCGGAACCCTGAGCCCTGACCCCGGGTTCAGCTCCGGAACCCTGAGCCCTGACCCCGGGTTCAGCTCCGGAACCCTGAGCCCTGACCCCGGGTTCAGCTCCGGAACCCTGAGCCCTGACCCTGGTTCAGCTCCGGAACCGAGCCCTGACCCCGGGTTCAGCTCCCGAACCCTGAGCCCTGACCCGGGTTCAGCTCCCGAACCCTGAGCCCTGACCCCGGGTTCAGCTCCGGAACCCTGAGCCCTGACCCCGGGTTCAGCTCCCGAACCCTGAGCCCTGACCCCGGGTTCAGCTCCCGAACCCTGAGCCCTGACCCCGGGTTCAGCTCCGGAACCCTGAGCCCTGACCCCGGGTTCAGCTCCGGAACCCTGAGCCCTGACCCCGGGTTCAGCTCCCGAACCCCTGAGCCCTGACCCCGGGTTCAGCTCCCGAACCCTGAGCCCTGACCCCGGGTTCAGCTCCCGAACCCTGAGCCCTGACCCTCCGAACCCTGAGCCCTGACCCCGGGTTCAGCTCCCGAACCCTGAGCCCTGACCCCGGGTTCAGCTCCCGAACCCTGAGCCCTGACCCCGGGTTCAGCTCCCGAACCCTGAGCCCTGACCCCGGGTTCAGCTCCCGAACCCTGAGCCCTGACCCCCGGGTTCAGCTCCCGAACCCTGAGCCCTGACCCCGGTTCAGCTCCCGAACCCTGAGCCCTGACCCCGGGTTCAGCTCCCGAACCCTGAGCCCTGACCCCGGGTTCAGCTCCCGAACCCTGAGCCCTGACCCCGGGTTCAGCTCCCGAACCCTGAGCCCTGACCCCGGGTTCAGCTCCCGAACCCTGAGCCCTGACCCCGGGTTCAGCTCCCGAACCCTGAGCCCTGACCCCGGGTTCAGCTCCGAACCCTGAGCCCTGACCCCGGGTTCAGCTCCCGAACCCTGAGCCCTGACCCCGAGTTCAGCTCCGGAACCCCTGATCCCTGACCCCGGGTTCCGCTCCCAAACCCTGATCCCTGACCCCAGGATCTGATCCGGAACCCTGATCCCTGAACCCGGGTTGAGCTCCGAATCCCTGATCCCTGACCCCGGATTGAGCTCCGGAACCCTGATCCGAGTCCCCGGGTTCAGCTCCGGAACCCTGATCACTGACCCCAGGTTCAGCTCCGGAACCCTGACCCCTGACCCCGCGTTCCGCTCCCAAACCCTGACCCCTGACCCCAGGATCTGATCCGGAACCCTGATCCCTGAACCCGGGTTGAGCTCCGAATCCCTGATCCCGGACCCCGGATTGAGCTCCGGAATCCTGATCCGAGTCCCCGGGTTCAGCTCCGGAAGCCTGATACCTGACCCCGAGTTCAGCTCCGGAACCCTGAGCCCTGACGCCAAGTTCAGCTTCCGAAACCTGAGCCCTGACCCCGAGTTCAGCTCCCGACCCCTGAGCCCTGACCCCGAGTTCAGCTCCCGACCCCTGAGCCCTGACCCCGAGTTCAGCTCCCGACCCCTGAGCCCTGACCCCGAGTTCAGCTCCCGACCACTGAGCCCTGACCCCGAGTTCAGCTCCGGAAACCTGAGCCCTGACCCCGAGTTCAGCTCCGGAAACCTGAGCCCTGACCCCGAGTTCAGCTCCGGAAACCTGAGCCCTGACCCCGCGTTCCGCTCCCAAACCCCGATCCCTGACTCCAGGATCTGATCCGGAACCCTGATCCCTGAACCCGGGTTGAGCTCCGAATCCCTGATCCCGGACCCCGGATTGAGCTCCGGAATCCTGATCCGAGTCCCCGGGTTCAGCTCCGGAAGCCTGATCCCTGACCCCGAGTTCAGCTCCGGAACCCTGAGCCCTGACGCCGAGTTCAGCTCCCGAAACCTGAGCCCTGACCCCGAGTTCAGCTCCCGTCCCCTGAGCCCTGACTCCGAGATCATCTCCGGAACCCTGAGCCCTGACCCCAAGTTAATCTCCTGACACCTGAGCCCTGACCCCGAGTTCAGCTCACGAACCCTGAGCCCTGACCCCGGGTTCAGCTCCCGAACCCTGAGCCCTGACCCCGGGTTCAGGTCCGGAACCCTGAGCCCTGACCCCGGCTTAATCTCCCGACCCCTGAGCCCTGTCCCCGGGATCAGCTCCCGACGCCTGAGCCCTGACCCCGAGTTCAGCTCCGGAAACCTCAGCCCTGACCCCGAGATCAGCTCCCGACCCCTGAGCCCTGACCCCGAGATCATCTCCGGAACCCTGATCCCTGACCCCGACTTCAGCCCCCGAAACCTGAGCCCTGACCCCGAGTTCAGCTCCGGAACCCTGATCCCTGACCCCGGGTTCCGCTCCCAAACCCTGATCCCTGACCCCAGGATCTGATCCGGAACCCTGATCCCTGAACCCGGGTTGAGCTCCGAATCCCTGATCCCTGACCCCGGATTGAGCTCCGGAACCCTGATCCGAGTCCCCGGGTTCAGCTCCGGAACCCTGATCACTGACCCCGGGTTCAGCTCCGGAACCCTGACCCCTGACCCCGCGTTCCGCTCCCAAACCCTGATCCCTGACCCCAGGATCTGATCCGGAACCCTGATCCCTGAACCCGGGTTGAGCTCCGAATCCCTGATCCCGGACCCCGGATTGAGCTCCGGAATCCTGATCCGAGTCCCCGGGTTCAGCTCCGGAAGCCTGATACCTGACCCCGAGTTCAGCTCCGGAACCCTGAGCCCTGACGCCAAGTTCAGCTCCCGACCCCTGAGCCCTGACCCCGAGTTCAGCTCCCGACCCCTGACCCCTGACCCCGAGTTCAGCTCCCGACCACTGAGCCCTGACCCCGAGTTCAGCTCCGGAAACCTGAGCCCTGACCCCGAGTTCAGCTCCGGAAACCTGAGCCCTGACCCCGAGTTCAGCTCCGGAAACCTGAGCCCTGACCCCGCGTTCCGCTCCCAAACCCTGATCCCTGACTCCAGGATCTGATCCGGAACCCTGATCCCTGAACCCGGGTTGAGCTCCGAATCCCTGATCCCGGACCCCGGATTGAGCTCCGGAATCCTGATCCGAGTCCCCGGGTTCAGCTCCGGAAGCCTGATCCCTGACCCCGAGTTCAGCTCCGGAACCCTGAGCCCTGACGCCAAGTTCAGCTCCCGAAACCTGAGCCCTGACCCCGAGTTCAGCTCCCGTCCCCTGAGCCCTGACTCCGAGATCATCTCCGGAACCCTGAGCCCTGACCCCAAGTTAATCTCCTGACACCTGAGCCCTGACCCCGAGTTCAGCTCACGAACCCTGAGCCCTGACCCCGGGTTCAGCTCCCGAACCCTGAGCTCTGACCCCGGGTTCAGGTCCGGAACCCTGAGCCCTGACCCCGGGTTCAGGTCCGGAACCCTGAGCCCTGACCCCGGGTTCAGGTCCGGAACCCTGAGCCCTGACCCCGGGTTCAGGTCCGGAACCCTGAGCCCTGACCCCGGGTTCAGGTCCGGAACCCTGAGCCCTGACCCCGGGTTCAGGTCCGGAACCCTGAGCCCTGACCCCGGGTTCAGGTCCGGAACCCTGAGCCCTGACCCCGGGTTCAGGTCCAGAACCCTGAGCCCTGACCCCGGGTTCAGGTCCGGAACCCTGAGCCCTGACCCCGGGTTCAGGTCCGGAACCCTGAGCCCTGACCCCGGGTTCAGGTCCGGAACCCTGAGCCCTGACCCCGGGTTCAGGTCCGGAACCCTGAGCCCTGACCCCGGGTTCGGCTCCGGAACCCTGAGCCCTGACCCCGGGTTCGGCTCCGGAACCCTGAGCCCTGACCCCGGGTTCAGGTCCGGAACCCTGAGCCCTGACCCCGGGTTCGGCTCCGGAACCCTGAGCCCTGACCCCGGGTTCGGCTCCGGAACCCTGAGCCCTGACCCCGGGTTCGGCTCCGGAACCCTGAGCCCTGACCCCGGGTTCGGCTCCGGAACCCTGAGCCCTGACCCCGGGTTCGGCTCCGGAACCCTGAGCCCTGACCCCGGGTTCGGCTCCGGAACCCTGAGCCCTGACCCCGGGTTCGGCTCCGGAACCCTGAGCCCTGACCCCGGGTTCGGCTCCGGAACCCTGAGCCCTGACCCCGGGTTCGGCTCCGGAACCCTGAGCCCTGACCCCGGGTTCGGCTCCGGAACCCTGAGCCCTGACCCCGGGTTCGGCTCCGGAACCCTGAGCCCTGACCCCGTGTTCGGCTCCGGAACCCTGAGCCCTGACCCCGGGTTCGGCTCCGGAACCCTGAGCCCTGACCCCGGGTTCGGCTCCGGAACCCTGAGCCCTGACCCCGGGTTCGGCTCCGGAACCCTGAGCCCTGACCCCGGGTTCGGCTCCGGAACCCTGAGCCCTGACCCCGGGTTCGGCTCCGGAACCCTGAGCCCTGACCCCGGGTTCGGCTCCGGAACCCTGAGCCCTGACCCCGGGTTCGGCTCCGGAACCCTGAGCCCTGACCCCGGGTTCGGCTCCGGAACCCTGAGCCCTGACCCCGGGTTCGGCTCCGGAACCCTGAGCCCTGACCCCGGGTTCGGCTCCGGAACCCTGAGCCCTGACCCCGGGTTCGGCTCCGGAACCCTGAGCCCTGACCCCGGGTTCGGCTCCGGAACCCTGAGCCCTGACCCCGGGTTCGGCTCCGGAACCCTGAGCCCTGACCCCGGGTTCGGCTCCGGAACCCTGAGCCCTGACCCCGGGTTCGGCTCCGGAACCCTGAGCCCTGACCCCGGGTTCGGCTCCGGAACCCTGAGCCCTGACCCCGGGTTCGGCTCCGGAACCCTGAGCCCTGACCCCGGGTTCGGCTCCCGAACCCTGAGCCCTGACCCCGGGTTCGGCTCCCGAACCCTGAGCCCTGACCCCGGGTTCGGCTCCGGAACCCTGAGCCCTGACCCCGGGTTCGGCTCCCGAACCCTGAGCCCTGACCCCGGGTTCGGCTCCCGAACCCTGAGCCCTGACCCCGGGTTCGGCTCCCGAACCCTGAGCCCTGACCCCGGGTTCGGCTCCCGAACCCTGAGCCCTGACCCCGGGTTCGGCTCCCGAACCCTGAGCCCTGACCCCGGGTTCGGCTCCCGAACCCTGAGCCCTGACCCCGGGTTCGGCTCCCGAACCCTGAGCCCTGACCCCGGGTTCGGCTCCCGAACCCTGAGCCCTGACCCCGGGTTCGGCTCCCGAACCCTGAGCCCTGACCCCGGGTTCGGCTCCCGAACCCTGAGCCCTGACCCCGGGTTCGGCTCCCGAACCCTGAGCCCTGACCCCGGGTTCGGCTCCGGAACCCTGTGCCCTGACCCCGGGTTCGGCTCCGGAACCCTGAGCCCTGACCCCGGGTTCGGCTCCGGAACCCTGAGCCCTGACCCCGGGTTCAGGTCCGGAACCCTGAGCCCTGACCCCGGGTTCGGCTCCGGAACCCTGAGCCCTGACCCCGGGTTCGGCTTTTAACTTTTTATTTTTAGTGTTAAGTCGCGAGTTTCGGCGGTTTTTTTTAAATTAGTTAGAAACCGGAAGTCGTCACTAGGACGCTTACCGGTAGTTGTAGTTTTTTTTTCGGGTTTAAAAACACCTACCTCCGTGTCTCGGCCTCATTGTTCCTGTGGAGCTGAGTCGAGAGGCAGCGATTTTTGGGCGTGCGAGGAGGCAAAAATAAGGTATATTTTTCTGTTTATTCCGTTTAACTTTTTATTTTTAGTGTTAAGTCGCGAGTTTCGGCGGTTTTTTTTTAAATTAGTTAGAAACCGGAAGTCGTCACTAGGACGCTTACCGGTAGTTGTAGTTTTTTTTTCTCGTGCCCCTAACACTATAAATTAGTGCAGAGAGGATTCCCGATTCTCTACACTGGTAGAGAATCCCACCCTTCCACCTCCTCTAACCTAATTATAAGTGTGAGGGAAGTTTTTTTTTTATATTTTTACTTTTCTGCTGGTAATTTTTTTTTATATTTTTACTTTTCTGCTGGTAATTGATTCAGGGATGGCAGTTCAGGCTGTAAGCTGCATCTCCTGTGGGATGTATGTAGTGAGGGACTCCCACAGTGTTTCAGGTGATTTTACTTGTGGGAAGTGTGTTAGATTGCAGTTTCTGGAGGAGCGTGTAAAGGAGCTGGAAGGGGAATTAGAGGAGCTCCGTATAATTCGGGAAGTGGAGCAGGACATAGAAAGGAGTTATAAGGAGATAGTCACTCCTAGGAATAAGTCTTGGGTCACTGCCAGGAAGAGGGGCAAAAAGCAGTTGGGGGGACAATCCCCTGGGGCTGTTCCCCTCCAAAATAGGTTCTCGGTCCTGGAGGCTACAGTTGAGGAGAAATCAACTGGGGATAGCCAAAGGGAGCAGGTCTCTGGGGGTGAGCCTATTGGCAAGCCTCAGGTGGTTAGGGGTAAGAGATTGGGCCTCGTGATTGGGGACTCCACAGTTATGGGGACGGATAGGAGAGTTGGAGGTAAGGGTAGGGACTCTGGGCTGGTGTGTTGCCTACCAGGGGCTGGGGTCCAGGATGTATCGGACAGAGTATTCAGGACTCTTAGGGGAGAGGGAGATCAACCCCAAGTTATAGTTCATGTGGGGACACATGACATAGGGAGATTAAGGGAAGGGGATATTAAGCAAAGATTTATGGAGTTGGGGTGGAAACTCAAGGCGAAGTCAGAAAGAGTAGTTATATCTGGACTCTTGCCTGTGCCACGGGATAGATTAGAGAGGAATAGGGAGAGGGAAAGTTTGAACTCGTGGCTGAGGGGATGGTGCAGGAGGGAGGGGTTCAGGTACTTGAGCAATTGGGGCTCATTCTGGGGAAGGTGGGACCTCTATAAGAGAGATGGTCTACACCTGAACCAGAGGGGAATCAATATCCTGGGGGGTAAATTTGCAAAAGCGATGCAGGAAGGTTTAAACTGATTCGGAGGGGGGGAGGGATAGTGAGGAAAGGGGGTGAAAGTGAGGGGGGCATAGTTGGGGAATGCAAGGCACGGCATAGTGGGGGTGGGGCGGAGCAGGGTTTGAAATGCGTGTACTTTAATGCGAGGAGTATTCGCAATAAAGTGGATGAACTTGCAGCGTGGATCAGTACCTGGGACTTTGATGTTGTGGCCATTTCTGAGACTTGGATAGAGCAGGGTCAGGAATGGATGTTGCAGGTTCCGGGGTACAAATGCTTTAGTCGGAGTAGAGAAGAAGGTAGAAGGGGGGGTGGGGTAGCATTTCTAGTCAAGGACTGTATCACAGTGTCGGAGAGAAAGTTTGATGAGGACTTGTCAGTTGAGGTAGTATGGGCGGAGATTAGAAATAGGAGAGGAGAGGTCACCCTGTTGGGAGTCTTTTATAGACCTCCTAAAAGTTCTAGAGAGGTTGAGGAAAGGATTGCGGAGACAATCCTGGTTAGGAGTGAAAGTAATAGGGTAATTGTTATGGGGGACTTTAACTTTACGAATATTGATTGGAGTTGCTATAGTTCTAGCTCACTAGAGGGGTCAGTGTTTGTACAAAGCGTGCAGGAAGGTTTTTTGTCTCAGTATGTAGACAGGCCAACTAGAGGTGAGGCTATATTGGATTTGGTGCTGGGAAATGAGCCAGACCAGGTGCTAGACTTGGAAGTTGGTGTGCATTTTGGTGATAGTGACCACAATTCGGTTACGTTCACCTTAGTGATGGGAAGAGATAGGCGTGAACCTCGGGTCAGCAATTTTAGCTGGGGTAAGGGCAATTATGAGGCTATCAGGAGTGAATTAGGAAGCATGGATTGGATTAGGGGATTACAGGGACTGGGAACATCTGAAATGTGGAATTTTTTCAAGGAGCAGCTACTGCGAGTCCTTGATAGGTATGTCCCTGTCAGGTATGGTGGATTTGGTAGATCTAGGGAACCGTGGTGCACTAAAAGAGTTGAGTCGATGGTTAAAAAGAAAAAGGAGGCTTATGTTCGGATGAGATTGGAGGGCTCAGATAGTGCACTAGAAAGCTTTAGATTGGCTAGGAGGGAGTTGAAGAGTGAGTTGAGAAGGGCTAAAAGAGGACATGAGAAGACTTTGGCTGATAGGATTAAAGAGAATCCTAAGGCGTTCTATAAGTATGTCAAGAACAGAAGGTTGGTCAGGGCAAGATTAGGGCCAGTTACAGACAGCAGGGGGAAGTTGTGTGTGGAACCGGAGGAGATTGGAGAAGTATTGAACCAATATTTCTCTTCGGTGTTCACGCAGGGGGACATGAATATAGCTGAGGAGGACATTGGGTTGCAGGGGTGTAAAATAGACAGTATTACGGTTGATAAAGAGGATGTGCTGGAAATTCTTGAGGGGCTGAAAATAGATAAGTCCCCTGGTCCGGATGGGATCTACCCTAGGATTCTCTGTCAGATCTTCAGGTCGTCATTGGTCTCTGGTGTAGTCCCGGAGGATTGGAGGACAGCGAATGTTGTCCCATTGTTTAAGAAGGGGAACAGAGACTTTGCCGGGAATTATAGACCGGTGAGTCTTACTTCTGTTGTGGGCAAGGTTTTAGAAAAAATTATTAGGGATAGGATTTATAGTTATTTGGAGTGTAATGAATTGATTAGAAATAGTCAGCATGGTTTTGTAGCAGGTAGGTCGTGCCTTACTAACCTTATTGAGTTTTTTGAGAAGGTGACCAAAGAGGTGGATGGGGGTAAGGCAGTTGACGTGGTATACATGGATTTTAGTAAGGCGTTCGATAAGGTTCACCATGGTAGGCTTCTGCAGAAAATGCAGATGTATGGGATTGTGGGTAATCTAGGAAGTTGGATCAGGAATTGGCTATCAGATAGGAGACAGAGGGTGGTGGTGGATGGTAAATATTCATCATGGAGTGCAGTTACGAGTGGTGTGCCTCAGGGATCTGTTTTGGGGCCACTGTTGTTTGTAATTTTTATTAATGATCTGGATGAGGGTATAGTTGGGTGGATTAGTAAATTTGCTGATGACACCAAAGTTGGAGGTGTGGTAGATTGTGAGGAAGGGTGTCATAGTCTGCAGGGAGACTTAGATAGGTTGCAGAGCTGGGCCAAGAGGTGGCGGATGGAATTTAATGCGGAGAAGTGTGAGGTAATTCACTTTGGTAGGAGCAACAGATGTGTCGAGTATAGGGCTAACGGGAGGACTTTGAATAGTGTGGATGAACAGAGGGATCTAGGTGTGTGTGTACATAGATCCCTGAAAGTTGGGAATCAAGTAGATAAGGTTGTCAAGAAGGCGTACGGTGTCTTGGCGTTTATTGGTAGGGGGATTGAATTTAGGAGTCGCAGTGTAATGTTGCAACTGTACACTACTCTAGTGCGGCCGCACTTGGAGTACTGTGTGCAGTTCTGGTCCCCGCATTACAAGAAGGATGTGGAGGCGTTGGAGAGGGTGCAGAGGAGGTTTACTAGGATGTTGCCTGGTATGGTGGGGAGGTCCTATGAGGAGAGACTGAGGGATCTAGGGTTGTTTTCGTTGGGAAGAAGGCGGCTAAGAGGGGATCTTATTGAAACATATAAGATGATTAGAGGTTTAAATAGGGTGGATAGTGATAGCCTTTTTCCTCGGATGGAGAAAGCTAGCACGAGGGGGCATGACTTTAAATTAAGGGGGGGTAGCTACAGGACGGATGTCAGGGGTAGGTTCTTTACCCAGCGGGTGGTGAGGGATTGGAATGCCCTGCCTGCTGCAGTTGTAGATGCGTCTAGTTTGGGGGCGTTTAAGAGATCTCTGGATAGGTTTATGGACGAAAAGGGATTGGTATAGGCTAGTGGGTCATTGTTTTTGTAACTGGTCGGCGCAACATCGTGGGCCGAAGGGCCTGTTCTGCGCTGTAATGTTCTATGTTCTATGTTCTATGTTCTATAACCCTGAGCCCTGACCCCGGGTTCGGCTCCCGAACCCTGAGCCCTGACTCCGGGTTCGGCTCCCGAACCCTGAGCCCTGACCCCGGGTTCGGCTCCCGAACCCTGAGCCCTGACCCCGGGTTCGGCTCCCGAACCCTGAGCCCTGACCCCGGGTTCGGCTCCCGAACCCTGAGCCCTGACCCCGGGTTCGGCTCCCGAACCCTGAGCCCTGACCCCGGGTTCGGCTCCCGAACCCTGAGCCCTGACCCCGGGTTCGGCTCCCGAACCCTGAGCCCTGACCCCGGGTTCGGCTCCCGAACCCTGAGCCCTGACCCCGGGTTCGGCTCCCGAACCCTGAGCCCTGACCCCGGGTTCGGCTCCCGAACCCTGAGCCCTGACCCCGGGTTCGGCTCCCGAACCCTGAGCCCTGACCCCGGGTTCGGCTCCCGAACCCTGAGCCCTGACCCCGGGTTCGGCTCCCGAACCCTGAGCCCTGACCCCGGGTTCGGCTCCCGAACCCTGAGCCCTGACCCCGGGTTCGGCTCCCGAACCCTGAGCCCTGACCCCGGGTTCGGCTCCCGAACCCTGAGCCCTGACCCCGGGTTCGGCTCCCGAACCCTGAGCCCTGACCCCGGGTTCGGCCCCCGAACCCTGAGCCCTGACCCCGGGTTCGGCCCCCGAACCCTGAGCCCTGACCCCGGGTTCGGCCCCCGAACCCTGAGCCCATACCCCGGGTTCGGCCCCCGAACCCTGAGCCCTGACCCCGGGTTCGGCCCCCGAACCCTGAGCCCTGACCCCGGGTTCGGCCCCCGAACCCTGAGCCCTGACCCCGGGTTCGGCCCCCGAACCCTGAGCCCTGACCCCGGGTTCGGCCCCCGAACCCTGAGCCCTGACCCCGGGTTCGGCCCCCGAACCCTGAGCCCTGACCCCGGGTTCGGCCCCCGAACCCTGAGCCCTGACCCCGGGTTCGGCCCCCGAACCCTGAGCCCTGACCCCGGGTTCGGCCCCCGAACCCTGAGCCCTGACCCCGGGTTCGGCCCCCGAACCCTGAGCCCTGACCCCGGGTTCGGCCCCCGAACCCTGAGCCCTGACCCCGGGTTCGGCCCCCGAACCCTGAGCCCTGACCCCGGGTTCGGCCCCCGAACCCTGAGCCCTGACCCCGGGTTCGGCCCCCGAACCCTGAGCCCTGACCCCGGGTTCGGCCCCCGAACCCTGAGCCCTGACCCCGTGTTCGGCCCCCGAACCCTGAGCCCTGACCCCGTGTTCGGCCCCCGAACCCTGAGCCCTGACCCCGTGTTCGGCCCCCGAACCCTGAGCCCTGACCCCGTGTTCGGCCCCCGAACCCTGAGCCCTGACCCCGTGTTCGGCCCCCGAACCCTGAGCCCTGACCCCGGGTTCGGCCCCCGAACCCTGAGCCCTGACCCCGGGTTCGGCCCCCGAACCCTGAGCCCTGACCCCGGGTTCGGCCCCCGAACCCTGAGCCCTGACCCCGGGTTCGGCCCCCGAACCCTGAGCCCTGACCCCGGGTTCGGCCCCCGAACCCTGAGCCCTGACCCCGGGTTCGGCCCCCGAACCCTGAGCCCTGACCCCGGGTTCGGCCCCCGAACCCTGAGCCCTGACCCCGGGTTCGGCCCCCGAACCCTGAGCCCTGACCCCGGGTTCGGCCCCCGAACCCTGAGCCCTGACCCCGGGTTCGGCCCCCGAACCCTGAGCCCTGACCCCGGGTTCGGCCCCCGAACCCTGAGCCCTGACCCCGGGTTCGGCCCCCGAACCCTGAGCCCTGACCCCGGGTTCGGCCCCCGAACCCTGAGCCCTGACCCCGGGTTCGGCCCCCGAACCCTGAGCCCTGACCCCGGGTTCGGCCCCCGAACCCTGAGCCCTGACCCCGGGTTCGGCCCCCGAACCCTGAGCCCTGACCCCGGGTTCGGCCCCCGAACCCTGAGCCCTGACCCCGGGTTCGGCCCCCGAACCCTGAGCCCTGACCCCGGGTTCGGCCCCCGAACCCTGAGCCCTGACCCCGGGTTCGGCCCCCGAACCCTGAGCCCTGACCCCGGGTTCGGCCCCCGAACCCTGAGCCCTGACCCCGGGTTCGGCCCCCGAACCCTGAGCCCTGACCCCGGGTTCGGCCCCCGAACCCTGAGCCCTGACCCCGGGTTCGGCCCCCGAACCCTGAGCCCTGACCCCGGGTTCGGCCCCCGAACCCTGAGCCCTGACCCCGGGTTCGGCCCCCGAACCCTGAGCCCTGACCCCGGGTTCGGCCCCCGAACCCTGAGCCCTGACCCCGGGTTCGGCCCCCGAACCCTGAGCCCTGACCCCGGGTTCGGCCCCCGAACCCTGAGCCCTGACCCCGGGTTCGGCCCCCGAACCCTGAGCCCTGACCCCGGGTTCGGCCCCCGAACCCTGAGCCCTGACCCCGGGTTCGGCTCCGGAACCCTGAGCCCTGATCCCTGACCCCGAGTTCGGCTCCGGAACCCCGACCCCTGAGCCCTGACCCCGGGTTCGGCTTCGGAACCGTGAGCCCTGACCCCGGGTTCGGCTCCCGAACCCTGATCCCTGATCCCTGACCCCGGGTTCGGCTCCCGACCCCTGAGCCCTGACCCCGGGTTCGGCTCCCGAACCGTGAGCCCTGACCCCGGGTTCGGCTCCCGAACCCTGAGCCCTGACCCCGGGTTCGGCTCCGGAACCCTGAGCCCTGACCCCGGGTTCGGCTCCGGAACCCTGAGCCCTGACCCCGGGTTCGGCTCCGGAACCCTGAGCCCTGACCCCGGGTCCGGCTCCCGAACCCTGAGCCCTGACCCCGGGTCCGGCTCCCGAACCCTGAGCCCTGACCCCGGGTCCGGCTCCGGAACCCTGAGCCCTGACCCCGGGTCCGGCTCCCGAACCCTGAGCCCTGACCCCGGGTCCGGCTCCCGAACCCTGAGCCCTGACCCCGGGTCCGGCTCCGGAACCCTGAGCCCTGACCCCGGGTCCGGCTCCGGAACCCTGAGCCCTGACCCCGGGTCCGGCTCCGGAACCCTGAGCCCTGACCCCGGGTCCGGCTCCGGAACCCTGAGCCCTGACCCCGGGTCCGGCTCCCGAACCCTGAGCCCTGACCCCGGGTCCGGCTCCCGAACCCTGAGCCCCGACCCCGGGTCCGGCTCCCGAACCCTGAGCCCCGACCCCGGGTCCGGCTCCCGAACCCTGAGCCCCGACCCCGGGTCCGGCTCCCGAACCCTGAGCCCCGACCCCGGGTCCGGCTCCCGAACCCTGAGCCCCGACCCCGGGTCCGGCTCCCGAACCCTGAGCCCCGACCCCGGGTCCGGCTCCCGAACCCTGAGCCCCGACCCCGGGTCCGGCTCCCGAACCCTGAGCCCCGACCCCGGGTCCGGCTCCCGAACCCTGAGCCCCGACCCCGGGTCCGGCTCCCGAACCCTGAGCCCCGACCCCGGGTCCGGCTCCCGAACCCTGAGCCCCGACCCCGGGTCCGGCTCCCGAACCCTGAGCCCCGACCCCGGGTCCGGCTCCCGAACCCTGAGCCCCGACCCCGGGTCCGGCTCCCGAACCCTGAGCCCCGACCCCGGGTCCGGCTCCCGAACCCTGAGCCCCGACCCCAAATTCTCTGTTTCTCTGTGTCTCCGTGTCTGAGACTCTGTGGTCTTTGTGTTTTGGTGTCTCTGTGATTCTGCATCTTGGGGTCAGGGTTCGGGTCCTGTCCTCAGGATCAAGTTTCATGGCTTGTTCTCAGGGACAGTGTTCAGGGTTCGGGTTCAGGGCTTGCCTTCGGGGTCAGGGTTCACGTCCTCTTCTCAGGGTCATGCCCTCAGAGCTTATTCTTGGGGTCAGGATTCAAGGCCTGTCCTCGGGGCCTGTTCTCAGGGTCAGTGTTCAGGGACGGGGTTCAGGGTCTGGTCTCAGAGTCAGGGTTCGGGGCAAGTCCTCAGGGTCAGTGTTCAGGGTCAGGGTTCTTGGCCTGTTCTCAGGTCAGGGTTCTGGGACTGTTCTCAGGTCAGGGTTCTGGGACAGAGTTCGGGGCCTGTTTTCAGAGTCATGGTTCAGGGCCTTTCCTCAGGGTCAGTGTGCGGGGTCAGGATTCGGGGCCTGTCCTCGGGGTAAGGATTCGGGGCTTGTCCTCGGGGTCAGGGTTCAGGGCCTGTCCTCGGGGTCAGGGTTCAGGGCCTGTCCTCGGGGTCAGGATTCGGGGCCTGTCCTCGGGGTCAGGGTTCGGGGCCTGTTCTCGGGGTCAGGATTCAGGGCCTGTCCTCGGGGTCAGGATTCGGGGCCTGTTCTCGGGGCCTGTCCTCGGGGTCAGGGTTCGGGGCCTGTCCTCGGGGTCAGTGTTCGGGGCCTGTCCTCGGGGTCAGTGTTCGGGACCTGTCCTCGGGGTCAGTGTTCGGGGCCTGTCCTCGGGGTCAGTGTTCGGGGCCTGTCCTCGGGGTCAGTGTTCGGGGCCTGTCCTCGGGGTCAGGGTTCGGGGCCTGTCCTCGGGGACAGGATTCATTGTCTCCCCTTGGGGTCAGGGTACAAGGTTTGAGGCCTGTACTTGGGGTCAGGGTTCAGGGTCGGGGAGTGAACGGGTTCAGGGTCGGGGAGTGTACGGGTTCAGCGTTGGGGCGTGTACACGGGGTCAGGTACTGACCTTCACACTCACTCTCTCTCTCTCTCTCTCACACTCTGTCTTACACAAACTCTCTCTCACTCTCACACACACCCTCTCTCTTACACACACACACATCCTACTCTCCCTCTCCCCCTCCTTCTCTTCCACCCACCCACTCTCCGCCCTCCACACTTCCTTCCATCCAACATCCTCCCCTTCCAACCCTCCTTCCCTCCACCATCCCTCCCTGCTGCCCTCCCCCCTCCACTAACCCAACCCCCTCCCCTCACCCTCCCCCCTCCACTCCCCCACCCCCCTGCCCTCCCTCCCTCCCTCCCTCCCTCCCCCCTCTCCCCTCCCCCCTCTCCCCTCCCCCCTCTCCCCTCCCCCGTCCCCCCTCTCCCCGCCCTCCCTCCCCCCTCTCCCCGCCCTCCCTCCCCCCTCTCCCCGCCCTCCCTCCCTCCCCCCTCTCCCCGCCCTCCCTCCCTCCCCCCTCTCCCCGCCCTCCCTCCCTCCTCTCCCCGCCCTCCCTCCCTCCCCCCTCTCCCCCGCCCTCCCTCCCTCCCCCCTCTCCCCGCCCTCCCTCCCTCCCCCCTCTCCCCGCCCTCCCTCCCTCCCCCCTCTCCCCGCCCTCCTCCCTCCCCCCTCTCCCCGCCCTCCCCCCTCTCCCCGCCCTCCCTCCCTCCCTCCCTCCCTCCCTCCCTCCCTCCCCCCCCCTCCCTCCCTCCCCCCTCCCCCCGCCCTCCCTCCCTCCCCCCTCCCTCCCTCCCTCCCCCCTCTCCCCGCCCTCCCTCCCTCCCTCCCCTCTCCCCGCCCTCCCTCCCTCCCCCCTCTCCCCGCCCTCCCTCCCTCCCCCCTCTCCCCGCCCTCCCTCCCTCCCCCCTCTCCCCGCCCTCCCTCCCTCCCCCCTCTCCCCGCCCTCCCTCCCTCCCCCCTCTCCCCGCCCTCCCTCCCTCCCTCCCCCCTCTCCCCGCCCTCCCTCCCTCCCCCCTCTCCCCGCCCTCCCTCCCTCCCCCGTCTCCCGTTCGCCCCGCCCTCCCTCCCTCCCTCCCTCTCTCCCTCCCTCCCTCCCTCCCTCCCTCTCTCCCTCCCTCTCTCCCTCCCTCCCTCCCTCCCTCCCTCCCTCCCTCTCTCCCTCCCTCTCTCCCTCCCTCTCCCCGCCCTCCCTCCCTCCCCCCTCTCCCGTTCGCCCCGCCCTCCCCCCCTCCCCCCTCTCCCGTTCGCCCCGCCCTCCCTCCCTCCCCCCTCTCCCGTTCGCCCCGCCCTCCCTCCCTCTCCCCTCTCCCGTTCGCCCCGCCCTCCCTCCCTCCCCCCTCTCCCGTTCGCCCCGCCCTCCCCCCTCTCCCCCTCTCCCGTTCGCCCCGCCCTCCCTCTCCCGTTCGCCCCGCCCTCCCTCCCCCCCTCCCCCCTCCCCCCTCTCCCCCCTCCCCCCTCTCCCCCCTCCCCCCTCTCCCGTTCGCCCCGCCCTCCCTCCCTCCCCCCTCTCCCCCTCTCCCCGTTCGCCCCGCCCTCCCTCCCTCCCCCCTCTCCCCGTTCGCCCCGCCCTCCCTCCCTCCCCCCTCTCCCCGTTCGCCCCGCCCTCCCTCCCTCCCCCCTCTCCCCGTTCGCCCCGCCCTCCCTCCCTCCCCCTCTCCCCGTTCGCCCCGCCCTCCCTCCCTCCCCCCTCTCCCCGTTCGCCCCGCCCTCCCTCCCTCCCCCCTCTCCCCGTTCGCCCCGCCCTCCCCTCCTCACCCCTCTCCCGCCCTCCCCTCCTCACCCATTTCGGGAGCTTCAGCAACTTGTTCATGTAAGGCAGACACTCCAGTAGGACCTGCTTTAGCCCTGTCAGAGATGTACCATTTCCATTTTAATATACTGGCTTCTTGTGCCCCCCCTATTCTATGGGTACGGGGGTTACTCTGTATCCAAGTCATGATAGGTATCTTAGGTCTGAGTAGCACATCTCGCCCAAGGGTTAATTGCTCTGTTTCTACTAATGCCCAATAGCAGGCCAGGAGTTGTCGCTCAAAAGGAGTGTACCGCGAACCAGGATCAGGGAGCTTCTTGGACCAGAATCCCAACGGTCGCCGCTTACCCCGGTCCTTTTGCCATAGACTCCAATTGGTGTAAGTGTCTGTAGCTGATACTTGTAATTCCACCGGACCCTCTACCATTGGTGCTAAAGATACTGCTTGTTGTATCGATTCTTTGGCTAATTCAAAGGCTGCCTGCTGTTCCTGTCCCCAGGTAAAATCATGTTTCTTCCGGGTTACTCTGTACAACGGACCTAATATCTGGGACAAGTGAGGAATGTGTTGTCTCCAATATCCAAACATTCCAATAAACTTCTGGACATCAGTCTTATTCCGAGGAGTGGCAAACCCTAATATCTTTGCCTTAGCCTTCGGCACTATCTCCCTTTCCCCCTTATTCCATTGTATCCCCAGGAACTTTACCGTCTGTGCCGGCCCTTGCACTTTGTCGGGGTTAATCTCCCACCCTTTTTCCTTCATGTGTTTTATTAGATAATTCAGTTGCTGTTTTAACTCGTCCTCACTCTTTCCCTGTATCATTATGTCATCGATATAATGCAATAGTTGCATGTCTGGAGGAAGGTTCACTTCGTCCAGATGTTCAGCTACTATGCGATGACAAATTGTGGGGCTATGCAAGTACCCTTGTGGCAATCGGGTAAACGTATATTGTCTCCCATCCCATGTAAAAGCAAATTGTTCCTGTCTGTCTTCTGGTATTGGAATGGTAAAGAAGGCATTTGCTAAGTCGATGACCGCATACCATTCTCCCCCTTGTGCCTGAATTTGTTCTATAATAGATATGGTGTCCGGCACAGCAGCCGTCAATGGCGGTGTATGTCTGTTGAGGGCTCGATAGTCTACTGTCATCCGCCATGACCCATCTGATTTTTTCACCGGCCAGATAGGGTTGTTCCACTGTGTGGTTATTCCCCGTAAAACTCCGGCGGCTACATAATCTTTGATCGTCTCTGTTATCTCAGCATGTCCTCCAGGAATCCGGTACTGCTTTAATTGTATTACTTTGGTAGCTATAGGAATAGGGAAGGGGGGCATTTTTACTCTGCCTACTTGTACCGGCCGGGCTTGGATACTCCCCCCAAATTTGTAACACCCATCTGTTAAGTATAGCGTCATTCCTCGTAAGATGTCCATTCCTATTATCCATTCCCGAATAGGTGTAATCAGAACTGTGTATTCTTTGGTAGGGAGGTTCCCTATTCCCAAAATTAGTCGAGTACTTACGGCTCTAATGGATCGTCCCCCAATCCCCGTAACTGTCATAGGAGCCCCTTTAAATTTATCTACATTCCCGTAAATTAAAGTGGCCTCCGCTCCCGTGTCTACTAGGGCTCTAACCGTTTGTATATTGTTCGAAGCCCAATGTATACGTACCAATACATATGGTCTTATGTCACCCCAAGACCATGTAGTGGCCGTACACACCACGGGGGCTTGGCTTTCATCCTAATGGTATTCCTCTTCAAAATATTGGAGCTCTTGCATGGGATACAAGTGCCCTCTTCCTGACTTGTTTTTCCCCTTCTTACTTTTCTTATTTTCTCGCTTACCTCCTTTCTTAACCTCTCTCACTTCCACCTCCTCCTCCTCTTCTAACTCTGAAGAGGAAGTTGGAGTCTCTTGCTCCTCACTCAGATTCTGTTTGCACTTACACTGACACAAACTAGGGAACTTTAGTCCCTCATCAGCTAGCGATACGCGTGCTGTTCGTTTTGCCGTTTCCCCTTTCCATAGCCCCTTTTTCTTGGCGAGTTGCCACAACTCCATCGTAGGGCAGCCATCTATCTCGGAAGCATCTGTACCTGCCTGCCGAAGGAGAGTCCACAAGTGTCGCCTACTTATATTCTCTCCCTTCACAGACCGTCCTGAACCTCGTTCCCGCAGTTCCCGCTGGGAGGACGCCGACTCTCGTACCTCCCAGTCACCCATGTCTCCCAATTCTCTTAATCTCGTCGCCCCTTCTCCTATTGAAATCTCAGCCCCTAATAATACTGCCATAACCGCCCCTTTATATTGCGGGGGAGCTGTCTTAATAATAGCCTTCCGTTGAGAAGCAGTAAAGGGCATATTATCTAATTCATTCGCGTGCCCGGTTTCTACAGCAGTCCGCATTCCCAATTCCCTCATTCGGTTGACTGCTTCCATCAAGGTATGCCACGGACCCTCTTTTTGGGGCCAAGACCCCGGATCTGGATGTTGCAGCATGACAGCCTTAGCCATAGTAGTTAATAGGGTAGTGTCATGTTGCAACAGATCCAATTCTGTTTTCACTGCCCCCCCTACCACGGGATCAGTACATAAATCAATAAAATGCCGTCCATCCTGGCTATCTATCTCTATCTGTCCAGCCCCTTGGTCATGCAGCCTCACCAGCCATCGGTCAAGCGGCTCCCCCGATCTCTGTCGCATACGTTCTCTTATGTCTGACAGTTCTTGTTGTGTATAGTCTTCGTACACATCTGCTCTATTCATTCTACCATCTGGCGTCTGACAAATACGCCGTCGCACTATAGGCTTGACCTGCACTGGGGTAGAATCATCATCTAAATCATCATCCTCCCCTTCTGACTCCCAAATATCTCCTTCCCAAATGGAGGGGTCCCACTGTTCGGCTAGCGCGGTGGCCACAAAGGCTCGCACCTTCTTTATATTGGGTGTTCGTTTCTTTTTAGCATTCAATTTAGCAACTTGCATCGCAGCCTTTTCAGCTACGCCTGTCACTTGTTCCAATCGTCGCCTAAGCAGCTCAACTTGTGTTTGGGCCATAGAGGCTTGCCCCTTGGCATCCATAAAATCCTGCCTAACCTTATCTAACTCTTCACGCAGCTGGCCAGCCCGCTCATGCTGCCTTCTGTAGGCAGCCAACACGATCCATAGGCGGTCCTGCAGCCCTCTCCACGGATCCTTTACATTTACAGGGACCTTCTGGAGACATTCCTCCAGCGCAGAAACATCCGCTCCCTGCAGAGCTATTGACCAACATTGGGGCGGTCCCCCGCCCACACGTATGAGTCGTGCCACCGTCTGATAGGGAGTACCATCCCATTCAGGCAAGACTTCAGGCACAGACTCTTTCCCCTTCTTACTTTATTAAACATTGCCTTAAACATTGTTGCCACCGAACCAAATACTCTCTCTCTCCCAGCTGCAAAACACAAGATCCTGCCGGACTACGCCAAATGTTAAGGTACGAAAGTTATAATTTTGCAGGAGACTCAAGAGAGTGAGAGAATGATTCGGTATACAACAAGATTAGGTTCACACTTCATACCTTTATTTATCTTTACTTATCTATCCTTATCTATCTATGGTATACAATTACATTATACATACAGTATTAAGCACTCAAAAAGAAGAACAGCTACAATTGCAGTATACAGACGGTATTAAGAAGAAGAGTTACGTATATTTACCATCAGGACTGTGCCTTCATCCTTCCAACGACTGGGGAGCCCGTTTCAGTCTCGGTGAAGGACCAACACGTTGTCCCGATAACGACCGGGCGATGCGCGCTTATCCCACGGTTGAGCGTCCACCGAGACAATGGGAATCCCCCTTTTTAAAGGCTGAGGAATGAGTTGATCAGGCTCATTCCTCTGCTCTGATATCCAATCAATGACAGTCCTGAGAGTGTTCACGCGCTGTTCCCGAGTACTTCACGCGATTACGTGAGTTACTGTGCATCACCTTTATTTACTTGCTTGTGCAGTTTGGCACGTATACCTTTGTTTATGTAGGCAAATAGGGCTTTTATCACCTTGTTTGCTTATGTATGTAGTCTGATACATACGCAAATAGGGCTTTGTAAGTTGAAGAATCTTTCATGTGTTTTTGGATTGCATTGAGTGCCCTGTTAACATTCTGTGATTTAGGAGGCATTGTTTCGCGGACCAGTCATTGATTACTTCTATTACACTCAGAGATACAGAGACTCAGAGACAGACAGACTCAGAGACACAGAGATTCAGTGTCAGAGTGACTCAGAGACACAGAGATTCAGAGACTCAGAGGCACTGAGACTGAGAGACACAGTGACTCAGTGACACAGAGAATCAGGAACTCAGTGAAACAGAGACACAGAGACAGAGAGATTCAGAGACGCAGAGACTCAGAGAAACAGAGATGCAGAGACTCAGGGACACAGAGATACAGAGACACAGCAATACAGGGACACAGAGACTCAGAGACACACACAGAGACAGAGAGACACAGACACTCAGAGACAAAAAGCCTCAGCGATAGAGACTGAGAGACAAAGAGAATCAGAGACATCAAGACAGAGAATCACAGAGCCGAACAGTAACTCTAACCCTCACCCAAACGCTAACCCTAACCCTAGCCATAACCCAGACCCTAACCCTAATGCCTAACCCAAACCATAACACAGAACCAAACCCTAATGCTTAACCCTAACCAAAACGATAGCACCAACTATAAACATAAAACGAACCCTAACCCTAACCATAACCATAACCCAGACCATAACCCTAACCCTAACGCTAACACTAACTATAAACCTAAAACTAATCCTAACCCAGACCGTAACCCTAACCCTAACACCAAACACCAAGCCCAAACCCAAATGCCTAACCCTAACCTGAACCTGAACCCAGACGGTAACCCTAACCCTAACACCAAACCCTAACCCGAATGCCTAACCCTAACCCAAACCCTTACCCTAATCCTAACGCTAACGCTAACACGAACCATAAACCTAAACCTCACCCTAAACCTAACCCTAACCATAACCCAGACCGTAACCCGAACACCAAACCCTAACCCTAATGCCTAACCCTAATCCTAACCCAAACCCTAAAGCTAACACTAACCATAAATCATCCCTAACCCAGACCATAACCCGAACCTAAACACTAAACCCTAACCCGAATGCCAAACCTAACGCGAACACGAACCATAAACCTAACCCTAAAACCAAACCTTAACCCCAAACCCTAACCCTAACACCAAACCCGAACCCTAAAGCTGAACCCTAACTCTAACGCTAACCCTAGCCCTAACGCAAACACTAACCATAAACCTAAACCTAACCTTAACCATAACACAGACCGTAACTCTAACCCGAACACAAAACCCAAACCCGAATGCCTAACCCTAACCCTAACACTAACCAGAAACCTAAATCTAACACTAACCCTAACCATAACCCAGACCGTAAGCCTAACACCAACCATAAACCTAAACCTAACCCTAACCCAAACCATAACCCAGACCATAACCCTAACACCAACCTCAAACCCTAATGCCTAACCCTAACCCTAATGAGAACCATAAGTCTAAACCTAACTCTAACGCTAACCAGACCCCAGACCGTAACCCGAACCCTAATGCCTAACCCTAACCCAAACCCTTACCCTAACCCTAAGACAACCATAAACCTAACCCGAACCCAGACCGTAACCCGAACCTGAACACCAAACCATAATCCTAATGCCAAGTCAAACCCCAACCCTAAAGCTAACACTAACCATAAACCTAAAACTGACCCGAACCCAGACGGTAACCCTAACACCAAACCCTAACCTGAATGCCTAACCCTAACCCTAACCCTATCCCTAATCCCAACCATAACCGGAACCCTAACCCGAAACCCAACCCTAATCCGAACAATAACCCTAACCCTAACAATAACCCTAACCCTATCATTAAACCGAAACCTAACCTAAACCCTAATCCAAGACCCTAACACTAAATCTAACTCTAATCGCTAACCATAACAGTAAAACTAACCCTAACACTCACCCTAATCGCGAACCCTAACACTAACCCTAACACCTTACACGAACCCTAATACCGAACCCCAGTACCTAACCCGAACGCTCATCATAACCCAAACACCTAAACCCAAACGCAAACACTAACAACTAACCTGAACACGAACCCTAGCCCTAACCCTGACAATAATCCGAACATCAAATCCGAAACCTAACCCTAACCCTAAATTTCATCCTAACCCGCATCCTGACCATAATCCAAACACCTAACCCTAAACCTAACATGAACACTAACCCTCACCCGAACTCTAATCCTAACCCTAACCCAGACATAACCCTAATTCCAATCCTAACCCTAACATCACCCTAATTATAATACAAACCCTAACCCTAACACGAACCATAACTCTAACCTTAACCCGAATCCTAACCCCAACTCCAACCCTAACCCTAACACGAACCATAACTCTAACTTTAACCCGAATCCTAACCCCAACTCCAACCCTAACCCTAACGACAATCCAAACACCTAACCCTAACCCTAACCTGAACCCAAGCACTAGCCCTAACCCTAGCCCTAACACTAAATCGAACACTAACCTGAGCCATAAACCTAACCCAAGCTCTAACCCTAATCTAAACCTTAACCCAAACCCTAACCCTAACTCGAACCCAAACCCAAATCCTAACACTAAGACGAAACCTAACCTTAAATCTAATCTGAACCCTAACACTAACTCTCCCCAACCCTACCCGTAACTCTAACACTAACCCTAAACCTAACCCTAACTCCAGTGCCAACACTAACCCGAACCCTAACCCTAATGCCTAACCCTAACCATAACCCTAACGCTAACACAATCTATAAACCTAAAACTAATCCTAACCCAGACCGTAACCCTAACCCTAACACCAAACACCAAGCCCAAACCCAAATGCCTAACCCTAACCTAAACCAGAACCCAGACCGTAACCCTAACCCAAACCCTTACCCTAACCCTAACGCTAACGCTAACACGAACCATAAACCTAAACCTAACCATAACCCAGACCGTAACCTGAACACCAAACCCTAACCCTAATCCTAACCCAAACCCGAAAGCTAACACTAACCATAAACCTAACCCAGACCATAACCCTAACCATAACCCCGACCGTAAGCCTAACACCAACCATAAACCTAAACCTAACCCGAACACTAACCCTAACCATAACCCAGACCATAACCCTAACTCCAACCCCGAACCCTAATGCCTAGGCCCAACCCTAACGCTAACCATAAATCTAAACCTAACGCTAACCATAAATCTAAACCTAACCCTAACCAGAACCCAGACGGTAACCCAAACCCTAATGCCTAACCCTAACCCAAACCCTTATCCTAACCCTAACGCTAAGACAACCATAAACATAACCCTAACCCAGACTGTAACCCGAACCCGAACCTGAACACCAAACAGTAACCCTAATGCCAAGCCTAACCCTAACCCTAATGTAAACACTAACCATAAACCTAAACCTGACCCGAACCCAGACGGTAACCCTAACACCAAACCCTAACCTGAATGCCTAACCCGAACCCGAACCCTATTCCTAATCCCAATCCGAACCTTAACCCTAAACCCAACCCTAATCCAAACAATACCCCTAACAATAACCCTAACCCTAACGCTAAACCCTAACCCTATCATTAAACCGAAACCTAACCTTAACCCTAATCCAAGAACCCAACAAAAAATCTAACCCTAATCGCTAACAATAACAGTAAAACTAACCCTAACCCTCACCCTAATCCTGAACCCTAACCCAAACCCTAACACCTTACACGAACCCTAACACCGAACCCTAACCTTCATCATAATCCAAACACCTAACCCAAACACAAGCGCTAACATCTAACCCGAACACGAACCCTAGCCCTAACCCTGACAATAATCCGAACATCAAATCCTAAACCGAACCCTAACCCTAACTTTCATCCTAACCCACACCCTGATCATAATCCAAACACCTAAACGTAACCCGAACACTAACCCTCACCCAAACTCTAATCCTAACCCGAACATCACCCTAATTATAATACAAACCCTAACCCTAACACAAACCATAACTCTAACCTTAACCCTAATCCTAACCCCAACCCCAACACCAACCCTAACCCTAACCACAATCCAAACACCTAACCCGAACTCTAACCCGAACCCAAGCATGAGCCCTAACCCCAGCCCTAACACTAAATCGAACGCCAACCCGAGCCATAACTCTAACCCTAACCTAAACCCTAACCCTAACTCGAACCCAAACCCGAATCCTAACACTAAGACGAACCCGAACACCTAACTCTAACTCTAACCTAACCCTACCCATCCCATAACTCTAACACTAACCCTAACTCCAATGATAACCCAAACCTAACCCTAACTCTAACACTAACCCGAACCCGAACCCTAACCCTATCCTTAAGCCTAACACAAACTCGAACGCTAACCCTAACCCTAACCTCACTCTAACAATAACTGTAATCCGAACCCTAACCCTAACCCGAACCCAAATTGAATCCCAACCCTAACTCTAATGCTCACCCGAACCTACCCTAACTCTAACCCTAACACTAACCTTAAGCCTATCCCTAACCCTATCCCAAAACCTAACGTTAACTCTAAAGCTAACCCTAACCCGAATCTAACTCTAACCCTAACTGTCATCCTAACCCTATCCCTAACTCCAACCCTAACTCTAAACCTAACCCAAATCCTAGCTCTAATCCTAATCCTAACCCGAACCCTAACCCTAAGTCTGATCCTAATCCTAACCCGAACCCTAACTCTATCCTAACTATAACCTTAACTCTAACACAAACCCGGCTCCTAACCCTAACTCTAAACCGAACTCCAACCTTAACCCTAACTCTAACTCTAGCCCTAAACCTAACCCTAACCCTAACTAGAACACGGACCGTAACCCAAACCCTAATGCCTAACGCTAACCCAAACCCTTAGCCTAACCCTAAGAAATCCATAAACCTGACCCGAACCCAGACCGTAACCCTAACACCAAACCCTAACCTGAATGCCTGACCCTAACCCTATCCCTAATCCCAACCATAACCCGAACCCTAACAATAACCCTAATGCTAAACCCTAACCCTATCATTAAACCGAAACCTAACCTTAACCCTAATCCAAGACCCTAACACTAAATCTAACCCTAATCGCCAACCATAACAGTAAAACTAACCCTAACACTCACCCTAATCGCGAACCCTAACACCTTTCACGAATCCTAATACCAAACCCCAATACCTACCCGAACGCTCATCATAACCCAAACGTAAACACTAACAACTAACCTGAACACGAACCCTAGCCCTAACCCTGACAATAATCCGAACATCAAATCCGAAACCTAACCCTAACCCTAACTTTCATCCTAACCCGCACCCTGACCATAATCCAAACACCTAACCCTAAACCTAACATGAACACTAACCCTCACCCGAACTCTAATCCTAACCCTAACCCAGACATAACCCTAACTCCAATCCTAACCCTAAATTATAATACAAACCCTAACACGAACCATATCTCTAACTTTAACCCGAATCCTAACCCCAACTCCAACCCTAACCCTAACGACAATCCAAACACCTAACCCTAACCCTAACCTGAACCCAAGCACTAGCCCGAACCCGAGCCCTAACACTAAATCGAACGCTAACCTGAGCCATAAACCTAACCCTAACTCTAACCCTAATCTAAACCCTAACCCTAACTCGAACCCAAACCCGAATCCTAACACTAAGAGGAAACCTAACCTTAAATCTAATCTGAACCCTAACTCTACCCTAACCCTACCCGTAACTCTAACACTAACCCGAACCCTAACCCTAATGCCAAACCCTAACCCTAACCCTAACGCTAACACGATCTATAAACCTAAAACTAATCCTAACCCAGACCGTAACCCTAACCCTAACACCAAACACCAAGCCCAAACTTAAATGCCTAACCCTAACCTGAACCAGAACCCAGACTGTAACCTTAACCCTAACACCAAACCCTAACCCGAATGCCTAACCCTAACCCGAACTTTTACCCTAACCCAAACGCTAACGCTAACACGAACCATAAACCTAAACCTAACCCTAAACCTAACCATAACCCAGACCGTTACCCGAACACCAAACCCTAAAGCTAACACTAACCATAAATCTAACCCTAACCCAGACCCTAACCCGAATGCCAACCCTAACGCTAACACGAACCACAAACCTAACCCTAAAACCAAACCCTAACCCCAAACCCTAACCCTAACACCAAACCCGAACCCTGAAGCCTAACGCTAACCCTAGCCCTAACGCAAACACTAACCATAAACCTAAACCTAACCTTAACCATAACACAGACCGTAACTCTAACCCTAACACAAAACCCAAACCCTAATGCCAAACACTAACTATAAATCTAAACCAAACCCTAACCATAACCCAGACCATAACCCTAACACTAACCCTAACACTAACCCT
This sequence comes from Carcharhinus amblyrhynchos, assembly GCF_965287045.1. Classification (NCBI taxonomy): domain Eukaryota; kingdom Metazoa; phylum Chordata; class Chondrichthyes; order Carcharhiniformes; family Carcharhinidae; genus Carcharhinus; species Carcharhinus amblyrhynchos. The sequence goes on from NW_027649875.1 coordinate 94,845, forward strand.
AACACTAACCCTGACCATAACCCAGACCATAACCCAGACCATAACCCAGACCATAACCCAGACCATAACCCTAACACCCACCCCGAACCCTAATGCCTAGCCCTAACCCTAACGCTAACGATAAATCTAAACCTAACCCTAACCAGAACCCAGACGGTAACCCAAACCCGAATGCCTAACCCTAACCCAAATCCTTAGCCTAACCCTAACGCTAAGACAACCATAAGCCTAACCCTAACTCAGACCGTAACCCAAACCCGAACCTGAACACCAAACCCGAACACCAAACCGTAACCCTAATGCCAAGCCTAACCCTAACGCAAACACTAACCATAAACCTAAACCTGACCCTAACCCAGACGGTAACCCTAACACCAAACCCTAACCTGAATGCCTAACCCTAACTCTATCCCTAATCCCAACCCGAACCCTAACCCTAAACCCGACCCTAATCCGAACAATAACCCTAACCCTAACAGTAAACCCTAACCCTATCATTAAACCGAAACCTAACCTTAACCCTAATCCAAGACCCTAACACAAAATCTAACCCTATTCGCTAACAATAACAGCAAAACTAACCCTAACCCTCACCCTAATCCTGAACCCTAACCCTAACACCTTACACGAACCCTAACACCGAACCCCAACACCTAACCCTAACCCTCATCATAATCCAAACACCTAACCCAAACACAAGCGCTAACATCTAACCCGAACACGAACCCTAGCCCTAACCCTGACAATAATCCGAACATCAAATCCTAAACCTAGCCCTAACCCTAACTTTCATACTGACCCGCACCCTGATCATAATCCAAACACCTAACCCTAAACCTAACCCGAACACTAACCCTCACCCTAACTCTAATCCTAACCCTAACATCACCCTAATTATAATACAAACCCGAACCCTAAAATGAACCATAACTCTAACCTTAACCCTAATCCAAACCCCAACACCAACCCTAAACCTAACCACAATCCAAACACCTAACCCTAACTCTAACCCGAACCCAAGCACGAGCCCTAACACCAGCCCTAACACTAAATCGAACGCTAACCCGAGCCATAAACCTAACCCTAACTGTAACCCTAATCTAAACCCTAACCCTAACTCGAACCCAAACCCAAATCCTAACACTAAGACGAACCCTAACACTAACTCTAACCCGAACCCTACCCATAACTCTAACACGAACCTGAAACCTAACCCTAACTCCAATGCTAACCCGAACCTAACCCTAACTCTTAACACTAACCCTAACCCCATCCTTAAGCCTAACACAAACTCAAACGCTAACCCTAACCCTAACCTCACTCTAACCCTAACTGTAATCCGAACCCTAACCCTAACCCGAACCCGAACTTGAATCCCAACCCTAACTCTAATGCTCACCCGAACCTACTCTAACTCTAACCCTAACACTAACCTTAAGCCTATCCCTAACCCTAACCCAAAACCTAACGCTAACTCTAAATCTAACCCTAACCCTAACCTAACTCTAACCCTAACTGTAATCCTAACCCTATCCCTAACTCCAACCCTAACTCTAACCCTAACCCAAACCCTAACTCTAATCCTAATCCTAACCCGAACCCTAACCCTAACTCTAATCCTAATACCAACCCGAACCCTAACCCTAACTCCAATCCTAACCCTAACCCTAACCCTAACTCTATCCTAACTATAACCTTAACTCTAACACAAACCCGACTCCTAACCCTAACCCTAACTCTAGCCCTAAACCTAACCCGAACCCTAACCTGAACACAGACCGTAACCTAATGCCTAACCCGAACCCAAACCCTTACCCTAACCCTAAGACATCCATAAACCTAACCCGAACCCGAGCACCAAACCCGAACACCAAACCATAACCCTAATGCCAAGCCTAACCCTAACACTAACCATAAACCTAAACCTGACCCGAACCCAGACGGTAACCCTAACACCAAACCCTAACCTGAATGCCTAACCCTAACCCTAAGCCAAACCCTAACCCTAAACCCAACCCTAATCCGAAAAATAACCCTAACCCTAATGCTAAACCCTAACCCTATCATTAAACTGAAACCTAACCTAACCCTAATTCAAGACCCTAACACTAAATCTAACCCTAATCGCTAACCATAACAGTAAAACTAACCCTAACACTCACCCTAATCACGAACCCTAACATTAACCCTAACACCTTACACGAACCCTAATACCGAACCCCAATACCTAACCCGAACGCTCATCATAACCCAAACGCAAAAACTAACAACTAACCTGAACACGAACCCTAGCCCTAACCCTGACAATAATCCGAACATCAAATCCGAAACCTAACCCTAACCCTAACTTTCAGCCTAACCCGCACCCCGACCATAATCCAAACACCTAACCCGAAACCTAACATGAACACTTATCCTCACCCTAACTCTAATCCTAACCCTAACCCAGACATAACCCTAACTCCAATCCTAACCCTAACATCACCCTAATTAGAAGACAAACCCGAACCCTAACACGAACCATAACTCTAACCTTAACCCGAATCCTAACCCCAACTCCAACCCTAACCCTAACGACAATCCAAACACCTAACCCTAACCCTAACCTGAACCCAAGCACTAGCCCTAACCCGAGCCCTAACACTAAATCGAACGCTAACCTGAGCCATAAACCTAACCCTAACTCTAACCCTAATCTAAACCCTAACCCTAACTCGAACCCAAACCCGAATCCTAACACGAAGACGAAACCTAACCTTAAATCTAATCTGAACCCTAACACTAACTCTACCCTAACCCTACCTGTAACTCTAACACTAACCCTAACCCTAACCCAAACTCCAGTGCCAACCCTAACTCTAACACTAACCCGAACCTTAACCCTAATGCTACTCCTAACCCTAACTCCAACGCTAACCCTAAACCTAACCCTAACTTTAACCCTAACCATATCCGTACCTCTAACCCTAACCCTAAACCTAACCCTAACTCTCATGCTAACCCTACCCTAACCCTAACCCTATCTCTATCCATAACCCTAATCCTTTCCCTAACCCTAACACTAACTCTAACGCTAACTCTAACCTAACTCTAACCCTAACTAAAATCCTAACCCTAACCCTAATGCTAACCCTTGCCCTAAACCTAATCCTAACTCTAACCCTAATCTAAACCCTAACCCAAACTCGAACCCAAAGCCAAATCCTAACACTAAGACCAACCCTAACCCTAACTCTAATCCTAACCCTAACCGAACTCTAACACTAACCCTAAACCTAACCCTAACTCTAACCTGAACCCGATCCGTAACTCTAACCCTAACCCTAACTCGAATGCCAACCTTAACCTAACCCAATGCTAATCCCGAACCCTAACCCTATCCCTACCCGAACCTAACTCTAACCCTAAGAATATCCTAAACTCGAATCCGAACCCTATCCCGAACTCTAATCCTAGCCCTAACACAAACACCTAACCCTAAACCTAACCCTAACACTGACCCTAACCCTAACTCGAATCCTAACCCGAACCCTAACATAACTCTAACTCTAATCCTAACCCTAACCCTAATACTAAACATAACTCGAATCCTAACCCAAACCCTAACATAACCCGAACTTGAATCCTAACGCTAATCCTAACACTAAACATAACTCCAACCTTAACCCGAATCCAAACACCGAAACCTAACCATAATCCAAATACCGAACCCTAAAACTAACCCAAACCCAAACTCGAACCAAAACCCTAATCCTAACACTAAGATTAACACTAACCCTAAACCTAACCCTAACTTTAACCCTAACCATTTCTGTAACTCTAACCCTAACTCTAAACCTAACCCTAACTCTAATGCTAACCCTACCCTAAACCTAACCCGATCCCTATCCCTAACCCTATCGCTATCCCTAACCCTAATCCTTTCCCTAAACCTAACACTAACTCTAACTCTAACCCTAACTGTAATCCTAACCCGAACCCTAACGCTAACCTGAGCCCTAAACCTAATCCTAACTCTAACCCTAATCTAAACCCTAACCCAAACTCGAACCTAAACCCTAACCTAACTCTAACCCTAACTCTAACCCTATCTGTAACTCTAACCCTAATGCTAAACCTAATCCTAACTCTAATGCCAACCCTAACCTAACCTAATCCCAATCCCTAACCCTAAACCTATCCCAAACACTAACGCTAACTGTAACGCTGCCCCGAACCTAACTCTAACCATAACTCTAATCCTAACCCTATCCCGAACTCTAATCCTAACCCTAACCCAAACACCTAACCCTAACACTAACTCTCACCCTAACTCGAATCCTAACCCTAACCCGAACATAACCCTAACTCTAATCCTAACCCTAACCCTAACACTAAACATAACTCTAACCTTAACCCAAATCCAAACACCTAACCCTAACCATAATCCAAACACCTAACCCAAACCCTAACCCAAGCACTAGCCCTAACCTTAGCCCTAACACTAAATCTAATGCTAACCCGAGCACTAAACCTAACCCTAACTCTAACCCTAATCTAAACCCAAACCCTAATCCTAAGACTAAGAATAACCCTAACCCTAACTCTAATCCTAACCTGAACACTAACTCTAACGCTAACCCTGAACCTAACCTGGGGGGAGGACTGTGAGGGGGAGAGAGGGTGAGGGTGGGGGCGGTTGGAGAGGGGGGAGGACAGTGAGGGGGAGAGAGGGTGGGGGCGGGGGGAGGGGGAGGACAGTGAGGGGGAGAGAGGGTGAGGGTGGGGGTGGGGATGGGGATGAGGGGGGGAGGACAGTGAGGGGGAGAGAGGGTGGGGGGGGGAGGGAGAGTGGGGAGGACAGTGAGGGGGAGAGAGGGTGAGGGTGGGTGGTGGGTCTTGGGGAAAATCCTAGTCTGATTTTAATAGTCGGGGGCTCGGGGGGGGGTGAAGGACAGGGTCTGGGGGACACTGACCCCCCCCCCCCCCCACCCCCCTCACTCCTTCCAGTCGCGTCTGGGGCAGTTTCGGGGCTGGAGAGGATTGTCCTCATTCCCTGGGGGGGTGATGGTGAGGGGGGTGGGGGGGAACTCTGTCCCCGGGGTTTAACACAGCCTCAATCCAAGGTCTAATCTCAGAGAGCCTCAGAATGTCCTTTCCCATTCCCTTCATTCCCAAAACACTGTCCGAGCTGGAGGGAAAAACTCCACCGTTCAATAAGTCAGCACTCATTTCATTCAGGATCTGACTGTGGGGGTTCCCGCTCCCTCTCACTGTCTCTGTCTCTGTCTCTCTCTCTCTCTGTCTCTCACTCTGTCTGTCTGTCTCTCTCTTTCCCTCTGTCTCTCTCTCTCTCTCTCTCAGAGACAGAGAGAGAGACACACACACAGAGACAGAGATAGAGAGACAGAGGGTGTGTGTGTGAGAGAGAGAGAGAAAGACAGAGACAGACAGACAGATAGAGAGAGAGAGAGAGACAGAGTGAGAGAGACACATAGAAAGAGAGACAGACAGAGAGAGAGAGAGACAGAGTTCAGGAGCAGAACTTGGGTCAGAGTTCAGGGCCTATCCTTGGGGTCAGGGGTTGGGATCTGATCTCGGGGTCAGGGTTCGGGAGATTAAGTTCAGGGCTTTTGGAGCTGAACTGGGGTCAGGGTCAGGGGTCGGGACCAGAATGGAGATTTTAAACAGTGCCCTACACTAAACAGAGATTTCAAACAGCGCACGACACTAAACGGAGATTTTAAACAGTGCCCTACACTAAACAGATATTTTAAACAGTTCCCTACGCTAAACAGAGATTTCAAACAGTGCATGACACTAAACAGAGATTTTAAACAGTGCCCTACACTAAACAGAGATTTTAAAAAGTGCCCTACACTAAACAGAGATTTCAAACAGTGCACGACACTAAACGGAGATTTTAAACAGTGCCCTACACTAAACAGAGATTTTAAACAGTGCCCTACACTAAACAGAGATTTTAAACAGTTCCCTATGCTAAACAGAGATTTTAAACAGTGCCCTACACTAAACAGAGATTTTAAACAGTACCCTACGCTAAACAGAGATTTTAAACAGTGCCCTACACTAAACAGAGATTTTAAACAGTGCCCTACACTAAACAGAGATTTTAAACAGTGCCCTACACTAAACAGAGATTTTAAACAGTGCCCTACACTAAACGGAGATTTTAAACAGTGCCCTACACTAAACAGAGATTTTAAACAGTGCCCTACACTAAACAGAGATTTTAAACAGTGCCCTACACTAAACGGAGATTTTAAACAGTGCCCTACACTAAACAGAGATTTCAAACATTGCCCTACACTAAACAGAGATTTTAAACAGTGCCCTACACTAAACAGAGATTTTAAACAGTACCCTACACGAAACAGAGATTTTAAACAGTGCCCTACACTAAACAGAGATTTCAAACATTGCCCTACACTAAACAGAGATTTTAAACAGTGCCCTACACTAAACAGAGATTTCAAACATTGCCCTACACTAAACAGAGATTTTAAACAGTGCCCTACACTAAACAGATTTTAAACAGTGCCCTACACTAAACAGAGATTTTAAACAGTGCCCTACACTAAACAGAGATTTTAAACAGTGCCCTACACTAAACAGAGATTTTAAACAGTACCCTACACGAAACAGAGATTTTAAACAGTGCCCTACACTAAACAGAGATTTCAAACAGTACCCTCCACTAAACGGAGATTTTAAACAGTGCCCTACACTAAACGAAGATTTTAAACAGTTCCCTACACTAAACCGAGATTTTAAACAATGCCCTATACTAAATGGTGATTTTAAACAGTAGATTTCAAACAGTACCCTACACTAAATGGAGATTTTAAACAGTGCCCTACACTAAACAGAGATTTTAAACTGTGCTCCACACTAAACAGAGATTTTAAACAGTGTCCGACACGAAATAAAGATTTTTAACAGTACCCTACACTGAACGGAGATTTTAAACAGTGCGACAGTAAGAGACAATTTAGCATGGCCAATCCACCTTTTGTAGCCATCTTGTGACACTGAGGACAAATTTAACATGGACAATCCTCCTCTTGGAAATATCCTGGGACAGTACGGGACAATTTAGCATTACCAATCCACCTAACCTTGACATCTCGGGACACTAAGAGATAATTTAGTGTTGCGAATTGACAAATCTTACCCATCTTGGGACACTAAAAGGCAATTTAGCATGACCAATCCAAATTTAGTGTACATTATCCAGTAATGGATAATTTAGCACGGCCAATCCACGTAACCGACACATCTTGGGACACTAAGGGGCAATTTATGCATGGCCAATCCACCAAACTTCCACATCTTGGGACACTAATAGATAATGTAGCCTGGCCAATCCACCTCTTGTACACATCTTGGGACACTAATGCCCATCTCCCGAACCTACACATCTTGGGACACTAATTGCAATTTAGCATGGCCAATCCACCTCCCGTACATTTCTTGGGACACTAAGGGGCAATTTGGCACAGCCAATCCACCTCTTGTACACATCTTGGACACTAAGGGGCAATTTAGTCTGGCCTATGCACTTCTCATAAGCATCTTGGCACATTAAGATGAATTTAGTATGGCCAATCCACCAAACCTACACACCTTGGGACAGTAATGGTCTATTTAGCATGGCCAATCCACCTAAACTACACATCTTGGGTGAGTAATGGGCAGTTTAGCATGGCCAATCCACCAAATCTCCACATTTTGGGACACTAAGAGGCAATTTAGCCTGGCCAATTCACCTAACCTACACTTCTTGGGACACTAAGGGGATTTTAACATGCCCAATTCACCTCTCATCCACATCTTGAGACACTAAAGGGAAGTTAGCATGGTCAATCCACCTCTCATACACATCGTGGGACACTAAGGGGAGAATTAGCTCGTCCAATCACCCTAAATAACACATGTTGGGACAATAGGGAGGAATCCACCTTACCTACACACCTTCGAACAAAAAGGGGTAATTTAACGTGGCCAATCCACATCTCGTACACATCCTGGAACTCTGAGAGGATATTTTGTATGGCCAATTCAGGACTCGTAAATATCTTGGGAAACTAAGAGGCAATTTAGCATGGCCAATCCACCTCTTGTACACATCTTAGGACACTAAGGGGATTTTAACATGTCCAATTCTCCTCTCATCTACATCTCGGGATGCTAAAGTTAATTTAGCCTGGCCAATCAACCTAACCCACACGTCTTTGGACTGTGGGAGGAAACCGGAGCACGTGGAGGAAACCCACACAGACACGAGGAGAATGTGCAAACTCCACACAAACAGTGACCCGAGCTGGGAATCAAACCTGGGTCACTGGAGCTGTGAAGAACCAGTGCTATCCTCTGTGCTGCCACACCACATTGTTGGTATTTTTCCTTGTTAAAGTTGTTGTTGAAATTGTTGGTGTATTTCAATGTTGAGGTTGTTGTTGAATTTGATGATACTTTTCAATTTTGAAGTTGTTGTTGGAATTTTTAGTGTTTTTCACTGTTGAGGTTATTGTTGGATTTGTTAGTGTTTCTTGCTGTTGTGGTTGTTCTTGAACTTGTTGGTGTTTTTCAATGTTGAGTTTGTTGTTGGATTTGTTGGTGATTTTCACTGTTGAGGTTGTTGTTGGATTTGTTGGTGTTTTTCAACATTGAGGTTGTTGTTGGATTTGTTGGTGTTTTTTAATGTTGAGGGTGTTGAACTTGTTGGTGTTTTTTCAATGTTGGTGTTGTTGGATTCGTTGGTGTTTTTCACTGTTGAGGTTGTTGTTGGATTTGTTGGTGTTTTTCAATGTTGAGGGTGTTGAACTTGTTGGTGTTTTTCCAATGTTGATGTTGTTGTTCGATTCGTTGGTGTTTTTCATTGTTGAGATTGTTGTTGGATTTGTTGGTGTTTTTCAATGTTGAGGTTGTTGTTGGATTTGCTGGTGTTTTTTAATGTTGAGGTTGTTGCCGTATTAGAACATAGAACATTACAGCGCAGAACAGGCCCTTTGGCCCACGATGTTGCACCGACCAGTTAAAAAGCAATGACCCTCTAACCTAAACCAAACCCTTTCCATCCATAAACCTATCCACGGATCTCTTAAATGCCCCCAAACTTGGCACATTTACAACTGCAGCAGGCAGGGCATTCCAATCAAATTAGTTGGTGTTTTTCACTGTTGTGGTTGTTGGATTTGTTGGTGTTTTTCAATGTTGACGTTGTTGTTGGATTTGTTGGTGTTTTTTAATGTTGAGGTTGTTGCCGTATTAGTTGGTGTTTTTCACTGTTGTGGTTGTTGTTGGATTTGTTGGTATTTTTCAATGTTGAGGTTGTTGTTGGATTTGTTGGTGTTTTTCAATGTTGAGGTTGTTGGATTTGTTGGTGTTTCTCAATGATGAGGTTGTTGTTGGATTTGTTGGTGTTTTTCAATGTTGAGGTTGTTGGATTTTTTTGTGTTTTTCACTGTTTTGGTTGTTGTTGCGTTTGTTGGTGTTATTTAATGTTGATGTTGTTGGATTTGTCAGTGTTTTTCACTGTTGTCGTTGTTGTTGGATTTGTTGGTGTTTTAACTGTTGAGGTTGTTGTTGGATTTGTCAATGTTTTTCACTGTTGAAGTTGTTGGATTTCTTGGTGTTTTTCAATGTTGAGGTTGTTTAATTTGTTGGTGTTTTTTCAATGTTGATGTTGATGTTGTTGTTGGATTTGTTGGTGTTTTTCACTGTTGAGGTTGTTGTTGGATTTGTTGGTGTTTTAACTGTACAAGAGGTGTGTAGACCAGGCTAAATTGCCCGTGGTGACCCAAGATGTGTCTGAGACATGGATTGGCCATGCTAAATTTCCTCATGGTACCCAAGATGTTTACGAGAGCTGAATTGGCCAGGCTAAATTCCCATTCGTTCCCCAAGGCATGTAGAAGAGGTGGACTGGCCAGGCTAAATTGCCCCTTAGTGTCCCAAGATGTGTACGAGACGTGGATTGGCCATACTAAATTGCCACTTTGTGTCTCAAGATGTGTGTGAGGTGTGGATTGGCCAGGCTAAATTAACTTTAGCGTCCCGAGATGTAGATGAGAGGAGAACTGGACATATTAAAATCCTCTTAGTGTCCCAAGATGTGTACGAGAAGTGGATTGGCCAGGCTAAATTCCCATTCCTGTCTCAAGACATCTATGAGAGGTGGATTGGCCATGTTAAATTGCCCCTTAGTGTTCGAAGATGTGTGGGTTAGATGGATTGCCCCTGAGTATCTCAAGATGTGTCGGTAACTGGGATTGAACGTGCTAAGTCACCCCTTAGTGTCCAAAGAAGTGTAAGAGGTGTGGTTTGGCCGTGCGAAATTGCTCCTTAGAGTCCCAAGCTGTGCACGAGTGGATTGGCCAGGCTAAATTTCCTTTAGCGCCCCAAGATGTGGATGAGAGGAGAATTGGACATGTTAAAATCCCCTTCATGTCCCGAGATATGTCGGTTAGGGTGGATTGGCCTTGCATAAATTACCCCTTAGTGTCCCAAGATGTGTGCGAGAGATGTACTGGCCACTGAATGTTTGAGGATGTCAAAGTTTGGTGGGTTGCCCCTTGGTGTCCCAAGACGTGTAGGTTAGAGGATTGAACAAGCTAAATCACACCTTAGTGTCCCAAGCTGTGTATGAGTGGTGGATTGTCCAGGATAAACTGTCCCCCTGTCCCATGGTGTGTCCTTTAGGGGGATTGTCCGGGATAAACTGTCCCTCTGTCCCATGGTGTGTCCTTTAGGGGGATTGTCCAGGATAAACTGTCCCTCTGTCCCATGGTGTGTCCTTTAGGGGGATTGTCCAGGATAAACTGTCCCTCTGTCCCATGGTGTGTCCTTTAGGGGGATTGTCCAGGATAAACTGTCCCTCTGTCCCATGGTGTGTCCTTTAGGGGGATTGTCCAGGATAAACTGTCCCTGAGGAGATCACAGAGCAATCCAGTCTCTGATTGGTTGAGATGGTCAGTGAGCAATCCCGTCTCTGATTGGCTGAGGCAGTCAGCCAATAACTAACAGTGTCTGACAGTGAGATGATTCCGGGATCTCTGAGGACAGACTTCCTCTGAGGAGGAACTTTCTCTCCTGGCAGGTGGACAGGTGGAGATGGGGGCAGACCTGATGTTATTTCCTCATTAGGGGGTTGGGGGGGGGTGGGGGTGATGCCGGGTGTGGTCCCTGTCCCCTGGGGTAGCTCAGTTCACATTGAGCCCTGGTGATGATACAGTCCATATACCACCCCCCACCCCTGCTACCCGGAGGGAACCTATTCCACAGAGTGGGAATCCCATTGGGAAAAGCTGCTGAACTGACATTGGATCACTTCCTGAAACAGAGCAGAAACTACACCGGAAACATTCACATCAGAGACTGGCCTGAAGTACCGCAGCTGGAGTACTGTGTGCAGTTTTGGTCGTCGCACTTACACAAGGATATTTTGGCCTTGGAGGGAGTGCAGAGGAGGTTTACTAGGCTGATACCGGAGTTGAGGGGGTTGAGCTATGAGGAGAGGCTGAATAAACTAGGCTTGTACTCGTTAGAGTTTAGAAGAATGAGGGGAGATCTCATTGAGACGTATAAGATGATGAATGGGATGGATAGGATAGAGGTGGAGAGACTCTTCCCGCTCAGAAAGGACAGTAGGACTAGAGGGCACAGCCTCAAGATAAAGGGGGGGGGTGCGGTTTAGAACGGAGTTGAGGAGGAACTTCTTCACTCAAAGGGTGGTGAATCTCTGGAATTCTCTGCCCGTTGAGGTGGTGGAGGCTACCTCGCTAAATATATTTAAGACGCAGGTTGATGGGTTTTTGATAAGCGAGGGGATTAAGGGTTATGGGGAGAGGGCGGGAAAGTGGAACTGAGTCACGACAGATCAGCCATGATCTTATTGAATGGCGGGGCAGGCTCGAAGGGCTAGATGGCCTACTCCTGCTCCTATTTCTTATGTTCTTATGTTGTCTCTGTCTGTCTTTCTCTTTCTGTCTCTCTGTTGCTCTCTCTGTCTCTGTTACTCTGTCACTGTCTGTCTGTCTCTGTCTCTCTCTGTCACTGTCTCTGTCTGTCTGTCTGTCCGTCTGTCTCTCTCTCTGTCACTCTCTCTCTGACTCTCCCTCTCTGTCTCTCTCTCTCTGTTTCTCCCTGTCTGTGTCTCTCTCTCTGTCTCTGTCTCTCTCTGTCGCTATGTCTCTGTCACTCTCTCTGTGTCTCTGTCTCTGTCGCTCTGCCTCTCTATCTCTGTCTCACTCTCTCTCTCTGTGTCTGCCTCTGTCTCTCAGTCTCTGTCTCTGACTCTGTGTCTCTGTTGCATTCTCTTTCTTGCTATCTCTGTCACTCTGTCTCTGTCTATCTGTCTCTCTCTCTCTGTCAGTCTGTCTGTCTCTTTCTCTCTGTCTCTATCATTTTGTCTCTGTCTGTATCTCTGTCTCTGTGTCTGTTTCTCTGCCTCTCTCTCTCTGTCTCTCTCTCCCCCTGTCTGTCTGGGTCTCACTCTCTGTCTCTCTCTCTCACTCTCTCTGCCTCTGCCTCTGTCACTAAATCCACTCAATGACCTGGCCATGCACAGCCTTCAATGGTAATGAATCCACAGATTCACCACCCTCTGGCTGAAGAAAGTCCTCCTCATCTCAGTGTAAAACGGTTGTCCTTTTATTCTGAGGCTGTTCCCTCGGATCATAGTCTCTCCTCCAAATGGAAGCATCTCCCTCATGTCCACTCTATCCAGGTCTTTCAGTATTCTGTAAGGTTCAATGAGGACCTCCCTCATCTTTCTAAACTCCGAGTACAGACCCAGGGTCCTCAAACACTCCTCCAACGTCCAGCTTTTCATTCCCGGGATCATCCTTGTGAACCTCTCCTGGACCTTCTCCAGGACCAGCACATCCTGTCTTTGACACAGACCCAAATTTACTCACAATATTCCAAAGGTAGTCTGAGTAGAGCCTTAGAAACCGTCAGCAGCACAGCCCTGGGTTCAGCAACACAAATTCTTTTACTTTCTAAATGTGGCAAAGGCCTTGAGGTTAACAATAAAACTCAGCTGATAAAGTCATTGATTACATGTCAATGTCGCAGGTTGATGTGTCCTGGTTCACCGAACAACAGGAGATTCAGATCCAGCTTCCAGTCACTTTCTCATCGCTGGGAGTTTAACTGATGATTTATCTTTTGATTTGATTTATTATTGTCACATGTATTAACATACAGAGTATTGCTTCTTGTGCACTAAACAAACAGAGCATAATGTTGATAGAGAAGGAGTGTGAAATGTCCTGTTCCAGTCACAGCTCGGGGGTAGCAATGCACTCCGGTGAACTCATACAAGATCGGTTCATTCCAAAGTCTGACGGCAGCTGGGAAGAAGCTGTTCCTGAATCGGTCGGAACAGGAGCTCAGACGTAGAGCAGGATCCCAGACCAAACTGTGAGACAACCAGAAAGAACGCTTTCTATGGTGCACTTGTCAAAGTTACTGAGAGTCGGAGCGGGGAATTTCCCCAGTCTGTGTGTGAGGGTCTGGGAGAAATCTGAAATTGGAGAGATGATAATGTTTGAATTGTAATATCTAACGGGGTAAAGTATCCGGGAGCTGAGTGGGTTCAATAAAGGCTGGAATACAGACTGGGGCAATGAGTGGGAAGATGGGGGGGGAGGGGAATGAGTCTTGTAGGAGAGGAAGGGAGGGTGAGGGGGACGGGGGGGGGGGCGGTACGGGGGGAGGGGGACAGGGGGAAATGAGGGAAAGGTGAGGGGGGAGGTGGAGGGGGTGAGGGGGAGGTGGTGGGGTCAGGTGGGGGGTGGGGAATTTGAGGAGGGTCCCAGAACCTCTGAGCAGCTGAACTGGGGAAGCCTTTGGGCAGAGCCGGCGCTGCTGCTGTTTCCCCTCCCGGCCGCCAGGGGCCGCTGTAACCCTCCCGGCTGGTGCTGCAGCTGCTGCTCCTCCCAGTGTCACCTCCTGCCGCCTTAGGCCTCGCCGCTGCTCGTTGGCGGAACATCCGGGGCCTCCGCCATGTTGCCGTGACGTCACTGGCGGCCCCTCCCCCGCCGCTTGTTTTTGAATAAAAAGAAGTGAGTGTTGAGCAATGGGGAAAGTGAGAGAAATTCCGAGCCGGAAACCCCGCCAGGAACCGAATCAAAATTAAATCCATATTTATATCCCGAGGCCGGGGCGGGGCCTGCGCGCTGAGTTCTCCCAGACTGCACCGTGCGGATCAGATTAAAAAAACACAATTTTAAAATAAAAGAAGCGACGTTCCCGAATCGAGCAGGAACAGAAATTCTGCTGGGAGCGGATTAGGAATAAAACCCAACATTTGTTTAAAAAATTTACATGTACCGGTTGGTGCGCATGTGCAGTGGGGGAATTCTCCCAGAGGGCCGTGCGCGGGCCGCCACCGCATTGAAGCCCCCGGCAACGGCAAGATGGTGGTGTGCCGTCTCCCCGGCAACGGCAAGATGGCGGTGTGCCATCTCCCAGGCAACGGCAAGATGGTGGCGGGCGGTGAGTGCCGGTGGAGCAGCCGCAAACCGGGACTGGGAGCCGGGCACCTGCGCGGGGCAGAAAGAGGCCATTCAGCCCATCAGAGAGTTCCCTCCTCCCCAGTCTAACACACTCCCCCCCCCCCCCCAGGGCTGATTAATGTTGAATCTAAAATGTGATGAACATAAAATTCTGACTGAGAAACAGAACCGGGATCCTGTAAAACCGTCCCACAGCAAACAGAAACCACACGGGGGGGGGGGGGGGGGGGTGAATGTTATCAGAACAAACTCAGCCGGACACAAACCCCCCGTTGGTCAGATTGCCGAGCCCCCAGTGTGGGAATAACTGTGGGTTTAATCACTAATACCCGGGGGGGGGGGGGGGAGTCGGTGAATGGAGAGTGAACTATAGTCAGGGAGAGTGAAGAAACTGCCTGGGGATAAGAGCAGAGTGAAATAAAACATCTCCATCACATCCTGTAGGAATGGGAAATATCCACATTGGGAAACTAATGGGAAGCGAGATGTGTTGTTCCAGTAACAGAGTTTACCGTCTAACTACAGGGGATAAAAGGTCACTCAGATCGGAGAGACATCAGAGATTAAATTAGCAGAAGACTGGACACAGCCGGTCTGAACTGGACTTGTTCACAGCTCTCCGGGGAATATCCATAAGACGGATGAATCTCAGAATGAATCAGGTAAGGATATTGAAACAACCCGACAATATTCACTCTTACAGTAACAGGAGAATAACAGGAGGGGAGCAGAGGGGCTCGGGACATCAACCAACACACAGCACAGCCTGTGGCTCGGGACATGAACCAACACACAGCACAGCCTGTGGCTCGGGACATGAACCAACACACAGCACAGCCTGTGGTTTGGGACATGAACCAACACACGGCACAGCCTGTGGCTCGGGGCACCTCGATCCGATAGGGGATTGACAACACAGAAATGGGACAGGGAGCAGCAATTAGGGGAGGACAATGTATTGTGTAATTGATTAACATGCTTGGAGAAATAGTATAAAACCCCTGCTTAAACTCGATGTAAGGTCTGCCTATTTTTTTGGACACCTGGTCTTGCAAGAACATTAAACAAAATATCTTGCTCTTTTGGAACTTGACTCGAGTAAATTGTTTGTGAGCTGCATTTCTCACAATTAATAACCCAATTAACACAGTGTAAATAAAATACAAACTCAAATCATTCTAATGTTTTCTCATCAATTTAATAAATTCTAGAGGAAACTCCAACATCAGTCTGTCCACTTTATGAAAAATATCATTTACACAAATTATTTATTTCTTCCCCTTTAAACATTTTAACTCCTGGACCTTCAAATAACTAAATAAAAAACCCCCCATCTGTTATAGAGTCATTGACACTCTCCAAAATCATTCACTTTTCACAAAAAAATAACTCCAACATATTAGTATTTACAGATCCCCCTCCCCTCAGATAACACTCCCCCCGGCCGCCGCGCCCCCCCTCCCCCGGGTCACCGCGCCCCCCCCCTCCCCCCGGTCGCCGCGCCCCCCCCGTCCCCCCGGTCACCGCGCCCCCCCCGTCCCCCCGGTCACCGCGCCCCCCCCCCCTCCCCCCGGTCAGTACCTGGCGAATGGGATATAAAAGCAGGAGAATGTGAAGTGATGCAGTTTGGTGGGAAGAATCAGGAGCTGATTATTTCAGTGGGGATGAGGCAGGAAAGTGGAATGGAGAGGATCAGAAATACCATCTTGTTGAATGGTGGGTCAGACTTGTTGGGCCAAATGGCCTATTTCTGCTCATCCCTTTTTAATGGGAGTAAAATAACAGTCAGAGAGTGACCCTGAAATTGAATTCATTCCAAAAATAAAATCCCCATTAAAGGCCTGATGGAGTTTTAATCCCACCAAAGTGAACACAAATGAAATGTAATATTTCACCCCCTTCCCCCGGATGTGGGATATTTGGACACGGTAACTCTGTATTCACTCACTCACCATCAAGCTGCATTATGAAGCTGCCACTCACTGTTCCAGATACAGAGTTTGCCTCAAACCCCCTCCCCATGTTAGTGAGGGTGTCTCGTACAAGGTATCAGAATAAGGAAGCTCGTTCTTCTGCCAAGTGAGAGGCAGAGGCAGAGATTCCCCACACTGGAAAAGGGTGGACATTGTATTCAATGCAACGCCCCAACAGCATGGGGGGGCTTTCACCCACAGCTGAGGGGGAAACCGCACATTTCTAACACAAAAAATCCCCCATGTTTCTGAATCAGTGTCATTGTCCTGGGCAGGAATTGGATCACGTTTAGGAAGCTGGATTGGGATTTAAAGGAGTCAAAATAATGAAAATCAGCTACAGAATTAGAAAGATAAAAATGTTTTATTTTCCAATGCAGCAGAGCTGACATTTCCATTTGAATCCCAGTCAGTTGAGGGTGAGCCTGTCAAACAGGTCCTCTCCCTGCCATTCTCAGGCACTCCCAGTCTCTTCAGGTTGGTGATGTGATCTCCAAGCTTCTTGATCATCTTCACTTGTTCATCCAAGCAGTGAGTCTCCAGGAAGTCACACAGCTGGAAGAGGAGGAGGATAAGTCATTAACATCTCACAGCAACAAGTATTAGTTGGATTTCCTCAATAGATAGTGCAATCCCAAGTGATTGGAGAGTGTATTTATATCCCAGGATTACTAGGGCAGCCTTGTCTTCTCTCCATTACCAATCCCCAGTTAGATTCAGAGACCCTGGGACATGTCTCCATTCCCATTTATCCAGTATCCCAGATCAGTGAGTTCCGTGAGGGTCAGTGTTCCCAGAGGAGAGTTTGTGCAGATCCAGCAGACTCTGGTTCATATCTTTCTCCAGCTGCTTGTGAACAGCATCCTCACAGTCCTTGTGGTGGTTCTGACTCACTTGGGAAGCCATTGTGTTCTCACTGGACGATAACTCAAACAAGCTGAGCTGTCTTGTCACAAGCTCTTGTATTTATACCACGGGGACATCCTGCATTCAAACCGGGAATGATTGACAATCCCTGACAGCCAATCAGGAATCTTCAATCAATCAAGGCACCAATCACGGCGGGGTGTGATATCCCAAGCCAATCACAGCAGTGGATTACAGGCAGATGTCGATGGCCTCCTCCTGTGCTGATGCTCTGAGTCAATCAGCCCCTCAAGCCTATCCCATCATTCCTTCACATCATGTCTGCTCTCATTTCAAGCCTATCCCATCATGCCCTTGCCTAACAAATAGCTAATGTCCAACATTTAGGGGGAGCGAGGCCCAGGACTGCAGCAGCGTCTGTGTGAACATAAGAAATAGGAGCAGGAGTAGGCCACCTAGCCCCTCGAGCCTGCCCTGCCATTCAATAAGATCATGGCTGATCTGTCGTGGCTCAGTTCCACATTCCCGCCCTCTCCCCATAACCCTTAATCCCCTCGCTTATCAAAATCCCATCAACCCGCGTCTTAAATATATTTAGCGAGGCAGCCTCCACCACTTCAACAGGCAGAGAATTCCAGAGATTCACCACCCTTTGAGTGAAGAAGTTCCTCCTCAACTCTGTTCTAAACTGCCCCCCCCCCGCCAATCTTGAGGCTGTGCCCTCTAGTCCTGCTGTCCTTTCTGAGCGGGAACAACCTCTCTACCTCTACCCTATCCATCCCCTTCATTATCTTGTACGTGAAGATGTGCATCACCCCATAACAGGCAGGCTCTCAGTGTGAGATCAAACTCATTTCAGAGTCATATATAACACCAAGTTTACAGTCTGATTCACACTGACAGGGAGTTAGTTGCTGTGTTTTATGAAGAGTTAGACAATGATACAGTCTGTGTGTTGTGAGTGACACATATGTTAATTTTTGATGGTGGATTGAATGTATCAGGCAAATCAGACTGAACAAATCTGATGGTTTCAATGTTCCATTTGGAAAAATAATCTGTTTTTCTATATTTAATTTGGTGTATAATTGTAGAGGAATTAATTAGCAAAAATGTAAATAACAGAATCGATAAATGAGAGACGCAGCCTGTGAGCGTGATGTGTATCTGTGGTATTGGCAGCTGAGTTTCTGTGTGTTTGTCAGTAAGATTATACTCTTAGGGATCATTTCTATAGTGTTTTCCTAGAGAAATGTGTTTCTAAAGTGTGTGGTCTCACAATCCATGAGGAGGATTTCTAGTGTTCTCTTCTGAGCAGGAAGCTGGCACTGAGTGTTACTTTTAGTAACTGCTCAGCGTCATTGATGAGTGTTCCTTCTCTCTCTTGCAGAGAGGTGGAGGAAGGGAACCTGGTCTGAGTGGATTGTCTATAAAATTTTGTGGAAGTTGTTTTGTTGGGGGGCATTCAAAATGTGAACTCTGGTTTTCATTTTCAGTCTATCTGTGCCAGTGGGGGCTACTGTATGTGACACATACTATTGGTGGCAGTGGGTATACAGAATGGAAATCCTGGTTAACAGTGGTTGGATCAAACTCTGATCAGTGCGAACCACCGTGCTGCTATTGTGTTTGGGATCCATGGTTGAGTGGCTATGGTCAACAAGATTAAGGTATACAAAAGTCTGAGGGACATAGATTGGGTGGACAGGAAGGAGCTTTTCCCTTTAGTAAACAGGGGGCATAGATTTAAGGTAAGTAGCAGGAAATGTAGAGAGGATTAGAGGAAATACATTTGCACTATCCAGTCCCTTCACACCGATGCTATGGTTAAGAAACCCCAACAATGCCTCTACTTTCTCAGGAGGCGAAGGAAATTTGCCATGTCCGCTATGACTCTCACCAGCTTTTACAGGTGCACTGTAGAAAGCATCCTTTCTGGTTGTATCACAACTTGGTATGGGCTCCTGCTCTGTCCAAAACCGCAAGGAATTACAAAGCGTTGTGAATGTAGCTCAGTCCATTCTGCAAACCAGCCTCCCATCCATTAACTCTGTCTACACTTCCCACTGCTTCAGAAAAGCAGCCAGCATAATCAAGGACAACATACACCCTGGACATTCTCTCTTCCACCTTGTTCCGTTGGGAAAAAGATACAAAAGTCTGAAGTCACACACAATGGACCTACCTCATATTAAGTTGATCTTTCTTTACATGCTAGTTGTGACTGTGACACTACATTCTGTAACCTCTCCTTTCCTCTCTATGATCGGTATGCTTTGTCTCTATAACACACAGGAAACAATATTCTTCACTGTATAACACTATTTAAAGACCCCATGACCCCTGACATTCTCTCTTCCATCTTCTGTCGGGAAAAAGATACAAAAGTCTGAGGTCACGTACCGACCATTTCAAGAACAGCTTCTTCCCTGCTGCTGTCAGACTTTTGAATGGACCTACCTTGCACTAAGTTGATCTTTCTCAACACCCTCGCTATGACTGTAACACTACATTCTGCGCTGTCTGGTTTCCTTCTCTATGAACGGTATGCTTTGTATAAAGCACAAGAAACAATACTTTTCACTGTACACTAATACATGTGACAATAATAAATCAAATCAAATCGGAACCTTCTACACTTAAGAATTAAGATAAGTATTTGAAAGACCTCAGCATACAAGGTGTGTGAAAACACAATTAAAAGGGATATGTGTTTCAGAAGGAGCACAGACACAACTCTTCGTGCACTGTGACAATCCATACACACAACTCCAAATCAAACTTCTCCTTTTATTAATTTTATAGACAATCCACTCAGACCAGGTTCCCTTCCTCCACCTCTCTGCAAGAGAGAGAAGGAACACTCATCAATGATACTGAGCAGTTACTAAAAGTAACACTCAGTGCCAGCTTCCTGCTCAGAAGAGAACACTAGAAATCCTCCTCATGGATTGTGAGACCACGCACTTCAGAAACACATTTCTCAAGGAAAACACTATAGAAATGATTCCTAAGAGTATAATCTCACTGACAGACACACAGAAACTCAGCTGCCAATACCACGGATACACATCACGGTGTAGCCAAACAGGCCATCTAAAATGGTGTTTTGTAAAGCACTCTGGGATAACTGGGCAAGAAACTAAACTGACAGACTGCCGTTTAAAGACAGACAAACAGGCTGCAACCCTGATGAGTGAATACACAGGATATGGGCCATCTCCAGGATGAAAGAGACTTTCTGGTCACACTGGGTTGTGTGCCAGACGTAAAGGCACCGTGAATCCTTATTTAGGAGGAAGGTATGTGACCTCTGTGCCTACAACACCTACAGGCATGGCCGCCGGGGACACACCCAGAGATCAGTGTGGTAGCACCTGATTGGACTCTTATCGATCAG
Organism: Carcharhinus amblyrhynchos; assembly: GCF_965287045.1. NCBI lineage: Eukaryota > Metazoa > Chordata > Chondrichthyes > Carcharhiniformes > Carcharhinidae > Carcharhinus > Carcharhinus amblyrhynchos. Next base: position 115,610 of record NW_027649875.1, read on the forward strand.
GGTGATCAAGTCCTGATCGATTGATTGGCAATGGCCAAAAAAAGGGCGTGAAGCCAAACGGGGTATAAAGGATGCTGCACAACCAGGAATCTCTCTCTCTCTCTCTCTGACCCCCACAAACAAGCTACAACGACGGAGAGCCACCACACCTGAGAAGGGAGGAAAGAAAGAAGATCAGAGCCAGGGTACCACACCAGGCTAAAGGACCAGACTACACAGACAACTACCAAGACCAGTGCAGAGATAAAGGCCACTATCTGTTTGGGGACTTGTCAGTCACACACAGTTAAGTCAAGGTCTTGTATTGTACTTGAATTCTAGTATTTTCTATAAGATAACTTATTGTTGGTCGGGTGGGTGATTATTGATTGTGTGGGTTTAAATAAATATTGTTTGTACTAATAAGACGTCTACTCAAAGTTATTTGCCCACCGTATAAGGGTTAAAACAGACTGAATTTTACAACATTTGGCGTCCCTGGGTGGGAATTGATAAGAAGTAACTTCGTTGCTCCGATATCGAACCCCACAGACTTTAAATTGAATGGTTATTTAAAACTCAGAGCCGACAGGTGTGAACTCCTTATTGGACAAATAACTGCTTTCGGGAAATTGTTTATTGTGCGTGTATTGTTACTAACAAGGAGGATAGGGTAAACTCTGTAGGTTTGTATTAGAACCCAGAGGGATTAGGACCAGAACATAGCATAAAGCCGTACCCGCAGTCCGATCGCCTCCCTACCCCTTGTCATTAAATATAAAATGGCAGGAAACAGTATAGAGGCAGAGAAGTGTCCCATATGGGAAAAAAAATCAGGGGATATATTAAGAAGAAAGGGTGGCCCCTATGGGCAGAATCTTGTGCCAATACTGAGACGGGACCGGGATCCCTAGGGCAGAAGTATTGGGACGATCTAAGGAAAGTTCAGGGAAAATGGGCAAACAAATATGAGAAACAGATTGCTATTGTGAGCTGCTTCGGACAGCTGCTAGGTACAGAAAAGGAGTTAAACACAGTTTGTAAGGAATTGGAGGAGATTAAGAGACTAAAGGAACAGCAGCAGGAGAGGATAGAACAGATAAAAGCTGAAAAGGACAGACAGATGTATTAAGGCGAACTAACCAGGCAAATTTATTACATCTAGGCAATTTCCAAACCCAGTATGAGAGAGCCTACCAAGATGCCCAGCGTGCTGTCTTGGCCAGAGACGAAGCTGAACAGGCAGTAGCACGATTGGAAGCTCAGTGCACTGATCTGCAGGCTGCTATAAAATCTCTACATCAAGCCAGTAAAGAACAGAGACAGGCAACTGCTGACCACTCCAAATGCCAACGAGAAATCTCAAGGCTGGAATCCCTATTATCAGTTCAAAATGGATTTATGTGTGCCTTCGGGACAGAAGAGGAAAAGGGGATAGAGAGTGCAGACTGGGGAGAGTTAAAGGAGAATGCTAGAATTTATGTTATGCAAACTGAGGGTTGGGGTCCACCACCATCTTTCCCAGGGGAGGTCATACCCACGGCACCCCCAGATTTACCTCCAGTACCAATGTACCCTGTGACGACTGATCGTCGGACAGGAGGGGGTCAGGACTCAGCTGTTACATACACCACTCCATTTACAGTGGCACAATTGGCTGAGATTGCAAATAAAATCACAACTTTTGAGCCATCGGCTGACCCATACAGTTTCTTTGAGGATGTTAGGCAGCAAAAGATAATGCATGGGCTGGATGAGAGAGAGGAGGTGAAGCTGATAGTCATTGTGCTTAAGCAAGTCTGTACGGTCTGCCCTGCCAGCCCCTCAAAATGTTGGGGAAGGAACATTAAACGAAATGAAGGAAGCGATATTGACTGCGATAGGATTTAATAAAGGGGATCCTGTAGATGGGTTAAATAAATGCAGACAGAGGAAAGGGGAACATCCGACTGCCTTTGCCAGTCGTTTGTGGATCCACTTCACAGGAGTATATGGGGAATTAGATCGGACTAGATTAAATGAAGCTGATTCATCCAAATGGGCTAGGACATTAGTGTCGCATGCTACAGAGGAAGGCAAGAAAGCCTGTGCTAATTTTGACCCTGCAGAAACCACACACAATGAAGCGTGGGTTCTCCGACGCTTAGCTCGAATCTGGGAACAGGAAGTTCAGGGAGCCCCAACGTCACGGTCAGAAAAGGAGGCAAAAATGCTTCCGATGAGGGCTAGTCAGGGTCCAGTATGGAGAAACAAAGGTAGAGGGAATCACCAGTACCAGAGAGGTACACGTCTACCTTACACAGCAGCCCCAGGGAGAGATAGAGGGACATGTTTTAATTGTGGGCAGTCGGGACACTTTGCCCGAGATTGTAGGGCACCAAATTTCAGAAGACCAGCAAACCCTGCACACCCATACAACCCTGCTGATCATCGACACAGGGGACCACAAGGCCACACAGAACATAGGCCCAATCCCCGACACCGAGAACGATATAGAGCTGAGCCCAGAGGCCCACGCCCACAAGTAGTGTTACACCTGTGGGCAACCCAACCATTTTGCCCGGGACTGTAGGGCACCACCCAACTACCCCACACGACCATCTCAGAGGTTCTGACGATGGACCCCAACCCATGTCCCTCACAGGACCGGCCCGACAAGCAGCTACAACCCCCACCCAGTATCCCCAGGGCCAACAGATACACCCACGGTCCCCGCTCCAATTTACAGAGCTTCAGGAATAAAACCATGGCCCGGGCACCCCGACGAAAAGGATGGGGAACCCACAAACCTTACCCCCTACGGCACCCCTGGTACCAGGACTCCCAGAACCGTTTGACCCGGCGCTCACTACCAGGGATGGAGCCTGGCAGCCAAAGCCTGCCCAAGTAAGGTCCCTTCACTCAGGAAGAACCAGGACATCACAGTCCAGATTGTGAATAGCTTTATCCGTCCACTCCACGCATCACCCAATTGACATTTTATTTTCACGTTCTGCAAATTCCTCACCCCACTCAACCCCATTAAACACTGATTGCCAACCAACCCTTCGTATGACACTATTGGGCCTTTATTATTCATTTACTTATTTCTTTGTTTTTTTTGGAAAAAGTTGGGGGGGGAGTCATACGACATTCTTGTAATGAAATTGGAAAGAGAATCAGATATTAATAAGAATTAACAGGTGCTACCTTGATCTCCCCCAGAATGAACAACATACTTCTCTGCTATCTGGGATTCCTCGTCTCAGACCGAACCACAGACACCACCTCAACCAAAGACCAGAAGAGCAGCCTACGATACCCTGGATATATGTGGTTCACCCCACCAGAAGCAGGCAAATGTGAGGATGGCATCCTATGGGTACACCCCAATAAGAGTATCACCGATGGATGTAATATCCAAGGAGTGGTGTACAGGAAAGATAATGGGAGCTCTGATTACTGCTTCCTAAGGACCACCCTCACTAATGACTGGTGGGCATTCACTAACCATGGGTGCATGGAGCTAGCCTGTCGAGCCTATGGTCCAGAAAAGGGCTGGAATTAGGAAAGAAGGTTATTCAGAATGAGTATAACTACTATGAAATTAAGAATGGGTTAAGACCAACTGTTGGCAAACCCATCTCCACTTGTCCTGAAACCACTCCAGGGCCCCAAAATGGGTTGATACTAAAACACAGGGAAAATCTTGTATGATTTAAATGAGCATGCACTGTGTGGCTTCAGAACAAACACCAGCCTAAATTGCTCAGTAGAAGCTCGTAACCTGGACACAGACATAAGTCGGGTAGCTTACAAAGGAGCAGGGAGATACTGTCTTACCACCTCCCTGAAACTATATCAGTATGGCACAACCCATTGTAACATTACTAACGCTACATTCTGCATCAAACCAGACATACCAGCCAGAGTGGGCCTCATTCAACTAATAGACATTCATAAAAGGGAGAGGATAGATGTGAACGCCACTGACAAGCTCCAACAGACTCAAGGGGAGAACCATGAGAAATATGATACAAGCTTAAACCTCCTGCTGGAGGAATTGAACCTGATTTGGGCAAAATTGGCTACAGCCCACAGAACCTTCACCAAAGTAGTACAGCAGACCCAAGGGGTAAAAAAAGAGGATTAAGGAAATCAAAGTCACCACTTGGTGGGATGACCTTTGGAACTGGGGATCAAACATCCAAATCCACCCATTTGTTCGCTTAATATCACACCTGGCTGTAGTACGAATTTTGTTTACCCTCGTATATCTGATCATCCTCACAGTCCAATTCAGCCGATGGAAAAAGAGGATGACCCGGAGGCAGAATGTAGGCCCTTGAATCATGGCCTCCTAATTCAGTAGAACACTGTTTACAGGAAGGCTGCCATTTTACCATTTATATTAATGAGCCATTAGAAATTCTACTACCAAAATGTGTCTCAGATATGTGAATACTTTATTCTAATGTTTGTTTAAATGTTGGTTTATAATTAATTTATTTGTTTGGTGTTTGGAATATCTGATTAACTGTATTTGTGGGTAACTAGCTTATTGTAATAATGGGGTTTAGAATATGTGGTTGTTTGTATTTGTATTGTAGACTGTTGTTGTCTGTAGCTTCTGGAATATGTTGTAGGGATGCATTATTACTGTACATGTCAATACCTGGGCCTTGCTTGACTGTTGAGTGACTGGGGAATTCCTGACAGATATTGGTCCTGAATTTGTGATCCATCACGCTTTGCATTCAGGATCAAAGGGGGGAATGTAGACAAACAGGCCATCTAAAATGGCGTTTTGTAAAGCACTCTGGGATAACCGGGCAAGAAACTAAACTGACAAGCTGCAGTTTAAAGACAGACAAACAGGCTGCAACCCTGATGAGTGAATACACAGGATATGGGCCATCTCCAGGATGAAAGAGACTTTCTGATCACACTGGGTTGTGTGCCAGACGTAAAGGCACCGTGAATCCTTATTTAGGAGGAAGGTATGTGACCTATGTGCCTACAACACCTACAGGCATGGCCACCGGGGACACACCCAGAGATCGGTGTGGTAGCACCTGATTGGACTCTTATCGATCAGGGTGATCAAGTCCTGATCGATTGATTGGCAATGGCCAAAAAAAGGGCGTGAAGCCAAACGGGGTATAAAGGATGCTGCACAACCAGGAATCGCTCTCTCTCTCTCTCTCTCTCTGACCCCCACGAACAAGCTACAACGACAGAGAGCCACCACACCTGAGAAGGGAGGAAAGAAAGAAGATCAGAGCCAGGGTACCACACCAGACTAAAGGACCAGACTACGCAGACAACTACCCAGACCAGTGCTGAGATAAAGGCCACTATCTGTTTGGGGACTTGTCAGTCACGCAAAGTTAAGTCAAGGTCTTGTATTGTACTTGAATTCTAGTATTTTCTATAAGATAACTTATTGTTGGTCGGGTGGGTGATTATTGATTGTGGGTTTAAATAAATATTGTTTGTACTAATAAGACGTCTACTCAAAGTTATTTGTCCACCGTATAAGGGTTAAAACAGACTGATTTTTTCAACAACGGTCACGGGCTGCATCTCTCACTTATCGATTCTGTTATTTACATTTTTGTAATTAATTCCTCTACAATTATACACCAAATTAAATATACAGAAACAGATTATTTTTCCAAATGGAACATTGAAACCATCAGATTTGTAAACTCTAATTTCCATAATATATTCAATTCACCAATCAAAAGTTTTTGTTTTTGCAAATTATATTTATTCATAAATACCAAAGTGCAATAATCTTTAGGTTCTTTAGCTCTATCATGTTACACTCTGAGATACTTCAACATACTCAAAGCAACATCACAGATATTTTCCAATGGTCTGTATAAATGGTGTAAAAGTAGTTAAAGATTGTCTATATCGAACAAATTGGACTTTGAGGTATTTCAGTCACAGGGACAGGGGGTACAGCAGTCCAATTACTTGGAGTGTTTGATGGCAGTGTGGGTCAGACCCATCCTTCACAACCCAGGGGACAGATGCTGTCTCAGTACGTACTCACACTGAGTGTTTCTGTACCCTGAATCTATACACAGCTTGGTGCAGACACACACAAAGGGGGCTCTCAGGATTGGGACCATATTGGACATGCTTTTCCCCTTCATCTCAAGGTTTATACATTGTGTTCCTGCGAGGGTGGTTTAGTTTTGGTCTCCAGGTATAGTGGGAAATGTCTCAGCTGATTGTCATAGTGCGGGAGTGAGGAATGGGCCAGACCTGCGCCACATACAGTAACACCGAGAATGTCTCACATCTGATCACCAGGTTTTTACTTGGAATGGACAGGAAGCATTGCTCCCACATTCCCAGCTTTTGGTTCATTCTACCTAGTCGCTCCATCCAGCTCCTAATGCACCCCCTGATCCCTCCGAACCATATCCCCAGCACCCTGAGACTGTCTGACCTGACAGGAAAGGGGACTAAGGGATGGGTCCACCCAGTTCCCAAAGAACATGGTCTCACTCTCACCATGACTTACCCTGGCACCCAGGGCCAGTTTGAACAGTAATGTCGTTCATGTAGAGGGAAACTTTCACCTGAGAACCTCTGCTGTCTGGGATCAACACACCTCTAATACCCAATCCCTTCCTGATATACTCAGCACAGGGTTCTGTACAAACAGGGTGAGAGAGAGACAGAGACAAACAAAGAACAAAAACAGCCCGGGAAACAGGCCCTTCGGCCCAACGAGCCCACGCTGCCATTTTAACATTAACATTATCGGAAGGCAAGACTTCCCCTTTACAAAGCCGTGCTGCGTATCCCTAATCAGATCGTAATGCTCCAAGTGCTCATACATCCTATCCCTAAGAATCCTCTCCATCAACTTACCTACCACTGACGTTAAACTCACCGGCCTATAGTTACCCGGGCTATCCCTCCTACCCTTTTTAAACAACGGTACCACGTTCGCTATCCTCCAGTCCTCTGGGACCTCACCTGTGTCCAAAGAAGAGACAAAGATTTGCGTCAGAGGCCCAGCAATCTCATCCCTTGCCTCCCTAAGCAGCCTAGGATAAATGCAATCAGGCCCCGGAGATTTATCAGTTTTAATGCCAGCTAAATGCATTCCCTCGGAATGGATAGTTCCTTTAATTGGTCTACTGCTCCCTCGATGACCGTACCAGACATCAAGCCCCTCTCCTTCGTGAATACCAATGCAAAGTATTCATTCAGGATCTCCCCCATTCCCTCTGCCTCTAAGCACAATTCCCCACGTCTGTCCCTGAGGGGACCGATTTTACCCCTCGCCACCCTTTTGTTCCTGACATAGGAGTAAAACGCCTTTGGGTTCTCCTTAACCCCACCTGCCAAAACCATTTCATGCCCCCTTTTTGCCCTCCTAACTCCCCTTTTGAGATCCCTCCTACTCTCTCTGTATTCCTCCAACGCTCTCTCCGTTCCCAGCTGCTTAGACCTGACATACGCCTCTTGGTGCTTTTCAATGTTGAGTTTGTCATTGGAATTGTTAGTGCTTTTCACTGTTGTGTTAATTGTTGGATTTGTTGGTGTTTTTGAATGTTGTGGTTGTTGTTGGATTTGCTGGTTTTTTTCACTGTTGTGGTTGTCGTTGGAATTCTTAGTGTTTTTCACTGTTATGGTTGTTGTTGAATTTGTTGGTGTTTTCAATGTTGAGGTTGTTGGATCTTTTGGTTTTTTTCAATGTTGAGGTTGTTGTTTGACTTGTTAGTATTTCTCAATGTTGAGGTTGTTGTAGAATTTGTTGGTGTTTTTAACTGTTGAGGTTGTTGTTGAATTTGTTGGTGTTTTTAACTGTTGAGGTTGTTGAATTTGTTTTTGTTTTTTGATTCTAGCTTGTTGAATGTGTTGATGTTTTTCAATGTTGAGGTTGTTGTTGGATTTGTTGGTGCTTTTCAGTGTTGAGATTGTTGTTGAATTTGTTTGGTGTTTTTTTCAATGTTGAGGTTGTTGTTACATTTGTTGGTGTTTTTCAGTGTTGAGTTTCTTGTTGGATTGTTGTGTTTTTCTACATTGAGGTTGTTGTTTGATTTGTTGTTTTTAACTGTTGAGGCTGTTGTTGGATGTGTTGATGCTTTTTCAATGTTCAGGTTGTTGTTGAATATGATGATATTTTTCAATCTTGAGGTTGGTGTTGGATTTGTTTGCGCTTTTCACTGTTGTGGTTCTTGTTAGATTTGTTGGTGTTTTTCAATGTTGAGGTTGTTGTTAAATTGTTGGTGTTTTTCACTGTTGTGGTTGTTGTAGAACTTGTGTTTTTCAATGTTGATGTTGTTGGACTTGTTGGTGTTTGTTTCAATGTAGAGATTGTTGTTGGAATTGTTAATGTTTTCACTGTCATGGTTGCTGTTGAATTTGTTGGTGTTTTCAATGTTATGATTGTAGTTGAAGTTGTTGGTGTTTTCAATGCTGAGGTTTTTGTTGGATTTATTGGTGTTTTTCAATGTTGAGGTTGTTGTTGGATTTGTTGGTGTTGTTCAATGTTGGGGTTGTTGTTGGATTTGTTGGTGTTTTTCACTGTTGTGGTTGTTGTTGGATTTGTTGGTGTTTTTCAATGCCGAGGTTGTTGTTGAATGTGTTGGTGTTTTCACTGTCGTCGTTGTTGTTGGGTTTGTTGGTGTTTTTCAATGTCAAGGTTGTTGTTGAAATTGGTGTTTTCAACTGTTGAGGTTGTTGTTAAACTTGTTGGTGTTTTCACCATTGAGATTGTTGTTGGATTTGTTGGTGTTTTTCAATGTTCAGGTTGTTGTTGTTGCATTTGTTGGTGTTTTTCACTGTTGTGGTATTTGTTAGATTTGTTGGTGTTTTCAATGTTGAGGTTGTTGTTGAATTTGTTAGTGTTTTTAACTGTTGAGGTTGTTGGATTTGTTGGTGTTTTTCAATGTTCAAGATGTTGTTGGACTTGTTGGTGCTTTTCAATGTTGAGGTTGTTGTGGGACTTGTTGGTGCTTTTCAATGCTGAGGTTGTTGTTGGACTTGTTTGTGTTTTTCAATGTTGAGGTTGTTGTTGGATGTGTTGGTGTTTTTCAATATTGAGGTTGTTGTTGGACTTGTTGGTATTTTTCAATGTTGAGGTTGTTGTTGAATTTGTTTGTGTTTTTAACTGTTGAGGATGTTGAATTTGTTTCTGTTTTTCGATTCTAAGTTGTTGAATGTGTTGTTGTTTTTCAATGTTGAGGTTGCGTGAAATTTGTTGGTGTTTTCCACCGTTGTGGTTGTTGTTGACATTGTGTTTTTCAATGTTGATGTTGTTGGATTTGTTGGTGTTTTTTTTCAATGTGGAGTTTGTTGTTGGATTTGTTGGTGTTTTTCAATGTTGACGTTGTTGTTGGACTTGTTGTTTTAATAGTGAGGTTGTTGTTGGATTTGTTGGTGTTTTTTCATTGCTGATGATGTTGAATTTGTTGGTGTTTTTGTTAATGTTGAGGTTGTTGTTAGATTTGCTGGTGTTTTTCAATGTTGAGTTGTTGTTGGATTTGTTGGTGTTTTTCAATATTGAGGTTGTTGTTGGATTTGTTGGTGTTTTTCAATGTTGAGGTTGTTGTTGGGCTTGTTGGTATTTTTCGATGTTGAGGTTGTTGGGAATCAAGTAGATAAGGTTGTTAAGAAGGCATACGGTGTCTTGGCGTTTATTGGTAGGGGGATTGAATTTAGGAGTCGCAGCGTCATGATGCAACTGTACACAACTCTGGTGCGGCTGCACTTGGAGTATTGTGTGCAGTTCTGGTCCCCACATTACAGGAAGGATGTAGAGGCTTTGGAGAGGGTGCAGAGGAGGTTTACCAGGATGTTGCCTGGTATGGAGGGGAGGTCCTATGAGGAGAGACTGAGAGATTTGGAGTTGTTTTCGTTGGAAAGAAGGCGGCTAAGAGGGGACCTTATTGAAACATATAAGATGATTAGAGGTTTAGAGAGGGTAGATAGTGATAGCCTTTTCCCTAGAGACGCCGAGACTCTGAGACGCAGTGACTCTGAGACGCAGAGTCTCTGAGACGCAGAGACTCCGAGACGCAGAGACTCTGAGACGCAGGGACTCTGAGACGCAGAGACTCTGAGACGCAGAGACGCAGAGACTCCGAGACGCAGAGACTCCGAGACGCAGAGACTCTGAGACGCAGAGACTCTGGGACGCATAGACTTTGGGACGCAGAGACTCTGAGACGCAGAGACTCTGAGACGCAGAGACTCTGAGACGCAGAGACTTTGGGACGCAGAGACTCTGAGACGCAGAGACTCTGAGACGCAGAGACTCTGAGACGCAGAGACTCTGAGACGCAGAGACTCTGAGACGCAGAGACTCTGAGACGCAGACATGCAGAGGCGCAGAGACTCTGAGACGCAGGGACTCTGAGACGCAGAGACTCTGAGACGCAGAAACTCTGAGACGCAGAGACGCCGAGACTCTGACACGCAGAGACTCTGAGACGCAGAGACGCCGAGACTCTGAGACACAGAGTCTCTGAGACGCAGAGACTCTGAGACGCAGAGACTCTGAGACGCAGAGACTCTGAGACTCTGAGACGCAGAGACTCTGAGACGCAGAGGCTCTGAGACGCAGAGACGCCGAGACGCAGAGAGTCTGAGACGCAGAGACGCCGAGACTCTGAGACGCAGAGACTCTGAGACGCAGAGAATCTGGGACGCAGAGACTCTGAGACGCAGAGACTCTGAGACGCAGAGACGCAGAGACTCTGAGACGCAGACACTCTGAGACGCGGAGACTCTGAGACGCAGGGACTCTGAGACTCTGAGACGCAGAGACACTGAGACGCAGAGACTCTGAGACGCAGAGACTCTGAGACGCTGACATGCAGAGACGTAGAGACTCTGAGACGCAGGGACTCTGAGACGCAGAGACTCTGAGACGCAGAGACTCTGAGACGCAGAGACTCTGAGACGCAGAGACGCCGAGACTCTGAGACGCAGAGACTCTGAGACGCAGAGACTCTGAGACGCAGAGACGCCGAGACTCTGAGACGCAGAGACTCTGAGACGCAGAGACTCTGAGACGCAGAAACTATGAGACGCAGAGACCATGAGACGCAGAGACTCTGAGACACAGAGACGCAGACACTCTGAGACACAGAGACTCTGAGACGCAGAGACTCTGAGACGCAGAGGCTCTGAGACGCAGAGACGCAGAGACTCTGAGACGCAGAGACTCTGAGACGCCGAGACGCAGAGACGCAGAAACTCCGAGACGCAGAGACTCTGAGTCGCAGAGACTGTGAGACGCAGAGACTCTGAGACGCAGACACTCTGAGACTCTGAGACGCAGAGACTCTGAGTCGCAGAGGCTCTGAGACGCAGAGACGCCGAGACGCAGAGAGTCTGAGACGCAGAGACGCCGTGACCCTGAGACGCAGAGACTCTGAGACGCAGAGAATCTGGGACGCAGAGACTCTGAGACGCAGAGACTCTGAGACGCAGAATCGCCGAGACTCTGAGACGCAGAGACTCTGAGACGCAGAGACTCTGAGACGCAGACACTCTGAGACGCGGAGACTCTGAGACGCAGGGACTCTGAGACGCAGAGACGCAGAGACACTGAGACGCAGAGACTCTGAGACGCAGAGACTCTGAGACGCTGACATGCAGAGACGTAGAGACTCTGAGACGCAGGGACTCTGAGACGCAGAGACTCTGAGACGCAGAGACTCTGAGACGCAGAGACTCTGAGACGCAGAGACGCCGAGACTCTGAGACGCAGAGACTCTGAGACGCAGAGACTCTGAGACGCAGAGACGCCGAGACTCTGAGACGCAGAGACTCTGAGACGCAGAGACTCTGAGACGCAGAAACTATGAGACGCAGAGACCATGAGACGCAGAGACTCTGAGACACAGAGACTCTGAGACGCAGAGACTCTGAGACGCAGAGGCTCTGAGACGCAGAGACTCTGAGACGCAGAGACTCTGAGACGCCGAGACGCAGAGACGCAGAAACTCCGAGACGCAGAGACTCTGAGTCGCAGAGACTGTGAGACGCAGAGACTCTGAGACGCAGACACTCTGAGACTCTGAGACGCAGAGACTCTGAGTCGCAGAGGCTCTGAGACGCAGAGACGCCGAGACGCAGAGAGTCTGAGACGCAGAGACGCCGAGACCCTGAGACGCAGAGACTCTGAGACGCAGAGAATCTGGGACGCAGAGACTCTGAGACGCAGAGACTCTGAGACGCCGAGACGCAGAGACTCTGAGACTCTGAGACGCAGAGACTCTGAGACGCAGAGACTCTGAGACGCAGAGACTCTGAGACGCTGACATGCAGAGACGCAGAGACTCTGAGACGCAGGGACTCTGAGACGCAGAGACTCTGAGACGCAGAGACTCTGAGACGCAGAGACGCCGAGACTCTGATACGCAGAGACTCTGAGACGCAGAGACTCTGAGACGCAGAGACTATGAGACGCAGAGACCATGAGACGCAGAGACGCAGAGACTCTGAGACACGGAGACGCAGACACTCTGAGACACAGAGAGTCTGAGACGCAGAGACGCAGAGACGCAGAGACTCTGAGACGCAGAGACTCTGAGACGCCGAGACGCAGAGACGCAGAAACTCCGAGACGCAGAGACTCTGAGACACAGAGACTCTGAGACGCAGAGACTCTGAGACACAGAGACGCAGACACTCTAAGACACAGAGACTCTGAGACGCAGAGACTCTGAGACGCAGAGACTCTTAGAAGCAGAGACGCAGAGACTCTGAGACGCAGAGACGCAGAAACTCCGAGACGCAGAGACTCTGAGACTCTGAGACGCAGAGACTCTGAAACGCAGAGACTCTGAGACGCAGAAACTCTGAGACGCAGAGACACTGAGACGCAGAGAGGCAGTGACTCTGAGACGCAGAGTCTCTGAGACGCAGAGACTCTGAGACGCAGAGACTCTGCGACGCAGAGACTCTGAGACGCAGAGACTCTGAGACGCAGAGGAGACTCTGAGACGCAGAGACTCTGAGACGCAGAGACTCTGAGACGCAGAGACTATGAGACGCAGAGACTATGAGACGCAGAGACTCTCAGACGCAGAGACGCAGACACTCTGAGACGCAGAGACTCTGAGATGCAGAGACGCAGAGACTCTGAGACGCGGAGACTCTCAGATGCAGAGACGCAGAGACTCTGAGACGCAGAGATTATGAGACGCAGAGACTCTGAGACGCAGAGACTCTCAGACGCAGAGACTCTGAGACGCAGAGACTCTGAGACGCAGAGACTCTGACACGCAGAGACTCTGAGACGCAGAGACTCTGACACGCAGAGACTCTGAGACGCAGACATGCAGAGACGCAGAGACTCTGAGACGCAGTGACTCTGAGACGCAGAAACTCTGAGACGCAGAGACTCTGAGACACAGAGACTCTGAGACGCAAAGACTCTGAGACGCAGAGGCTCTGAGATGCAGAGACGCCGAGACGCAGAGACTCTGAGACGCACAGACGCTGAGACGCAGAGACGCAGATACGCAGAGAGTCTGAGACTCTGAGACGCAGAGACGCAGAGACTCTGAGACACCGAGACTAAGAGAATCTGAGACACAGAGACTCTGAGAGACAGAGACTCTGAGAAGCAGAGACTCTGAGACGCAGAGACTCGGAGACGCAGAGACTCCGAGACGCAGAGACTCTGAGACGCAGAGACTCTGAGACGCAGAGACTCTGAGACGCAGAGGCTCTGAGACGCAGAGACTCAGAGACTCCGAGACGCTGAGACGCAGAGACTCTGAGACGCAGAGACTCTGAGACGCAGAGACTCTGAGACGCAGAGACGCAGAGAATCTGAGACGCAGAGACTCTGAGACGCAGAGACGCAGAGACTCTGAGACGCAGTGACACAGAGACTCTGAGAAGCAGAGATTCTGAGACGCAGAGACTCTGAGACGCAGAGACTCTGAGACGCAGAGACTCTGAGACGCAGAGACTCTGAGACGCAGAGACTATGAGACGCAGAGACTCTGAGACGCAGTGACGCAGACACTCTGAGACGCAGAGACTCTGAGATGCAGAGACGCAGACACTCTGAGACGCGGAGACTCTCAGATGCAGAGACGCAGAGACTCTGAGACGCAGAGATTATGAGACGCAGAGACTCTGAGACGCAGAGAATCTAAGACGCAGAGACTCTGAGACGCAGAGACGCAGAGACTCTGAGACGCAGAGACTCTGAGACTCAGAGACTCTGACACGCAGAGACTCTGACACGCAGAGACTCTGAGACGCAGACATGCAGAGACGCAGAGACTCTGAGACGCAGTGACTCTGAGACGCAGAAACTCTGAGACGCAGAGACTCTGCGACACAGAGACTCTGAGACTCTGAGACGCAAAGACTCTGAGACGCAGAGGCTCTGAGACGCAGAGACGCCGAGACGCAGAGACTCTGAGACGCACAGACGCTAGACGCAGAGACGCAGATACGCAGAGAGTCTGAGACTCTGAGACGCAGAGACTCTGAGACGCAGAGACGCCGAGACTAAGAGAATCTGAGACACAGAGACTCTGAGAGGCAGAGACTCTGGGAAGCAGAGACTCTGAGACGCAGAGACTCGGAGACGCAGAGACTCCGAGACGCAGAGACTCTGTGACGCAGAGACGCAGAGACTCTGAGACGCAGAGACTCTGAGACGCAGAGGCTCTGAGACGCAGAGACTCCGAGACGCAGAGACTCCGAGACACAGAGACTCCGAGACGCTGAGACGCAGAGACTCTGAGACGCAGAGACTCTGAGACGCAGAGACTCTGAGACGCAGAGACGCAGAGACTCTGAGACGCAGTGACACAGAGACTCTGAGAAGCAGAGATTCTGAGACGCAGAGACTCTGAGACGCAGAGACTCTTGAGACGCAGAGACTCTGAGACGCAGAGGCTCTGAGACGCAGAGACTCTGACACGCAGAGACTCTGAGACGCAGAGACTCTGAGACGCAGAGACTCAGACGCAGAGACTCTGAGACGCAGACATGCAGAGACGCAGAGACTCTGAGACGCAGGGACTCTGTGACGCACAGACTCTGAGACGCAGAGACTCTGCGACGCAGAGACGCCGAGACTCTGAGACGCCGAGACTCTGAGACGCAGTGACTCTGAGATGCAGAGTCTCTGAGACGCAGAGACTCTGAGATGCAGGGACTCTGAGACGCAGAGACTCTGAGACGCAGAGACTCTGAGACGCAGAGACGCAGAGACTCCGAGACACAGAGGCTCTGAGACGCAGAGACGCAGAGACTCTGAGACACAGAGACTCTGAGACGCAGAGACGCAGAGACTCTGAGACGCAGAGACGCAGACACTCTGAGACGCAGAGACTCTGAGACGCAGAGACGCAGAGACTCTGAGACGCAGAGACTCTGAGACGCAGAGACTCTGAGACGCAGAGACTCTGAGACGCCGAGACGCAGAGATGCAGAAACTCCGAGACGCAGAGACTCTGAGACTCTGAGACGCAGAGACTCTGAGACGCAGAGACTCTGAGACGCAGAAACTCTGAGACGCAGAGACACTGAGACTCTGAGACGCAGTGACTCTGAGACGCAGAGTCTCTGAGACTCTGAGACGCAGAGACTCTGAGACGCAGAGACGCAGAGACGCAGACATGCAGAGACGCAGAGACTCTGAGACGCAGTGACTCTGAGACGCAGAGACTCTGAGACGCAGAGACTCTGAGACGCAGAGACGCCGAGACTCTGAGATGCAGAGACTCTGAGACGAAGAGACTCTGAGACGCAGAGACTCTGAGGCTCTGGGACGCAAAGACTCTGAGACGCAGAGGCGCTGAGACGCAGAGAGTCTGAGACTCTGAGACGCAGAGGCGCAGAGACTTGAGACGCAGAGACGCCGAGACTAAGAGAATCTGAGACACAGAGACTCTGAGAGGCAGAGTCTCTGAGACGCAGAGACTCTGAGACGCAGAGACTCTGAGACGCAGAGACTCTGAGACGCAGAGACTCTGAGACGCAGAGACTCTGAGACGCAGAGACTCTGAGACTCTGAGACGCAGAGACTCTGAGACGCAGAGACGCTGAGACGCAGAGGCTCTGAGACGCAAGACTCCGAGACACAGAGACTCTGAGACGCAGAGACGCAGAGACTCTGAGACGCAGAGACTCTGACACGCAGAGACTCTGACACGCAGAGACTCTGACACGCAGAGACTCTGAGATGCAGAGACTCTGAGACGCAGACATGCAGAGACGCAGAGACTCTGTGACGCAGGGACTCTGAGACGCAGAGACTCTGAGACGCAGAGACTCTGAGACGCAGAGACTCTGAGACGCAGAGACGCCGAGACTCTGAGACACAGAGACTCTGAGACGCAGAGACTCTGACACGCAGAGACTCTGAGACGCAGACATGCAGAGACGCAGAGACTCTGAGACGCAGGGACTCTGAGACGCAGAGACTCTGAGACGCAGAGACGCCGAGACACAGAGGCTCTGAGACGCAGAGACTCTGAGACGCAGAGACTCTGAGACGCAGAGACGCTGAGACTCTGAGACGCTGAGACGCAGAGACTCTGAGACACAGAGACGCCGAGCCTAAGAGAATCTGAGACACAGAGACTCTGAGAGGCAGAGACTCTGAGAAGCAGAGACTCTGTGACGCAGAGACTCTGAGACGCAGAGACTCCGAGACGCAGAGACTCCGAGACGCAGAGACGCAGAGACTCTGAGACGCAGAGACTCTGAGACGCAGAGACTCTGAGACGCAGAGACGCTGAGACGCAGAGGCTCTGAGACGCAAGACTCCGAGACACAGAGACTCTGAGACGCAGAGACGCAGAGACTCTGAGACGCAGAGACTCTGACACGCAGGGACTCTGACACGCAGAGACTCTGACACGCAGAGACTCTGTCACGCAGAGACTCTGACACGCAGAGACTCTGAGATGCAGAGACTCTGAGACGCAGACATGCAGAGACGCAGAGACTCTGTGACGCAGGGACTCTGAGACGCAGAGACTCTGAGACGCAGAGACTCTGAGACGCAGAGACTCTGAGACGCAGAGACGCCGAGACTCTGAGACACAGAGACTCTGAGACGCAGAGACTCTGACACGCAGAGACTCTGAGACGCAGACATGCAGAGACGCAGAGACTCTGAGACGCAGGGACTCTGAGACGCAGAGACTCTGAGACGCAGAGACGCCGAGACTCTGAGACGCAGAGACTCTGAGACGCAGAGACGCAGAGACACAGAGGCTCTGAGACGCAGAGACTCTGAGACGCAGAGACTCTGAGACGCAGAGACGCTGAGACTCTGAGACGCTGAGACTCTGAGACGCAGAGACTCTGAGACGCAGAGACGCTGAGACTCTGAGACGCTGAGAGTCTGAGACTCTGAGACGCAGAGACTCTGAGACGCTGAGACTCTGAGACGCAGAGACTCTGAGACGCAGAGACTAGAGGCGCAGAGACTCTGAGACGCAGAGACTCTGAGACGCAGAGACTCTGAGACGCAGAGACTCTGAGACGCAGAGACTCTGAGACGCAGAGACTCTGAGACACAGAGTCTCTGAGACGCAGAGACTCTGAGACGCAGAGACTCTGAGACGCAGAGACTCTGAGACTCTGAGACGCAGAGACTCTGAGACGCAGAGGCTCTGAGACGCAGAGACGCCGAGACGCAGAGAGTCTGAGACGCAGAGACGCCAAGACTCTGAGACGCAGAGACTCTGAGACGCAGAGACTCTGAGACGCAGAGAATCTGGGACGCAGAGACTCTGAGACGCAGAGACTCTGAGACGCAGAGACGCAGAGACTCTGAGACGCAGAGACTCTGAGACGCAGAGAGTCTGAGACGCAGACACTCTGAGACGCAGACACTCTGAGACGCGGAGACTCTGAGACGCAGGGACTCTGAGACTCTGAGACGCAGAGACACTGAGACGCAGAGACTCTGAGACGCAGAGACTCTGAGACGCTGACATGCAGAGACGTAGAGACTCTGAGACGCAGGGACTCTGAGACGCAGAGACTCTGAGACGCAGAGACTCTGAGACGCAGAGACTCTGAGACGCAGAGACTCTGAGACGCAGAGACTCTGAGACACAGAGACGCCGAGACTCTGAGACGCAGAGACTCTGAGACGCAGAGACTCTGAGACGCAGAAACTATGAGACGCAGAGACCATGAGACGCAGAGACGCAGAGACTCTGAGACGCAGAGACTCTGAGACGCCGAGACGCAGAGACGCAGAAACTCCGAGACGCAGAGACTCTGAGTCGCAGAGACTATGAGACGCAGAGACTCTGAGACGCAGACACTCTGAGACTCTGAGACGCAGAGACTCTGAGTCGCAGAGGCTCTGAGACGCAGAGACGCCGAGACGCAGAGAGTCTGAGACGCAGAGACGCCGAGACCCTGAGACGCAGAGACTCTGAGACGCAGAGAATCTGGGACGCAGAGACTCTGAGACGCAGAGACTCTGAGACGCAGAGACGCAGAGACTCTGAGACGCAGAGACTCTGAGACGCAGAGACTCTGAGACGCAGAGACTATGAGACGCAGAGACCATGAGACGCAGAGACTCTGAGACACAGAGACGCAGACACTCTGAGACACAGAGACTCTGAGACGCAGAGACTCTGAGACGCAGAGACTCTGAGACGCAGAGACTCTGAGACACAGAGACGCAGACACTCTGAGACACAGAGACTCTGAGACGCAGAGACGCAGAGACTCTGAGACGCAGAGACTCTGAGACGCAGAGACTCTGAGACGCAGAGACGCAGAGACTCTGAGACGCAGAGACTCTGAGACGCCGAGACGCAGAGACGCAGAAACTCCGAGACGCAGACACTGTGAGACGCAGAGACTCTGAGACGCAGAGACTCTGAGACTCAGAGACGCAGACACTCTGAGACACAGAGACTCTGAGACGCAGAGACGCAGAGACTCTGAGACGCAGAGACTCTGAGACGCAGATACGCAGAGACTCTGAGACGCAGAGACTCTGAGACGCCGAGACGCAGAGACGCAGAAACTCCGAGACGCAGAGACTCTGAGACTCTGAGACGCAGAGACTCTGAAACGCAGAGACTCTGAGACGCAGAAACTCTGAGACGCAGAGACACTGAGACGAAGAGACGCAGTGACTCTGAGACGCAGAGACTCTGAGACGCAGAGACTCTGAGATGCAGAGACTCTGAGACGCAGAGACTCTGAGACGCAGAGGAGACTCTGAGACGCAGAGACTATGAGACGCAGAGACTATGAGACGCAGAGACTCTGAGACGCAGAGACGCAGAGACTCTGAGACGCAGAGACTCTGAGACGCCGAGACGCAGAGATGCAGAAACTCTGAGACGCAGAGACTCTGAGACGCAGAGACTCTGAGACGCAGTGACTCTGAGACACAGAGACGCAGACACTCTGAGACACAGAGACTCTGAGACGCAGAGACGCAGAGACTCTGAGACGCAGAGACTCTGAGGCGCAGAGACTGTGAGACGCAGTGACTCTGAGACGCCGAGACGCAGAGACGTTGAAACTCCGAGACGCAGAGACTCTGAAACGCAGAGACTCTGAGACGCAGAAACTCTGAGACGCAGAGACACTGAGACGCAGAGACGCAGTGACTCTGAGACGCAGAGTCTCTGAGACGCAGAGACGCAGAGACTCTGAGACGCAGAGACTCTGAGACGCAGAGACGCAGAGACTCTGAGACGCAGAGGAGACTCTGAGACGCAGAGACTCTGAGACGCAGAGACTCTGAGACGCAGAGACGCAGTGACTCTGAGACGCAGAGACTCTGAGACGCAGACACTCTGAGACGCAGAGACTATGAGACGCAGAGACTATGAGACGCAGAGACTCTGAGACGCAGAGACGCAGACACTCTGAGACGCAGAGACTCTGAGACGCCGAGACGCAGAGATGCAGAAACTCTGAGACGCAGAGACTCTGAGACGCAGAGACTCTGAGACGCAGAGACTCTGAGACACAGAGACGCAGACACTCTGAGACACAGAGACTCTGAGACGCAGAGACGCAGAGACTCTGAGACGCAGAGACTCTGAGACGCAGAGACTGTGAGACGCAGTGACTCTGAGACGCCGAGACGCAGAGACGTTGAAACTCCGAGACGCAGAGACTCTGAGACTCTGAGACACAGAGACTCTGAAACGCAGAGACTCTGAGACGCAGAAACTCTGAGACGCAGAGACACTGAGACGCAGAGACGCAGTGACTCTGAGACGCAGAGTCTCTGAGACGCAGAGACGCAGAGACTCTGAGACGCAGAGACTCTGAGACGCAGAGACGCAGAGACTCTGAGACGCAGAGGAGACTCTGAGACGCAGAGACTCTGAGACGCAGAGACTCTGAGACGCAGAGACTATGAGACGCAGAGACTCTGAGACGCAGAGACGCAGACACTCTGAGACGCAGAGACTCTGAGATGCAGAGACTCTCAGATGCAGAGACGCAGAGACTCTGAGACGCAGAGATTATGAGACGCAGAGACTCTGAGACGCAGAGACTCTGAGACGCAGAGACTCTGACACGCAGAGACTCTGACACGCAGAGACTCTGACACGCAGAGACTCTGAGACGCAGACATGCAGAGACGCAGAGACTCTGAGACGCAGTGACTCTGAGACGCAGAAACTCTGAGACGCAGAGACTCTGAGACGCAGAGGAGACTCTGAGACGCAGAGACTCTGAGACGCAGAGACTCTGAGATGCAGAGACTATGAGACGCAGAGACTATGAGACGCAGAGACTCTGAGACGCAGAGACGCAGACACTCTGAGACGCAGAGACTCTGAGACGCGGAGACTCTCAGATGCAGAGACGCAGAGACTCTGAGACGCAGAGATTATGAGACGCAGAGACTCTGAGACGCAGAGACTCTGAGACGCAGAGACTCTGACACGCAGAGACTCTGACACGCAGAGACTCTGAGACGCAGACATGCAGAGACGCAGAGACTCTGAGATGCAGTGACTCTGAGACGCAGAAACTCTGAGACGCAGAGACTCTGCGACACAGAGACTCTGAGACTCTGAGACGCAAAGACTCTGAGACGCAGAGGCTCTGAGACGCAGAGACGCCGAGACGCAGAGACTCTGAGACGCACAGACGCTGAGACGCAGAGACGCAGATACGCAGAGTGTCTGAGACTCTGAGACGCAGAGACGCAGAGACTCTGAGACTCAGAGACGCCGAGACTAAGAGAATCTGAGACACAGAGACTCTGAGAGACAGAGACTCTGAGAAGCAGAGACTCTGAGACGCAGAGACTCGGAGACGCAGAGACTCCGAGACGCAGAGACTCCGAGACGCAGAGACGCAGTGACTCTGAGACGCAGAGACTCTGAGACGCAGAGACTCTGAGACGCAGAGACTCTGAGACGCAGAGGAGACTCTGAGACGCAGAGACTCTGAGACGCAGAGACTATGAGACGCAGACACTCTGAGACGCAGAGACTCTGAGACGCCAAGACGCAGAGATGCAGAAACTCTGAGACGCAGAGACTCTGAGACGCAGAGACTCTGAGACGCAGAGACTCTGAGACACAGAGACGCAGACACTCTGAGACACAGCGACTCTGAGACGCAGAGACGCAGAGACTCTGAGACGCAGAGACTCTGAGACGCAGAGACTGTGAGACGCAGTGACTCTGAGACGCCGAGACGCAGAGACGTTGAAACTCCGAGACGCAGAGACTCTGAGACTCTGAGACGGAGGGACTCTGAGACGCAGAGACTCTGAGACGCAGAGACTCTGAGACGCAGAGACTCTGAGACGCAGAGACTCTGAGACGCAGAGACTCTGAGACACAGAGACGCCGAGACTCTGAGTCGCAGAGACTCTGAGACGCAGAGACTCTGAGACGCAGAGACGCCGAGACTCTGAGACGCAGAGACTCTGAGACGCAGAGACTCTGAGACGCAGAAACTATGAGACGCAGAGACCATGAGACGCAGAGACGCAGAGACTCTGAGACACAGAGACGCAGACACTCTGAGACACAGAGACTCTGAGACTCTGAGACGCAGAGACTCTGAGACGCAGAGGCTCTGAGACGCAGAGACGCAGAGACGCAGAAACTCCGAGACGCAGAGACTCTGAGTCGCAGAGACTATGAGACGCAGAGACTCTGAGACGCAGACATTCTGAGACTCTGAGACGCAGAGACTCTGAGTCGCAGAGGCTCTGAGATGCAGAGACGCCGAGACGCAGAGAGTCTGAGACGCAGAGACGCTGAGACCCTGAGACGCAGAGACTCTGAGACGCAGAGAATCTGGGACGCAGAGACTCTGAGACGCAGAGACTCTGAGACGCAGAGACTCTGAGACGCAGAGACTATGAGACGCAGAGACTCTGAGACGCAGTGACGCAGACACTCTGAGACGCAGAGACTCTGAGATGCAGAGACGCAGACACTCTGAGACGCGGAGACTCTCAGATGCAGAGACGCAGAGACTCTGAGACGCAGAGATTATGAGACGCAGAGACTCTGAGACGCAGAGAATCTAAGACGCAGAGACTCTGAGACGCAGAGACGCAGAGACTCTGAGACGCAGAGACTCTGAGACTCAGAGACTCTGACACGCAGAGACTCTGACACGCAGAGACTCTGAGACGCAGACATGCAGAGACGCAGAGACTCTGAGACGCAGTGACTCTGAGACGCAGAAACTCTGAGACGCAGAGACTCTGCGACACAGAGACTCTGAGACTCTGAGACGCAAAGACTCTGAGACGCAGAGGCTCTGAGACGCAGAGACGCCGAGACGCAGAGACTCTGAGACGCACAGACGCTAGACGCAGAGACGCAGATACGCAGAGAGTCTGAGACTCTGAGACGCAGAGACTCTGAGACGCAGAGACGCCGAGACTAAGAGAATCTGAGACACAGAGACTCTGAGAGGCAGAGACTCTGGGAAGCAGAGACTCTGAGACGCAGAGACTCGGAGACGCAGAGACTCCGAGACGCAGAGACTCTGTGACGCAGAGACGCAGAGACTCTGAGACGCAGAGACTCTGAGACGCAGAGGCTCTGAGACGCAGAGACTCCGAGACGCAGAGACTCCGAGACACAGAGACTCCGAGACGCTGAGACGCAGAGACTCTGAGACGCAGAGACTCTGAGACGCAGAGACTCTGAGACGCAGAGACGCAGAGACTCTGAGACGCAGTGACACAGAGACTCTGAGAAGCAGAGATTCTGAGACGCAGAGACTCTGAGACGCAGAGACTCTTGAGACGCAGAGACTCTGAGACGCAGAGGCTCTGAGACGCAGAGACTCTGACACGCAGAGACTCTGAGACGCAGAGACTCTGAGACGCAGAGACTCAGACGCAGAGACTCTGAGACGCAGACATGCAGAGACGCAGAGACTCTGAGACGCAGGGACTCTGTGACGCACAGACTCTGAGACGCAGAGACTCTGCGACGCAGAGACGCCGAGACTCTGAGACGCCGAGACTCTGAGACGCAGTGACTCTGAGATGCAGAGTCTCTGAGACGCAGAGACTCTGAGATGCAGGGACTCTGAGACGCAGAGACTCTGAGACGCAGAGACTCTGAGACGCAGAGACGCAGAGACTCCGAGACACAGAGGCTCTGAGACGCAGAGACGCAGAGACTCTGAGACACAGAGACTCTGAGACGCAGAGACGCAGAGACTCTGAGACGCAGAGACGCAGACACTCTGAGACGCAGAGACTCTGAGACGCAGAGACGCAGAGACTCTGAGACGCAGAGACTCTGAGACGCAGAGACTCTGAGACGCAGAGACTCTGAGACGCCGAGACGCAGAGATGCAGAAACTCCGAGACGCAGAGACTCTGAGACTCTGAGACGCAGAGACTCTGAGACGCAGAGACTCTGAGACGCAGAAACTCTGAGACGCAGAGACACTGAGACTCTGAGACGCAGTGACTCTGAGACGCAGAGTCTCTGAGACTCTGAGACGCAGAGACTCTGAGACGCAGAGACGCAGAGACGCAGACATGCAGAGACGCAGAGACTCTGAGACGCAGTGACTCTGAGACGCAGAGACTCTGAGACGCAGAGACTCTGAGACGCAGAGACGCCGAGACTCTGAGATGCAGAGACTCTGAGACGAAGAGACTCTGAGACGCAGAGACTCTGAGGCTCTGGGACGCAAAGACTCTGAGACGCAGAGGCGCTGAGACGCAGAGAGTCTGAGACTCTGAGACGCAGAGGCGCAGAGACTTGAGACGCAGAGACGCCGAGACTAAGAGAATCTGAGACACAGAGACTCTGAGAGGCAGAGTCTCTGAGACGCAGAGACTCTGAGACGCAGAGACTCTGAGACGCAGAGACTCTGAGACGCAGAGACTCTGAGACGCAGAGACTCTGAGACGCAGAGACTCTGAGACTCTGAGACGCAGAGACTCTGAGACGCAGAGACGCTGAGACGCAGAGGCTCTGAGACGCAAGACTCCGAGACACAGAGACTCTGAGACGCAGAGACGCAGAGACTCTGAGACGCAGAGACTCTGACACGCAGAGACTCTGACACGCAGAGACTCTGACACGCAGAGACTCTGAGATGCAGAGACTCTGAGACGCAGACATGCAGAGACGCAGAGACTCTGTGACGCAGGGACTCTGAGACGCAGAGACTCTGAGACGCAGAGACTCTGAGACGCAGAGACTCTGAGACGCAGAGACGCCGAGACTCTGAGACACAGAGACTCTGAGACGCAGAGACTCTGACACGCAGAGACTCTGAGACGCAGACATGCAGAGACGCAGAGACTCTGAGACGCAGGGACTCTGAGACGCAGAGACTCTGAGACGCAGAGACGCCGAGACACAGAGGCTCTGAGACGCAGAGACTCTGAGACGCAGAGACTCTGAGACGCAGAGACGCTGAGACTCTGAGACGCTGAGACGCAGAGACTCTGAGACACAGAGACGCCGAGCCTAAGAGAATCTGAGACACAGAGACTCTGAGAGGCAGAGACTCTGAGAAGCAGAGACTCTGTGACGCAGAGACTCTGAGACGCAGAGACTCCGAGACGCAGAGACTCCGAGACGCAGAGACGCAGAGACTCTGAGACGCAGAGACTCTGAGACGCAGAGACTCTGAGACGCAGAGACGCTGAGACGCAGAGGCTCTGAGACGCAAGACTCCGAGACACAGAGACTCTGAGACGCAGAGACGCAGAGACTCTGAGACGCAGAGACTCTGACACGCAGGGACTCTGACACGCAGAGACTCTGACACGCAGAGACTCTGTCACGCAGAGACTCTGACACGCAGAGACTCTGAGATGCAGAGACTCTGAGACGCAGACATGCAGAGACGCAGAGACTCTGTGACGCAGGGACTCTGAGACGCAGAGACTCTGAGACGCAGAGACTCTGAGACGCAGAGACTCTGAGACGCAGAGACGCCGAGACTCTGAGACACAGAGACTCTGAGACGCAGAGACTCTGACACGCAGAGACTCTGAGACGCAGACATGCAGAGACGCAGAGACTCTGAGACGCAGGGACTCTGAGACGCAGAGACTCTGAGACGCAGAGACGCCGAGACTCTGAGACGCAGAGACTCTGAGACGCAGAGACGCAGAGACACAGAGGCTCTGAGACGCAGAGACTCTGAGACGCAGAGACTCTGAGACGCAGAGACGCTGAGACTCTGAGACGCTGAGACTCTGAGACGCAGAGACTCTGAGACGCAGAGACGCTGAGACTCTGAGACGCTGAGAGTCTGAGACTCTGAGACGCAGAGACTCTGAGACGCTGAGACTCTGAGACGCAGAGACTCTGAGACGCAGAGACTAGAGGCGCAGAGACTCTGAGACGCAGAGACTCTGAGACGCAGAGACTCTGAGACGCAGAGACTCTGAGACGCAGAGACTCTGAGACGCAGAGACTCTGAGACACAGAGTCTCTGAGACGCAGAGACTCTGAGACGCAGAGACTCTGAGACGCAGAGACTCTGAGACTCTGAGACGCAGAGACTCTGAGACGCAGAGGCTCTGAGACGCAGAGACGCCGAGACGCAGAGAGTCTGAGACGCAGAGACGCCAAGACTCTGAGACGCAGAGACTCTGAGACGCAGAGACTCTGAGACGCAGAGAATCTGGGACGCAGAGACTCTGAGACGCAGAGACTCTGAGACGCAGAGACGCAGAGACTCTGAGACGCAGAGACTCTGAGACGCAGAGAGTCTGAGACGCAGACACTCTGAGACGCAGACACTCTGAGACGCGGAGACTCTGAGACGCAGGGACTCTGAGACTCTGAGACGCAGAGACACTGAGACGCAGAGACTCTGAGACGCAGAGACTCTGAGACGCTGACATGCAGAGACGTAGAGACTCTGAGACGCAGGGACTCTGAGACGCAGAGACTCTGAGACGCAGAGACTCTGAGACGCAGAGACTCTGAGACGCAGAGACTCTGAGACGCAGAGACTCTGAGACACAGAGACGCCGAGACTCTGAGACGCAGAGACTCTGAGACGCAGAGACTCTGAGACGCAGAAACTATGAGACGCAGAGACCATGAGACGCAGAGACGCAGAGACTCTGAGACGCAGAGACTCTGAGACGCCGAGACGCAGAGACGCAGAAACTCCGAGACGCAGAGACTCTGAGTCGCAGAGACTATGAGACGCAGAGACTCTGAGACGCAGACACTCTGAGACTCTGAGACGCAGAGACTCTGAGTCGCAGAGGCTCTGAGACGCAGAGACGCCGAGACGCAGAGAGTCTGAGACGCAGAGACGCCGAGACCCTGAGACGCAGAGACTCTGAGACGCAGAGAATCTGGGACGCAGAGACTCTGAGACGCAGAGACTCTGAGACGCAGAGACGCAGAGACTCTGAGACGCAGAGACTCTGAGACGCAGAGACTCTGAGACGCAGAGACTATGAGACGCAGAGACCATGAGACGCAGAGACTCTGAGACACAGAGACGCAGACACTCTGAGACACAGAGACTCTGAGACGCAGAGACTCTGAGACGCAGAGACTCTGAGACGCAGAGACTCTGAGACACAGAGACGCAGACACTCTGAGACACAGAGACTCTGAGACGCAGAGACGCAGAGACTCTGAGACGCAGAGACTCTGAGACGCAGAGACTCTGAGACGCAGAGACGCAGAGACTCTGAGACGCAGAGACTCTGAGACGCCGAGACGCAGAGACGCAGAAACTCCGAGACGCAGACACTGTGAGACGCAGAGACTCTGAGACGCAGAGACTCTGAGACTCAGAGACGCAGACACTCTGAGACACAGAGACTCTGAGACGCAGAGACGCAGAGACTCTGAGACGCAGAGACTCTGAGACGCAGATACGCAGAGACTCTGAGACGCAGAGACTCTGAGACGCCGAGACGCAGAGACGCAGAAACTCCGAGACGCAGAGACTCTGAGACTCTGAGACGCAGAGACTCTGAAACGCAGAGACTCTGAGACGCAGAAACTCTGAGACGCAGAGACACTGAGACGAAGAGACGCAGTGACTCTGAGACGCAGAGACTCTGAGACGCAGAGACTCTGAGATGCAGAGACTCTGAGACGCAGAGACTCTGAGACGCAGAGGAGACTCTGAGACGCAGAGACTATGAGACGCAGAGACTATGAGACGCAGAGACTCTGAGACGCAGAGACGCAGACACTCTGAGACGCAGAGACTCTGAGACGCCGAGACGCAGAGATGCAGAAACTCTGAGACGCAGAGACTCTGAGACGCAGAGACTCTGAGACGCAGTGACTCTGAGACACAGAGACGCAGACACTCTGAGACACAGAGACTCTGAGACGCAGAGACGCAGAGACTCTGAGACGCAGAGACTCTGAGGCGCAGAGACTGTGAGACGCAGTGACTCTGAGACGCCGAGACGCAGAGACGTTGAAACTCCGAGACGCAGAGACTCTGAAACGCAGAGACTCTGAGACGCAGAAACTCTGAGACGCAGAGACACTGAGACGCAGAGACGCAGTGACTCTGAGACGCAGAGTCTCTGAGACGCAGAGACGCAGAGACTCTGAGACGCAGAGACTCTGAGACGCAGAGACGCAGAGACTCTGAGACGCAGAGGAGACTCTGAGACGCAGAGACTCTGAGACGCAGAGACTCT
The DNA here is from genome assembly GCF_965287045.1 of Carcharhinus amblyrhynchos. Taxonomy (NCBI): domain Eukaryota; kingdom Metazoa; phylum Chordata; class Chondrichthyes; order Carcharhiniformes; family Carcharhinidae; genus Carcharhinus; species Carcharhinus amblyrhynchos. Next base: position 143,691 of record NW_027649875.1, read on the forward strand.
GAGACGCAGAGACGCAGTGACTCTGAGACGCAGAGACTCTGAGACGCAGACACTCTGAGACGCAGAGACTATGAGACGCAGAGACTATGAGACGCAGAGACTCTGAGACGCAGAGACGCAGACACTCTGAGACGCAGAGACTCTGAGACGCCGAGACGCAGAGATGCAGAAACTCTGAGACGCAGAGACTCTGAGACGCAGAGACTCTGAGACGCAGAGACTCTGAGACACAGAGACGCAGACACTCTGAGACACAGAGACTCTGAGACGCAGAGACGCAGAGACTCTGAGACGCAGAGACTCTGAGACGCAGAGACTGTGAGACGCAGTGACTCTGAGACGCCGAGACGCAGAGACGTTGAAACTCCGAGACGCAGAGACTCTGAGACTCTGAGACACAGAGACTCTGAAACGCAGAGACTCTGAGACGCAGAAACTCTGAGACGCAGAGACACTGAGACGCAGAGACGCAGTGACTCTGAGACGCAGAGTCTCTGAGACGCAGAGACGCAGAGACTCTGAGACGCAGAGACTCTGAGACGCAGAGACGCAGAGACTCTGAGACGCAGAGGAGACTCTGAGACGCAGAGACTCTGAGACGCAGAGACTCTGAGACGCAGAGACTATGAGACGCAGAGACTCTGAGACGCAGAGACGCAGACACTCTGAGACGCAGAGACTCTGAGATGCAGAGACTCTCAGATGCAGAGACGCAGAGACTCTGAGACGCAGAGATTATGAGACGCAGAGACTCTGAGACGCAGAGACTCTGAGACGCAGAGACTCTGACACGCAGAGACTCTGACACGCAGAGACTCTGACACGCAGAGACTCTGAGACGCAGACATGCAGAGACGCAGAGACTCTGAGACGCAGTGACTCTGAGACGCAGAAACTCTGAGACGCAGAGACTCTGAGACGCAGAGGAGACTCTGAGACGCAGAGACTCTGAGACGCAGAGACTCTGAGATGCAGAGACTATGAGACGCAGAGACTATGAGACGCAGAGACTCTGAGACGCAGAGACGCAGACACTCTGAGACGCAGAGACTCTGAGACGCGGAGACTCTCAGATGCAGAGACGCAGAGACTCTGAGACGCAGAGATTATGAGACGCAGAGACTCTGAGACGCAGAGACTCTGAGACGCAGAGACTCTGACACGCAGAGACTCTGACACGCAGAGACTCTGAGACGCAGACATGCAGAGACGCAGAGACTCTGAGATGCAGTGACTCTGAGACGCAGAAACTCTGAGACGCAGAGACTCTGCGACACAGAGACTCTGAGACTCTGAGACGCAAAGACTCTGAGACGCAGAGGCTCTGAGACGCAGAGACGCCGAGACGCAGAGACTCTGAGACGCACAGACGCTGAGACGCAGAGACGCAGATACGCAGAGTGTCTGAGACTCTGAGACGCAGAGACGCAGAGACTCTGAGACTCAGAGACGCCGAGACTAAGAGAATCTGAGACACAGAGACTCTGAGAGACAGAGACTCTGAGAAGCAGAGACTCTGAGACGCAGAGACTCGGAGACGCAGAGACTCCGAGACGCAGAGACTCCGAGACGCAGAGACGCAGTGACTCTGAGACGCAGAGACTCTGAGACGCAGAGACTCTGAGACGCAGAGACTCTGAGACGCAGAGGAGACTCTGAGACGCAGAGACTCTGAGACGCAGAGACTATGAGACGCAGACACTCTGAGACGCAGAGACTCTGAGACGCCAAGACGCAGAGATGCAGAAACTCTGAGACGCAGAGACTCTGAGACGCAGAGACTCTGAGACGCAGAGACTCTGAGACACAGAGACGCAGACACTCTGAGACACAGCGACTCTGAGACGCAGAGACGCAGAGACTCTGAGACGCAGAGACTCTGAGACGCAGAGACTGTGAGACGCAGTGACTCTGAGACGCCGAGACGCAGAGACGTTGAAACTCCGAGACGCAGAGACTCTGAGACTCTGAGACGGAGGGACTCTGAGACGCAGAGACTCTGAGACGCAGAGACTCTGAGACGCAGAGACTCTGAGACGCAGAGACTCTGAGACGCAGAGACTCTGAGACACAGAGACGCCGAGACTCTGAGTCGCAGAGACTCTGAGACGCAGAGACTCTGAGACGCAGAGACGCCGAGACTCTGAGACGCAGAGACTCTGAGACGCAGAGACTCTGAGACGCAGAAACTATGAGACGCAGAGACCATGAGACGCAGAGACGCAGAGACTCTGAGACACAGGGACGCAGACACTCTGAGACACAGAGACTCTGAGACTCTGAGACGCAGAGACTCTGAGACGCAGAGGCTCTGAGACGCAGAGACGCAGAGACGCAGAAACTCCGAGACGCAGAGACTCTGAGTCGCAGAGACTATGAGACGCAGAGACTCTGAGACGCAGACATTCTGAGACTCTGAGACGCAGAGACTCTGAGTCGCAGAGGCTCTGAGATGCAGAGACGCCGAGACGCAGAGAGTCTGAGACGCAGAGACGCTGAGACCCTGAGACGCAGAGACTCTGAGACGCAGAGAATCTGGGACGCAGAGACTCTGAGACGCAGAGACTATGAGACGCAGAGACCATGAGACGCAGAGACTCTGAGACACAGAGACGCAGACACTCTGAGACACAGAGACTCTGAGACGCAGAGACTCTGAGACGCAGAGACTCTGAGACGCAGAGACTCTGAGACACAGAGACGCAGACACTCTGAGACACAGAGACTCTGAGACGCAGAGACGCAGAGACTCTGAGACGCAGAGACTCTGAGACGCAGAGACTCTGAGACGCAGAGACGCAGAGACTCTGAGACGCAGAGACTCTGAGACGCCGAGACGCAGAGACGCAGAAACTCCGAGACGCAGACACTGTGAGACGCAGAGACTCTGAGACGCAGAGACTCTGAGACTCAGAGACGCAGACACTCTGAGACACAGAGACTCTGAGACGCAGAGACGCAGAGACTCTGAGACGCAGAGACTCTGAGACGCAGATACGCAGAGACTCTGAGACGCAGAGACTCTGAGACGCCGAGACGCAGAGACGCAGAAACTCCGAGACGCAGAGACTCTGAGACTCTGAGACGCAGAGACTCTGAAACGCAGAGACTCTGAGACGCAGAAACTCTGAGACGCAGAGACACTGAGACGAAGAGACGCAGTGACTCTGAGACGCAGAGACTCTGAGACGCAGAGACTCTGAGATGCAGAGACTCTGAGACGCAGAGACTCTGAGACGCAGAGGAGACTCTGAGACGCAGAGACTATGAGACGCAGAGACTATGAGACGCAGAGACTCTGAGACGCAGAGACGCAGACACTCTGAGACGCAGAGACTCTGAGACGCCGAGACGCAGAGATGCAGAAACTCTGAGACGCAGAGACTCTGAGACGCAGAGACTCTGAGACGCAGTGACTCTGAGACACAGAGACGCAGACACTCTGAGACACAGAGACTCTGAGACGCAGAGACGCAGAGACTCTGAGACGCAGAGACTCTGAGGCGCAGAGACTGTGAGACGCAGTGACTCTGAGACGCCGAGACGCAGAGACGTTGAAACTCCGAGACGCAGAGACTCTGAAACGCAGAGACTCTGAGACGCAGAAACTCTGAGACGCAGAGACACTGAGACGCAGAGACGCAGTGACTCTGAGACGCAGAGTCTCTGAGACGCAGAGACGCAGAGACTCTGAGACGCAGAGACTCTGAGACGCAGAGACGCAGAGACTCTGAGACGCAGAGGAGACTCTGAGACGCAGAGACTCTGAGACGCAGAGACTCTGAGACGCAGAGACGCAGTGACTCTGAGACGCAGAGACTCTGAGACGCAGACACTCTGAGACGCAGAGACTCTGAGACGCAGAGACTCTGAGACGCAGAGACTATGAGACGCAGAGACTATGAGACGCAGAGACTCTGAGACGCAGAGACGCAGACACTCTGAGACGCAGAGACTCTGAGACGCCGAGACGCAGAGATGCAGAAACTCTGAGACGCAGAGACTCTGAGACGCAGAGACTCTGAGACGCAGAGACTCTGAGACACAGAGACGCAGACACTCTGAGACACAGAGACTCTGAGACGCAGAGACGCAGAGACTCTGAGACGCAGACACTCTGAGACGCAGAGACTGTGAGACGCAGTGACTCTGAGACGCCGAGACGCAGAGACGTTGAAACTCCGAGACGCAGAGACTCTGAGACTCTGAGACACAGAGACTCTGAAACGCAGAGACTCTGAGACGCAGAAACTCTGAGACGCAGAGACACTGAGACGCAGAGACGCAGTGACTCTGAGACGCAGAGTCTCTGAGACGCAGAGACGCAGAGACTCTGAGACGCAGAGACTCTGAGACGCAGAGACTCTGAGACGCAGAGGAGACTCTGAGACGCAGAGACTCTGAGACGCAGAGACTCTGAGACGCAGAGACTATGAGACGCAGAGACTCTGAGACGCAGAGACGCAGACACTCTGAGACGCAGAGACTCTGAGATGCAGAGACTCTCAGATGCAGAGACGCAGAGACTCTGAGACGCAGAGATTATGAGACGCAGAGACTCTGAGACGCAGAGACTCTGAGACGCAGAGACTCTGACACGCAGAGACTCTGACACGCAGAGACTCTGACACGCAGAGACTCTGAGACGCAGACATGCAGAGACGCAGAGACTCTGAGACGCAGTGACTCTGAGACGCAGAAACTCTGAGACGCAGAGACTCTGAGACGCAGAGGAGACTCTGAGACGCAGAGACTCTGAGACGCAGAGACTCTGAGACGCAGAGACTATGAGACGCAGAGACTATGAGACGCAGAGACTCTGAGACGCAGAGACGCAGACACTCTGAGACGCAGAGACTCTGAGACGCGGAGACTCTCAGATGCAGAGACGCAGAGACTCTGAGACGCAGAGATTATGAGACGCAGAGACTCTGAGACGCAGAGACTCTGAGACGCAGAGACTCTGACACGCAGAGACTCTGACACGCAGAGACTCTGAGACGCAGACATGCAGAGACGCAGAGACTCTGAGATGCAGTGACTCTGAGACGCAGAAACTCTGAGACGCAGAGACTCTGCGACACAGAGACTCTGAGACTCTGAGACGCAAAGACTCTGAGACGCAGAGGCTCTGAGACGCAGAGACGCCGAGACGCAGAGACTCTGAGACGCACAGACGCTGAGACGCAGAGACGCAGATACGCAGAGTGTCTGAGACTCTGAGACGCAGAGACGCAGAGACTCTGAGACTCAGAGACGCCGAGACTAAGAGAATCTGAGACACAGAGACTCTGAGAGACAGAGACTCTGAGAAGCAGAGACTCTGAGACGCAGAGACTCGGAGACGCAGAGACTCCGAGACGCAGAGACTCCGAGACGCAGAGACGCAGTGACTCTGAGACGCAGAGACTCTGAGACGCAGAGACTCTGAGACGCAGAGACTCTGAGACGCAGAGGAGACTCTGAGACGCAGAGACTCTGAGACGCAGAGACTATGAGACGCAGACACTCTGAGACGCAGAGACTCTGAGACGCCAAGACGCAGAGATGCAGAAACTCTGAGACGCAGAGACTCTGAGACGCAGAGACTCTGAGACGCAGAGACTCTGAGACACAGAGACGCAGACACTCTGAGACACAGCGACTCTGAGACGCAGAGACGCAGAGACTCTGAGACGCAGAGACTCTGAGACGCAGAGACTGTGAGACGCAGTGACTCTGAGACGCCGAGACGCAGAGACGTTGAAACTCCGAGACGCAGAGACTCTGAGACTCTGAGACGCAGGGACTCTGAGACGCAGAGACTCTGAGACGCAGAGACTCTGAGACGCAGAGACTCTGAGACGCAGAGACTCTGAGACACAGAGACGCCGAGACTCTGAGTCGCAGAGACTCTGAGACGCAGAGACTCTGAGACGCAGAGACGCCGAGACTCTGAGACGCAGAGACTCTGAGACGCAGAGACTCTGAGACGCAGAAACTATGAGACGCAGAGACCATGAGACGCAGAGACGCAGAGACTCTGAGACACAGAGACGCAGACACTCTGAGACACAGAGACTCTGAGACTCTGAGACGCAGAGACTCTGAGACGCAGAGGCTCTGAGACGCAGAGACGCAGAGACGCAGAAACTCCGAGACGCAGAGACTCTGAGTCGCAGAGACTATGAGACGCAGAGACTCTGAGACGCAGACATTCTGAGACTCTGAGACGCAGAGACTCTGAGTCGCAGAGGCTCTGAGACGCAGAGACGCCGAGACGCAGAGAGTCTGAGACGCAGAGACGCTGAGACCCTGAGACGCAGAGACTCTGAGACGCAGAGAATCTGGGACGCAGAGACTCTGAGACGCAGAGACTCTGAGACGCAGAGACTCAGAGACTCTGAGACGCAGAGACTCTGAGACGCCGAGACGCAGAGACGCAGAAACTCCGAGACGCAGACACTGTGAGACGCAGAGACTCTGAGACGCAGAGACTCTGAGACTCAGAGACGCAGACACTCTGAGACACAGAGACTCTGAGACGCAGAGACGCAGAGACTCTGAGACGCAGAGACGCAGAGACTCTGAGACGCAGAGACTCTGAGACGCCGAGACGCAGAGATGCAGAAACTCCGAGACGCAGAGACTCTGAGACTCTGAGACGCAGAGACTCTGAAACGCAGAGACTCTGAGACGCAGAAACTCTGAGACGCAGAGACACTGAGACGCAGAGACGCAGTGACTCTGAGACGCAGAGACTCTGAGACGCAGAGACTCTGAGACGCAGAGACTCTGAGACGCAGAGGAGACTCTGAGACGCAGAGACTCTGAGACGCAGAGACTATGAGACGCAGAGACTATGAGACGCAGAGACTCTGAGACGCAGAGACGCAGACACTCTGAGACGCAGAGACTCTGAGACGCCGAGACGCAGAGATGCAGAAACTCTGAGACGCAGAGACTCTGAGACGCAGAGACTCTGAGACACAGAGACGCAGACACTCTGAGACACAGAGACTCTGAGACGCAGAGACGCAGAGACTCTGAGACGCAGAGACTCTGAGACGCAGAGACTGTGAGACGCAGTGACTCTGAGACGCCGAGACGCAGAGACGTTGAAACTCCGAGACGCAGAGACTCTGAGACTCTGAGACACAGAGAATCTGAAACGCAGAGACTCTGAGACGCAGAAACTCTGAGACGCAGAGACACTGAGACGCAGAGACGCAGTGACTCTGAGACGCAGAGTCTCTGAGACGCAGAGACGCAGAGACTCTGAGACGCAGAGACTCTGAGACGCAGAGACTCTGAGACGCAGAGACGCAGAGACTCTGAGACGCAGAGGAGACTCTGAGACGCAGAGACTCTGAGACGCAGAGACTCTGAGACGCAGAGACTATGAGACGCAGAGACTATGAGACGCAGAGACTCTGAGACGCAGAGACGCAGACACTCTGAGACGCAGAGACTCTGAGATGCAGAGACTCTCAGATGCAGAGACGCAGAGACTCTGAGACGCAGAGATTATGAGACGCAGAGACTCTGAGACGCAGAGACTCTGAGACGCAGAGACTCTGACACGCAGAGACTCTGACACGCAGAGACTCTGACACGCAGAGACTCTGAGACGCAGACATGCAGAGACGCAGAGACTCTGAGACGCAGTGACTCTGAGACGCAGAAACTCTGAGACGCAGAGACTCTGAGACGCAGAGGAGACTCTGTGACGCAGAGACTCTGAGACGCAGAGACTCTGAGACGCAGAGACTATGAGACGCAGAGACTCTGAGACGCAGAGACGCAGACACTCTGAGACGCAGAGACTCTGAGACGCGGAGACTCTCAGATGCAGAGACGCAGAGACTCTGAGACGCAGAGATTATGAGACGTAGAGACTCTGAGACACAGAGACTCTGAGACGCAGAGACTCTGAGACGCAGAGACTCTGACACGCAGAGACTCTGACACGCAGAGACTCTGAGACGCAGACATGCAGAGACGCAGAGACTCTGAGACGCAGTGACTCTGAGACGCAGAAACTCTGAGACGCAGAGACTCTGCGACACAGAGACTCTGAGACTCTGAGACGCAAAGACTCTGAGACGCAGAGGCTCTGAGACGCAGAGACGCCGAGACGCCGAGACGCAGATACGCAGAGAGTCTGAGACTCTGAGACGCAGAGACGCAGAGACTCTGAGACTCAGAGACGCCGAGACTAAGAGAATCTGAGACACAGAGACTCTGAGAGACAGAGACTCTGAGAAGCAGAGACTCTGAGACGCAGAGACTCGGAGACGCAGAGACTCCGAGACGCAGAGACTCCGAGACGCAGAGACTCCGAGACGCAGAGACTCTGAGACGCAGAGACGCAGAGACTCTGAGACGCTGAGACTCTGAGACTCTGAGACGCAGAGACTCTGAGACGCAGAGACGCTGAGACTCTGAGACGCAGAGACTCTGAGACGCAGAGACTAGAGGCGCAGAGACTCTGAGACGCAGAGACTCTGAGACGCAGAGACTCTGAGACACAGAGACTCTGAGACGCAGAGACTCTGAGACGCAGAGACTCTGAGACTCTGAGACTCTGAGACACAGAGACTCTGAGACACAGAGACTCTGAGACGCAGAGACTCTGAGACGCAGAGACTCTGAGACTCTGAGACGCAGAGACTCTGAGACGCAGAGGCTCTGAGACGCAGAGACGCCGAGATGCAGGGAGTCTGAGACGCAGAGACGCCAAGACTCTGAGACGCAGAGACTCTGAGACGCAGAGAATCTGGGACGCAGAGACTCTGAGACGCAGAGACTCTGAGACGCAGAGACGCAGAGACTCTGAGACGCAGAGACTCTGAGACGCAGAGAGTCTGAGACGCAGAGACTCTGAGACGCAGACACTCTGAGACGCGGAGACTCTGAGATGCAGGGACTCTGAGACTCTGAGACGCAGAGGCACTGAGACGCAGAGACTCTGAGACGCAGAGACTCTGAGACGCTGACATGCAGAGACGTAGAGACTCTGAGACGCAGGGACTCTGAGACGCAGAGACTCTGAGACGCAGAGACTCTGAGACGCAGAGACTCTGAGACGCAGAGACTCTGAGACACAGAGACGCCGAGACTCTGAGACGCAGAGACTCTGAGACGCAGAGACTCTGAGACGCAGAGACGCCGAGACTCTGAGACGCAGAGACTCTGAGACGCAGAGACTCTGAGACGCAGAAACTATGAGACGCAGAGACCATGAGACGCAGAGACGCAGAGACTCTGAGACACAGAGACGCAGACACTCTGAGACACAGAGACTCTGAGACTCTGAGACGCAGAGACTCTGAGACGCAGAGGCTCTGAGACGCAGAGACGCAGAGACTCTGAGACGCAGAGACTCTGAGACGCCGAGACGCAGAGACGCAGAAACTCCGAGACGCAGAGACTCTGAGTCGCAGAGACTATGAGACGCAGAGACTCTGAGACGCAGACACTCTGAGACTCTGAGACGCAGAGACTCTGAGTCGCAGAGGCTCTGAGACGCAGAGACGCCGAGACGCAGAGAGTCTGAGACGCAGAGACGCCGAGACCCTGAGACGCAGAGACTCTGAGACGCAGAGAATCTGGGACGCAGAGACTCTGAGACGCAGAGACTCTGAGACGCAGAGACTCTGAGACGCAGAGACTCTGAGACGCAGAGACTCTGAGACGCAGAGACCATGAGACGCAGAGACTCTGAGACACAGAGACGCAGACACTCTGAGACACAGAGACTCTGAGACGCAGAGACGCAGAGACTCTGAGACGCAGAGACTCTGAGACGCAGAGACTCTGAGACACAGAGACGCAGACACTCTGAGACGCAGAGAATCTGGGACGCAGAGACTCTGAGACGCAGAGACTCTGAGACGCAGAGACGCAGAGACTCTGAGACGCAGAGACTCTGAGACGCAGAGAGTCTGAGACGCAGAGACTCTGAGACGCAGACACTCTGAGACGCGGAGACTCTGAGATGCAGGGACTCTGAGACTCTGAGACGCAGAGGCACTGAGACGCAGAGACTCTGAGACGCAGAGACTCTGAGACGCTGACATGCAGAGACGTAGAGACTCTGAGACGCAGGGACTCTGAGACGCAGAGACTCTGAGACGCAGAGACTCTGAGACGCAGAGACTCTGAGACGCAGAGACTCTGAGACACAGAGACGCCGAGACTCTGAGACGCAGAGACTCTGAGACGCAGAGACTCTGAGACGCAGAGACGCCGAGACTCTGAGACGCAGAGACTCTGAGACGCAGAGACTCTGAGACGCAGAAACTATGAGACGCAGAGACCATGAGACGCAGAGACGCAGAGACTCTGAGACACAGAGACGCAGACACTCTGAGACACAGAGACTCTGAGACTCTGAGACGCAGAGACTCTGAGACGCAGAGGCTCTGAGACGCAGAGACGCAGAGACTCTGAGACGCAGAGACTCTGAGACGCCGAGACGCAGAGACGCAGAAACTCCGAGACGCAGAGACTCTGAGTCGCAGAGACTATGAGACGCAGAGACTCTGAGACGCAGACACTCTGAGACTCTGAGACGCAGAGACTCTGAGTCGCAGAGGCTCTGAGACGCAGAGACGCCGAGACGCAGAGAGTCTGAGACGCAGAGACGCCGAGACCCTGAGACGCAGAGACTCTGAGACGCAGAGAATCTGGGACGCAGAGACTCTGAGACGCAGAGACTCTGAGACGCAGAGACTCTGAGACGCAGAGACTCTGAGACGCAGAGACTCTGAGACGCAGAGACCATGAGACGCAGAGACTCTGAGACACAGAGACGCAGACACTCTGAGACACAGAGACTCTGAGACGCAGAGACGCAGAGACTCTGAGACGCAGAGACTCTGAGACGCAGAGACTCTGAGACACAGAGACGCAGACACTCTGAGACGCAGAGACTCTGAGACGCAGAGACGCAGAGACTCTGAGACGCAGAGACTCTGAGACGCAGAGACGCAGAGACTCTGAGACGCAGAGACTCTGAGACGCCGAGACGCAGAGACGCAGAAACTCCGAGACGCAGACACTGTGAGACGCAGAGACTCTGAGACTCTGAGACGCAGGGACTCTGAGACGCAGAGACTCTGAGACGCAGAGACTCTGAGACGCAGAGACTCTGAGACGCAGAGACTCTGAGACACAGAGACGCCGACACTCTGAGTCGCAGAGACTCTGAGACGCAGAGACTCTGAGACGCAGAGACTCAGAGACTCTGAGACGCAGAGACTCTGAGACGCCGAGACGCAGAGACGCAGAAACTCCGAGACGCAGACACTGTGAGACGCAGAGACTCTGAGACGCAGAGACTCTGAGACTCAGAGACGCAGACACTCTGAGACACAGAGACTCTGAGACGCAGAGACGCAGAGACTCTGAGACGCAGAGACGCAGAGACTCTGAGACGCAGAGACTCTGAGACGCCGAGACGCAGAGATGCAGAAACTCCGAGACGCAGAGACTCTGAGACTCTGAGACGCAGAGACTCTGAAACGCAGAGACTCTGAGACGCAGAAACTCTGAGACGCAGAGACACTGAGACGCAGAGACGCAGTGACTCTGAGACGCAGAGACTCTGAGACGCAGAGACTCTGAGACGCAGAGACTCTGAGACGCAGAGGAGACTCTGAGACGCAGAGACTCTGAGACGCAGAGACTATGAGACGCAGAGACTATGAGACGCAGAGACTCTGAGACGCAGAGACGCAGACACTCTGAGACGCAGAGACTCTGAGACGCCGAGACGCAGAGATGCAGAAACTCTGAGACGCAGAGACTCTGAGACGCAGAGACTCTGAGACACAGAGACGCAGACACTCTGAGACACAGAGACTCTGAGACGCAGAGACGCAGAGACTCTGAGACGCAGAGACTCTGAGACGCAGAGACTGTGAGACGCAGTGACTCTGAGACGCCGAGACGCAGAGACGTTGAAACTCCGAGACGCAGAGACTCTGAGACTCTGAGACACAGAGAATCTGAAACGCAGAGACTCTGAGACGCAGAAACTCTGAGACGCAGAGACACTGAGACGCAGAGACGCAGTGACTCTGAGACGCAGAGTCTCTGAGACGCAGAGACGCAGAGACTCTGAGACGCAGAGACTCTGAGACGCAGAGACTCTGAGACGCAGAGACGCAGACACTCTGAGACACAGAGACTCTGAGACTCTGAGACGCAGAGACTCTGAGACGCAGAGGCTCTGAGACGCAGAGACGCAGAGACGCAGAAACTCCGAGACGCAGAGACTCTGAGTCGCAGAGACTATGAGACGCAGAGACTCTGAGACGCAGACATTCTGAGACTCTGAGACGCAGAGACTCTGAGTCGCAGAGGCTCTGAGACGCAGAGACGCCGAGACGCAGAGAGTCTGAGACGCAGAGACGCTGAGACCCTGAGACGCAGAGACTCTGAGACGCAGAGAATCTGGGACGCAGAGACTCTGAGACGCAGAGACTCTGAGACGCAGAGACTCAGAGACTCTGAGACGCAGAGACTCTGAGACGCCGAGACGCAGAGACGCAGAAACTCCGAGACGCAGACACTGTGAGACGCAGAGACTCTGAGACGCAGAGACTCTGAGACTCAGAGACGCAGACACTCTGAGACACAGAGACTCTGAGACGCAGAGACGCAGAGACTCTGAGACGCAGAGACGCAGAGACTCTGAGACGCAGAGACTCTGAGACGCCGAGACGCAGAGATGCAGAAACTCCGAGACGCAGAGACTCTGAGACTCTGAGACGCAGAGACTCTGAAACGCAGAGACTCTGAGACGCAGAAACTCTGAGACGCAGAGACACTGAGACGCAGAGACGCAGTGACTCTGAGACGCAGAGACTCTGAGACGCAGAGACTCTGAGACGCAGAGACTCTGAGACGCAGAGGAGACTCTGAGACGCAGAGACTCTGAGACGCAGAGACTATGAGACGCAGAGACTATGAGACGCAGAGACTCTGAGACGCAGAGACGCAGACACTCTGAGACGCAGAGACTCTGAGACGCCGAGACGCAGAGATGCAGAAACTCTGAGACGCAGAGACTCTGAGACGCAGAGACTCTGAGACACAGAGACGCAGACACTCTGAGACACAGAGACTCTGAGACGCAGAGACGCAGAGACTCTGAGACGCAGAGACTCTGAGACGCAGAGACTGTGAGACGCAGTGACTCTGAGACGCCGAGACGCAGAGACGTTGAAACTCCGAGACGCAGAGACTCTGAGACTCTGAGACACAGAGAATCTGAAACGCAGAGACTCTGAGACGCAGAAACTCTGAGACGCAGAGACACTGAGACGCAGAGACGCAGTGACTCTGAGACGCAGAGTCTCTGAGACGCAGAGACGCAGAGACTCTGAGACGCAGAGACTCTGAGACGCAGAGACTCTGAGACGCAGAGACGCAGAGACTCTGAGACGCAGAGGAGACTCTGAGACGCAGAGACTCTGAGACGCAGAGACTCTGAGACGCAGAGACTATGAGACGCAGAGACTATGAGACGCAGAGACTCTGAGACGCAGAGACGCAGACACTCTGAGACGCAGAGACTCTGAGATGCAGAGACTCTCAGATGCAGAGACGCAGAGACTCTGAGACGCAGAGATTATGAGACGCAGAGACTCTGAGACGCAGAGACTCTGAGACGCAGAGACTCTGACACGCAGAGACTCTGACACGCAGAGACTCTGACACGCAGAGACTCTGAGACGCAGACATGCAGAGACGCAGAGACTCTGAGACGCAGTGACTCTGAGACGCAGAAACTCTGAGACGCAGAGACTCTGAGACGCAGAGGAGACTCTGTGACGCAGAGACTCTGAGACGCAGAGACTCTGAGACGCAGAGACTATGAGACGCAGAGACTCTGAGACGCAGAGACGCAGACACTCTGAGACGCAGAGACTCTGAGACGCGGAGACTCTCAGATGCAGAGACGCAGAGACTCTGAGACGCAGAGATTATGAGACGTAGAGACTCTGAGACACAGAGACTCTGAGACGCAGAGACTCTGAGACGCAGAGACTCTGACACGCAGAGACTCTGACACGCAGAGACTCTGAGACGCAGACATGCAGAGACGCAGAGACTCTGAGACGCAGTGACTCTGAGACGCAGAAACTCTGAGACGCAGAGACTCTGCGACACAGAGACTCTGAGACTCTGAGACGCAAAGACTCTGAGACGCAGAGGCTCTGAGACGCAGAGACGCCGAGACGCCGAGACGCAGATACGCAGAGAGTCTGAGACTCTGAGACGCAGAGACGCAGAGACTCTGAGACTCAGAGACGCCGAGACTAAGAGAATCTGAGACACAGAGACTCTGAGAGACAGAGACTCTGAGAAGCAGAGACTCTGAGACGCAGAGACTCGGAGACGCAGAGACTCCGAGACGCAGAGACTCCGAGACGCAGAGACTCCGAGACGCAGAGACTCTGAGACGCAGAGACGCAGAGACTCTGAGACGCTGAGACTCTGAGACTCTGAGACGCAGAGACTCTGAGACGCAGAGACGCTGAGACTCTGAGACGCAGAGACTCTGAGACGCAGAGACTAGAGGCGCAGAGACTCTGAGACGCAGAGACTCTGAGACGCAGAGACTCTGAGACACAGAGACTCTGAGACGCAGAGACTCTGAGACGCAGAGACTCTGAGACTCTGAGACTCTGAGACACAGAGACTCTGAGACACAGAGACTCTGAGACGCAGAGACTCTGAGACGCAGAGACTCTGAGACTCTGAGACGCAGAGACTCTGAGACGCAGAGGCTCTGAGACGCAGAGACGCCGAGATGCAGGGAGTCTGAGACGCAGAGACGCCAAGACTCTGAGACGCAGAGACTCTGAGACGCAGAGAATCTGGGACGCAGAGACTCTGAGACGCAGAGACTCTGAGACGCAGAGACGCAGAGACTCTGAGACGCAGAGACTCTGAGACGCAGAGAGTCTGAGACGCAGAGACTCTGAGACGCAGACACTCTGAGACGCGGAGACTCTGAGATGCAGGGACTCTGAGACTCTGAGACGCAGAGGCACTGAGACGCAGAGACTCTGAGACGCAGAGACTCTGAGACGCTGACATGCAGAGACGTAGAGACTCTGAGACGCAGGGACTCTGAGACGCAGAGACTCTGAGACGCAGAGACTCTGAGACGCAGAGACTCTGAGACGCAGAGACTCTGAGACACAGAGACGCCGAGACTCTGAGACGCAGAGACTCTGAGACGCAGAGACTCTGAGACGCAGAGACGCCGAGACTCTGAGACGCAGAGACTCTGAGACGCAGAGACTCTGAGACGCAGAAACTATGAGACGCAGAGACCATGAGACGCAGAGACGCAGAGACTCTGAGACACAGAGACGCAGACACTCTGAGACACAGAGACTCTGAGACTCTGAGACGCAGAGACTCTGAGACGCAGAGGCTCTGAGACGCAGAGACGCAGAGACTCTGAGACGCAGAGACTCTGAGACGCCGAGACGCAGAGACGCAGAAACTCCGAGACGCAGAGACTCTGAGTCGCAGAGACTATGAGACGCAGAGACTCTGAGACGCAGACACTCTGAGACTCTGAGACGCAGAGACTCTGAGTCGCAGAGGCTCTGAGACGCAGAGACGCCGAGACGCAGAGAGTCTGAGACGCAGAGACGCCGAGACCCTGAGACGCAGAGACTCTGAGACGCAGAGAATCTGGGACGCAGAGACTCTGAGACGCAGAGACTCTGAGACGCAGAGACTCTGAGACGCAGAGACTCTGAGACGCAGAGACTCTGAGACGCAGAGACCATGAGACGCAGAGACTCTGAGACACAGAGACGCAGACACTCTGAGACACAGAGACTCTGAGACGCAGAGACGCAGAGACTCTGAGACGCAGAGACTCTGAGACGCAGAGACTCTGAGACACAGAGACGCAGACACTCTGAGACGCAGAGAATCTGGGACGCAGAGACTCTGAGACGCAGAGACTCTGAGACGCAGAGACGCAGAGACTCTGAGACGCAGAGACTCTGAGACGCAGAGAGTCTGAGACGCAGAGACTCTGAGACGCAGACACTCTGAGACGCGGAGACTCTGAGATGCAGGGACTCTGAGACTCTGAGACGCAGAGGCACTGAGACGCAGAGACTCTGAGACGCAGAGACTCTGAGACGCTGACATGCAGAGACGTAGAGACTCTGAGACGCAGGGACTCTGAGACGCAGAGACTCTGAGACGCAGAGACTCTGAGACGCAGAGACTCTGAGACGCAGAGACTCTGAGACACAGAGACGCCGAGACTCTGAGACGCAGAGACTCTGAGACGCAGAGACTCTGAGACGCAGAGACGCCGAGACTCTGAGACGCAGAGACTCTGAGACGCAGAGACTCTGAGACGCAGAAACTATGAGACGCAGAGACCATGAGACGCAGAGACGCAGAGACTCTGAGACACAGAGACGCAGACACTCTGAGACACAGAGACTCTGAGACTCTGAGACGCAGAGACTCTGAGACGCAGAGGCTCTGAGACGCAGAGACGCAGAGACTCTGAGACGCAGAGACTCTGAGACGCCGAGACGCAGAGACGCAGAAACTCCGAGACGCAGAGACTCTGAGTCGCAGAGACTATGAGACGCAGAGACTCTGAGACGCAGACACTCTGAGACTCTGAGACGCAGAGACTCTGAGTCGCAGAGGCTCTGAGACGCAGAGACGCCGAGACGCAGAGAGTCTGAGACGCAGAGACGCCGAGACCCTGAGACGCAGAGACTCTGAGACGCAGAGAATCTGGGACGCAGAGACTCTGAGACGCAGAGACTCTGAGACGCAGAGACTCTGAGACGCAGAGACTCTGAGACGCAGAGACTCTGAGACGCAGAGACCATGAGACGCAGAGACTCTGAGACACAGAGACGCAGACACTCTGAGACACAGAGACTCTGAGACGCAGAGACGCAGAGACTCTGAGACGCAGAGACTCTGAGACGCAGAGACTCTGAGACACAGAGACGCAGACACTCTGAGACGCAGAGACTCTGAGACGCAGAGACGCAGAGACTCTGAGACGCAGAGACTCTGAGACGCAGAGACGCAGAGACTCTGAGACGCAGAGACTCTGAGACGCCGAGACGCAGAGACGCAGAAACTCCGAGACGCAGACACTGTGAGACGCAGAGACTCTGAGACTCTGAGACGCAGGGACTCTGAGACGCAGAGACTCTGAGACGCAGAGACTCTGAGACGCAGAGACTCTGAGACGCAGAGACTCTGAGACACAGAGACGCCGACACTCTGAGTCGCAGAGACTCTGAGACGCAGAGACTCTGAGACGCAGAGACTCAGAGACTCTGAGACGCAGAGACTCTGAGACGCCGAGACGCAGAGACGCAGAAACTCCGAGACGCAGACACTGTGAGACGCAGAGACTCTGAGACGCAGAGACTCTGAGACTCAGAGACGCAGACACTCTGAGACACAGAGACTCTGAGACGCAGAGACTCTGAGACGCAGAGACGCAGAGACTCTGAGACGCAGAGACTCTGAGACGCCGAGACGCAGAGATGCAGAAACTCCGAGACGCAGAGACTCTGAGACTCTGAGACGCAGAGACTCTGAAACGCAGAGACTCTGAGACGCAGAAACTCTGAGACGCAGAGACACTGAGACGCAGAGACGCAGTGACTCTGAGACGCAGAGACTCTGAGACGCAGAGACTCTGAGACGCAGAGACTCTGAGACGCAGAGGAGACTCTGAGACGCAGAGACTCTGAGACGCAGAGACTATGAGACGCAGAGACTATGAGACGCAGAGACTCTGAGACGCAGAGACGCAGACACTCTGAGACGCAGAGACTCTGAGACGCCGAGACGCAGAGATGCAGAAACTCTGAGACGCAGAGACTCTGAGACGCAGAGACTCTGAGACACAGAGACGCAGACACTCTGAGACACAGAGACTCTGAGACGCAGAGACGCAGAGACTCTGAGACGCAGAGACTCTGAGACGCAGAGACTGTGAGACGCAGTGACTCTGAGACGCCGAGACGCAGAGACGTTGAAACTCCGAGACGCAGAGACTCTGAGACTCTGAGACACAGAGAATCTGAAACGCAGAGACTCTGAGACGCAGAAACTCTGAGACGCAGAGACACTGAGACGCAGAGACGCAGTGACTCTGAGACGCAGAGTCTCTGAGACGCAGAGACGCAGAGACTCTGAGACGCAGAGACTCTGAGACGCAGAGACTCTGAGACGCAGAGACGCAGAGACTCTGAGACGCAGAGGAGACTCTGAGACGCAGAGACTCTGAGACGCAGAGACTATGAGACGCAGAGACTATGAGACGCAGAGACTCTGAGACGCAGAGACGCAGACACTCTGAGACGCAGAGACTCTGAGATGCAGAGACTCTCAGATGCAGAGACGCAGAGACTCTGAGACGCAGAGATTATGAGACGCAGAGACTCTGAGACGCAGAGACTCTGAGACGCAGAGACTCTGACACGCAGAGACTCTGACACGCAGAGACTCTGAGACGCAGACATGCAGAGACGCAGAGACTCTGAGACGCAGTGACTCTGAGACGCAGAAACTCTGAGACGCAGAGACTCTGAGACGCAGAGGAGACTCTGTGACGCAGAGACTCTGAGACGCAGAGACTCTGAGACGCAGAGACTATGAGACGCAGAGACTCTGAGACGCAGAGACGCAGACACTCTGAGACGCAGAGACTCTGAGACGCGGAGACTCTCAGATGCAGAGACGCAGAGACTCTGAGACGCAGAGATTATGAGACGTAGAGACTCTGAGACACAGAGACTCTGAGACGCAGAGACTCTGAGACGCAGAGACTCTGACACGCAGAGACTCTGACACGCAGAGACTCTGAGACGCAGACATGCAGAGACGCAGAGACTCTGAGACGCAGTGACTCTGAGACGCAGAAACTCTGAGACGCAGAGACTCTGCGACACAGAGACTCTGAGACTCTGAGACGCAAAGACTCTGAGACGCAGAGGCTCTGAGACGCAGAGACGCCGAGACGCAGAGACGCAGATACGCAGAGAGTCTGAGACTCTGAGACGCAGAGACGCAGAGACTCTGAGACTCAGAGACGCCGAGACTAAGAGAATCTGAGACACAGAGACTCTGAGAGACAGAGACTCTGAGAAGCAGAGACTCTGAGACGCAGAGACTCGGAGACGCAGAGACTCCGAGACGCAGAGACTCCGAGACGCAGAGACTCCGAGACGCAGAGACTCTGAGACGCAGAGACGCAGAGACTCTGAGACGCTGAGACTCTGAGACTCTGAGACGCAGAGACTCTGAGACGCAGAGACGCTGAGACTCTGAGACGCAGAGACTCTGAGACGCAGAGACTAGAGGCGCAGAGACTCTGAGACGCAGAGACTCTGAGACGCAGAGACTCTGAGACACAGAGACTCTGAGACGCAGAGACTCTGAGACGCAGAGACTCTGAGACTCTGAGACTCTGAGACACAGAGACTCTGAGACACAGAGTCTCTGAGACGCAGAGACTCTGAGACGCAGAGACTCTGAGACGCAGAGACTCTGAGACTCTGAGACGCAGAGACTCTGAGACGCAGAGGCTCTGAGACGCAGAGACGCCGAGACGCAGGGAGTCTGAGACGCAGAGACGCCAAGACTCTGAGACGCAGAGACTCTGAGACGCAGAGAATCTGGGACGCAGAGACTCTGAGACGCAGAGACTCTGAGACGCAGAGACGCAGAGACTCTGAGACGCAGAGACTCTGAGACGCAGAGAGTCTGAGACGCAGAGACTCTGAGACGCAGACACTCTGAGACGCGGAGACTCTGAGATGCAGGGACTCTGAGACTCTGAGACGCAGAGGCACTGAGACGCAGAGACTCTGAGACGCAGAGACTCTGAGACGCTGACATGCAGAGACGTAGAGACTCTGAGACGCAGGGACTCTGAGACGCAGAGACTCTGAGACGCAGAGACTCTGAGACGCAGAGACTCTGAGACGCAGAGACTCTGAGACACAGAGACGCCGAGACTCTGAGACGCAGAGACTCTGAGACGCAGAGACTCTGAGACGCAGAGACGCCGAGACTCTGAGACGCAGAAACTATGAGACGCAGAGACCATGAGACGCAGAGACGCAGAGACTCTGAGACACAGAGACGCAGACACTCTGAGACACAGAGACTCTGAGACTCTGAGACGCAGAGACTCTGAGACGCAGAGGCTCTGAGACGCAGAGACGCAGAGACTCTGAGACGCAGAGACTCTGAGACGCCGAGACGCAGAGACGCAGAAACTCCGAGACGCAGAGACTCTGAGTCGCAGAGACTATGAGACGCAGAGACTCTGAGACGCAGACACTCTGAGACTCTGAGACGCAGAGACTCTGAGTCGCAGAGGCTCTGAGACGCAGAGACGCCGAGACGCAGAGAGTCTGAGACGCAGAGACGCCGAGACCCTGAGACGCAGAGACTCTGAGACGCAGAGAATCTGGGACGCAGAGACTCTGAGACGCAGAGACTCTGAGACGCAGAGACTCTGAGACGCAGAGACTCTGAGACGCAGAGACTATGAGATGCAGAGACCATGAGACGCAGAGACTCTGAGACACAGAGACGCAGACACTCTGAGACACAGAGACTCTGAGACGCAGAGACGCAGAGACTCTGAGACGCAGAGACTCTGAGACGCAGAGACTCTGAGACACAGAGACGCAGACACTCTGAGACGCAGAGACTCTGAGACGCAGAGACGCAGAGACTCTGAGACGCAGAGACTCTGAGACGCAGAGACGCAGAGACTCTGAGACGCAGAGACTCTGAGACGCCGAGACGCAGAGACGCAGAAACTCCGAGACGCAGACACTGTGAGACGCAGAGACTCTGAGACTCTGAGACGCAGGGACTCTGAGACGCAGAGACTCTGAGACGCAGAGACTCTGAGACGCAGAGACTCTGAGACACAGAGACGCCGACACTCTGAGTCGCAGAGACTCTGAGACGCAGAGACTCTGAGACGCAGAGACGCCGAGACTCTGAGACGCAGAGACTCTGAGACGCAGAGACTCTGAGACGCAGAAACTATGAGACGCAGAGACCATGAGACGCAGAGACGCAGAGACTCTGAGACACAGAGGCGCAGACACTCTGAGACACAGAGACTCTGAGACTCTGAGACGCAGAGACTCTGAGACGCAGAGGCTCTGAGACGCAGAGACGCAGAGACGCAGAAACTCCGAGACGCAGAGACTCTGAGTCGCAGAGACTATGAGACGCAGAGACTCTGAGACGCAGACACTCTGAGACTCTGAGACGCAGAGACTCTGAGTCGCAGAGGCTCTGAGACGCAGAGACGCCGAGACGCAGAGAGTCTGAGACGCAGAGACGCTGAGACCCTGAGACGCAGAGACTCTGAGACGCAGAGAATCTGGGACGCAGAGACTCTGAGACGCAGAGACTCTGAGACGCAGAGACTCTGAGACGCAGAGACTCTGAGACGCCGAGACGCAGAGACGCAGAAACTCCGAGACGCAGACACTGTGAGACGCAGAGACTCTGAGACGCAGAGACTCTGAGACTCAGAGACGCAGACACTCTGAGACACAGAGACTCTGAGACGCAGAGACGCAGAGACTCTGAGACGCAGAGACTCTGAGACGCAGAGACTCTGAGACGCCGAGACGCAGAGATGCAGAAACTCCGAGACGCAGAGACTCTGAGACTCTGAGACGCAGAGACTCTGAAACGCAGAGACTCTGAGACGCAGAAACTCTGAGACGCAGAGACACTGAGACGCAGAGACGCAGTGACTCTGAGACGCAGAGACTCTGAGACGCAGAGACTCTGAGACGCAGAGACTCTGAGACGCAGAGGAGACTCTGAGACGCAGAGACTCTGAGACGCAGAGACTATGAGACGCAGAGACTATGAGACGCAGAGACTCTGAGACGCAGAGACGCAGACACTCTGAGACGCAGAGACTCTGAGACGCCGAGACGCAGAGATGCAGAAACTCTGAGACGCAGAGACTCTGAGACGCAGAGACTCTGAGACACAGAGACGCAGACACTCTGAGACACAGAGACTCTGAGACGCAGAGACGCAGAGACTCTGAGACGCAGAGACTCTGAGACGCAGAGACTGTGAGACGCAGTGACTCTGAGACGCCGAGACGCAGAGACGTTGAAACTCCGAGACGCAGAGACTCTGAGACTCTGAGACACAGAGAATCTGAAACGCAGAGACTCTGAGACGCAGAAACTCTGAGACGCAGAGACACTGAGACGCAGAGACGCAGTGACTCTGAGACGCAGAGTCTCTGAGACGCAGAGACGCAGAGACTCTGAGACGCAGAGACTCTGAGACGCAGAGACTCTGAGACGCAGAGGAGACTCTGAGACGCAGAGACTCTGAGACGCAGAGACTCTGAGACGCAGAGACTATGAGACGCAGAGACTATGAGACGCAGAGACTCTGAGACGCAGAGACGCAGACACTCTGAGACGCAGAGACTCTGAGATGCAGAGACTCTCAGATGCAGAGACGCAGAGACTCTGAGACGCAGAGATTATGAGACGCAGAGACTCTGAGACGCAGAGACTCTGACACGCAGAGACTCTGACACGCAGAGACTCTGACACGCAGAGACTCTGAGACGCAGACATGCAGAGACGCAGAGACTCTGAGACGCAGTGACTCTGAGACGCAGAAACTCTGAGACGCAGAGACTCTGAGACGCAGAGGAGACTCTGTGACGCAGAGACTCTGAGACGCAGAGACTCTGAGACGCAGAGACTCTGAGACGCAGAGACGCAGACACTCTGAGACGCAGAGACTCTGAGACGCGGAGACTCTCAGATGCAGAGACGCAGAGACTCTGAGACGCAGAGATTATGAGACGTAGAGACTCTGAGACGCAGAGACTCTGAGACGCAGAGACTCTGAGACGCAGAGACTCTGACACGCAGAGACTCTGACACGCAGAGACTCCGAGACGCAGACATGCAGAGACGCAGAGATTCTGAGACGCAGTGACTCTGAGACGCAGAAACTCTGAGACGCAGAGACTCTGCGACACAGAGACTCTGAGACTCTGAGACGCAAAGACTCTGAGACGCAGAGGCTCTGAGACGCAGAGACGCCGAGACGCAGAGACGCAGATACGCAGAGAGTCTGAGACTCTGAGACGCAGAGACGCAGAGAGTCTGAGACTCAGAGACGCCGAGACTAAGAGAATCTGAGACACAGAGACTCTGAGAGACAGAGACTCTGAGAAGCAGAGACTCTGAGACGCAGAGACTCGGAGACGCAGAGACTCCGAGACGCAGAGACTCCGAGACGCAGAGACTCCGAGACGCAGAGACTCTGAGACGCAGAGACGCAGAGACTCTGAGACGCTGAGACTCTGAGACTCTGAGACGCAGAGACTCTGAGACGCAGAGACGCTGAGACTCTGAGACGCAGAGACTCTGAGACGCAGAGACTAGAGGCGCAGAGACTCTGAGATGCAGAGACTCTGAGACGCAGAGACTCTGAGACACAGAGACTCTGAGACGCGGAGACTCTGAGACGCAGAGACTCTGAGACTCTGAGACTCTGAGACACAGAGACTCTGAGACACAGAGTCTCTGAGACGCAGAGACTCTGAGACGCAGAGACTCTGAGACGCAGAGACTCTGAGACGCAGAGACTCTGAGACGCAGAGGCTCTGAGACGCAGAGACGCCGAGACGCAGAGAGTCTGAGACGCAGAGACGCCAAGACTCTGAGACGCAGAGACTCTGAGACGCAGAGAATCTGGGACGCAGAGACTCTGAGACACAGAGACTCTGAGACGCAGAGACGCAGAGACTCTGAGACGCAGAGACTCTGAGACGCAGAGAGTCTGAGACGCAGAGACTCTGAGACGCAGACACTCTGAGACGCGGAGACTCTGAGATGCAGGGACTCTGAGACTCTGAGACGCAGAGGCACTGAGACGCAGAGACTCTGAGACGCAGAGACTCTGAGACGCTGACATGCAGAGACGTAGAGACTCTGAGACGCAGGGACTCTGAGACGCAGAGACTCTGAGACGCAGAGACTCTGAGACGCAGAGACTCTGAGACGCAGAGACTCTGAGACACAGAGACGCCGAGACTCTGAGACGCAGAGACTCTGAGACGCAGAGACTCTGAGACGCAGAGACGCCGAGACTCTGAGACGCAGAGACTCTGAGACGCAGAGACTCTGAGACGCAGAAACTATGAGACGCAGAGACCATGAGACGCAGAGACGCAGAGACTCTGAGACACAGAGACGCAGACACTCTGAGACACAGAGACTCTGAGACTCTGAGACGCAGAGACTCTGAGACGCAGAGGCTCTGAGACGCAGAGAGGCAGAGACTCTGAGACGCAGAGACTCTGAGACGCCGAGACGCAGAGACGCAGAAACTCCGAGACGCAGAGACTCTGAGTCGCAGAGACTATGAGACGCAGAGACTCTGAGACGCAGACACTCTGAGACTCTGAGACGCAGAGACTCTGAGTCGCAGAGGCTCTGAGACGCAGAGACGCCGAGACGCAGAGAGTCTGAGACGCAGAGACGCCGAGACCCTGAGACGCAGAGACTCTGAGACGCAGAGAATCTGGGACGCAGAGACTCTGAGACGCAGAGACTCTGAGACGCAGAGACTCTGAGACGCAGAGACTCTGAGACGCAGAGACTCTGAGACGCAGAGACTATGAGACGCAGAGACCATGAGACGCAGAGACTCTGAGACACAGAGACGCAGACACTCTGAGACACAGAGACTCTGAGACGCAGAGACTCTGAGACGCAGAGACTCTGAGACGCAGAGACTCTGAGACACAGAGACGCAGACACTCTGAGACGCAGAGACTCTGAGACGCAGAGACGCAGAGACTCTGAGACGCAGAGACTCTGAGACGCAGAGACGCAGAGACTCTGAGACGCAGAGACTCTGAGACGCCGAGACGCAGAGACGCAGAAACTCCGAGACGCAGACACTGTGAGACGCAGAGACTCTGAGACGCAGAGACTCTGAGACTCAGAGACGCAGACACTCTGAGACACAGAGACTCTGAGACGCAGAGACGCAGAGACTCTGAGACGCAGAGACTCTGAGACGCAGAGACGCAGAGACTCTGAGACGCAGAGACTCTGAGACGCCGAGACGCAGAGACGCAGAAACTCCGAGACGCAGAGACTCTGAGACTCTGAGACGCAGAGACTCTGAAACGCAGAGACTCTGAGACGCAGAAACTCTGAGACGCAGAGACTCTGCGACACAGAGACTCTGAGACTCTGAGACGCAAAGACTCTGAGACGCAGAGGCTCTGAGACGCAGAGACGCCGAGACGCAGAGACTCTGAGACGCACAGACGCTGAGACGCAGAGACGCAGATACGCAGAGAGTCTGAGACTCTGAGACGCAGAGACGCAGAGACTCTGAGACTCAGAGACGCCGAGACTAAGAGAATCTGAGACACAGAGACTCTGAGAGACAGAGACTCTGAGGAGCAGAGACTCTGAGACGCAGAGACTCGGAGACGCAGAGACTCCGAGACGCAGAGACTCCGAGACGCAGAGACTCTGAGACGCAGAGACGCAGAGACTCTGAGACGCTGAGACGCTGAGACTCTGAGACTCTGAGACGCAGAGACTCTGAGACGCAGAGACGCTGAGACTCTGAGACGCAGAGACGCTGAGACTCTGAGACGCAGAGACTCTGAGACGCAGAGACTAGAGGCGCAGAGACTCTGAGACGCAGAGACTCTGAGACGCAGAGATTCTGAGACACAGAGACTCTGAGACGC
The DNA here is from genome assembly GCF_965287045.1 of Carcharhinus amblyrhynchos. NCBI lineage: Eukaryota > Metazoa > Chordata > Chondrichthyes > Carcharhiniformes > Carcharhinidae > Carcharhinus > Carcharhinus amblyrhynchos. The sequence continues at coordinate 169,516 of NW_027649875.1, forward strand.
AGAGACTCTGAGACGCAGAGACACTGAGACTCTGAGACGCAGAGACTCTGAGACGCAGAGTCTCTGAGACGCAGAGACTCTGAGACGCAGAGACTCTGAGACGCAGAGACTCTGAGACTCTGAGACGCAGAGACTCTGAGACGCAGAGGCTCTGAGACGCAGAGACGCCGAGACGCAGAGAGTCTGAGACGCAGAGACGCCAAGACTCTGAGACGCAGAGACTCTGAGACGCAGAGAATCTGGGACGCAGAGACTCTGAGACGCAGAGACTCTGAGACGCAGAGACGCAGAGACTCTGAGACGCAGAGACTCTGAGACGCAGAGAGTCTGAGACGCAGAGACTCTGAGACGCAGAGACTCTGAGACGCAGAGACTCTGAGACACAGAGACGCCGAGACTCTGAGACGCAGAGACTCTGAGACGCAGAGACTCTGAGACGCTGACATGCAGAGACGTAGAGACTCTGAGACGCAGGGACTCTGAGATGCAGAGACTCTGAGACGCAGAGACTCTGAGACGCAGAGACTCTGAGACGCAGAGACTCTGAGACACAGAGACGCCGAGACTCTGAGACGCAGAGACTCTGAGACGCAGAGACTCTGAGACGCAGAGACGCCGAGACTCTGAGACGCAGAGACTCTGAGACGCAGAGACTCTGAGACGCAGAAACTATGAGACGCAGAGACCATGAGACGCTGAGACGCAGAGACTCTGAGACACAGAGACGCAGACACTCTGAGACACAGAGACTCTGAGACTCTGAGACGCAGAGACTCTGAGACGCAGAGGCTCTGAGACGCAGAGAGGCAGAGACTCTGAGACGCAGAGACTCTGAGACGCCGAGACGCAGAGACGCAGAAACTCCGAGACGCAGAGACTCTGAGTCGCAGAGACTATGAGACGCAGAGACACTGAGACGCAGACACTCTGAGACTCAGACACTCTGAGTCGCAGAGGCTCTGAGACGCAGAGACGCCGAGACGCAGAGAGTCTGAGACGCAGAGACGCCGAGACCCTGAGACGCAGAGACTCTGAGACGCAGAGAATCTGGGACGCAGAGACTCTGAGACGCAGAGACTCTGAGACGCAGAGACGCAGAGACTCTGAGACGCAGAGACTCTGAGACGCAGAGACTCTGAGACGCAGAGACTATGAGACGCAGAGACCATGAGACGCAGAGACTCTGAGACGCAGAGACTCTGAGACGCAGAGACGCAGAGACTCTGAGACGCAGAGACTCTGAGACGCAGACACTCTGAGACGCAGAGACTCTGAGACGCAGAGACGCAGAGACTCTGAGACGCAGAGACTCTGAGACGCAGAGACGCAGAGACTCTGAGACGCAGAGACTCTGAGACGCCGAGACGCAGAGACGCAGAAACTCCGAGACGCAGACACTGTGAGACGCAGAGACTCTGAGACGCAGAGACTCTGAGACGCAGAGACGCAGAGACTCTGAGACGCAGAGACTCTGAGACGCAGAGACTCTGAGACACAGAGACTCTGAGACGCCGAGACGCAGAGACGCAGAGACGCAGAGACTCTGAGACTCTGAGACGCAGAGACTCTGAAACGCAGAGACTCTGAGACGCAGAAACTCTGAGACGCAGAGACACTGAGACGCAGAGACGCAGTGACTCTGAGACGCAGAGACTCTGAGACGCAGAGACTCTGAGACGCAGAGACTCTGAGACGCAGAGGAGACTCTGAGACGCAGAGACTCTGAGACGCAGAGACTATGAGACGCAGAGACTATGAGACGCAGAGACTCTGAGACGCAGAGACGCAGACACTCTGAGACGCAGAGACTCTGAGACGCCGAGACGCAGAGATGCAGAAACTCTGAGACGCAGAGACTCTGAGACGCAGAGACTCTGAGACACAGAGACGCAGACACTCTGAGACACAGAGACTCTGAGACGCAGAGACGCAGAGACTCTGAGACGCAGAGACTCTGAGACGCAGAGACTCTGAGACGCAGTGACTCTGAGACGCCGAGACGCAGAGACGTTGAAACTCCGAGACGCAGAGACTCTGAGACTCTGAGACACAGAGACTCTGAAACGCAGAGACTCTGAGACGCAGAAACTCTGAGACGCAGAGACACTGAGACGCAGAGACGCAGTGACTCTGAGACGCAGAGTCTCTGAGACGCAGAGACGCAGAGACTCTGAGACGCAGAGACTCTGAGACGCAGAGACGCAGAGACTCTGAGACGCAGAGGAGCCTCTGAGACGCAGAGACTCTGAGACGCAGAGACTCTGGGACGCAGAGACTATGAGACGCAGAGACTATGAGACGCAGAGACTCTGAGACGCAGAGACGCAAACACTCTGAGACGCAGAGACTCTGAGATGCAGAGACTCTGAGATGCAGAGACGCAGAGACTCTGAGACGCAGAGATTATGAGACGCAGAGACTCTGAGACGCAGAGACTCTGACACGCAGAGACTCTGACACGCAGAGACTCTGACACGCAGAGACTCTGAGACGCAGACATGCAGAGACGCAGAGACTCTGAGACGCAGTGACTCTGAGACGCAGAAACTCTGAGACGCAGAGACTCTGAGACGCAGAGGAGACTCTGAGACGCAGAGACTCTGAGACGCAGAGACTCTGAGACGCAGAGACTATGAGACGCAGAGACTATGAGACGCAGAGACTCTGAGACGCAGAGACGCAGACACTCTGAGACGCAGAGACTCTGAGACGCGGAGACTCTCAGATGCAGAGCCGCAGAGACTCTGAGACGCAGAGATTATGAGACGCAGAGACTCTGAGACGCAGAGACTCTGAGACGCAGAGACTCTGAGACGCAGAGACTCTGACACGCAGAGACTCTGACACGCAGAGACTCTGAGACGCAGACATGCAGAGACGCAGAGACTCTGAGACGCAGTGACTCTGAGACGCAGAAACTCTGAGACGCAGAGACTCTGCGACACAGAGACTCTGAGACTCTGAGACGCAAAGACTCTGAGACGCAGAGGCTCTGAGACGCAGAGACGCCGAGACGCAGAGACTCTGAGACGCTGAGACGCAGAGACGCAGATACGCAGAGAGTCTGAGACTCTGAGACGCAGAGACTCTGAGACTCAGAGACGCCGAGACGCAGAGAATCTGAGACACAGAGACTCTGAGAGACAGAGACTCTGAAAAGCAGAGACTCTGAGACGCAGAGACTCTGAGACGCAGAGACTCTGAGACGCAGAGGAGACTCTGAGACGCAGAGACTCTGAGACGCAGAGACTCTGAGACGCAGAGACTATGAGACGCAGAGACTCTGAGACGCAGAGACGCAGACACTCTGAGACGCAGAGACTCTGAGACGCCGAGACGCAGAGATGCAGAAACTCTGAGACGCAGAGACTCTGAGACGCAGAGACTCTGAGACGCAGAGACTCTGAGACGCCGAGACGCAGAGACGCAGAAACTCCGAGACGCAGAGACTCTGAGACTCTGAGACGCAGAGACTCTGAAACGCAGAGACTCTGAGACGCAGAAACTCTGAGACGCAGAGACACTGAGACGCAGAGACGCAGTGACTCTGAGACGCAGAGACTCTGAGACGCAGAGACTCTGAGACGCAGAGACTCTGAGACGCAGAGGAGACTCTGAGACGCAGAGACTCTGAGACGCAGAGACTATGAGACGCAGAGACTATGAGACGCAGAGACTCTGAGACGCAGAGACGCAGAGACTCTGAGACGCAGAGACTCTGAGACGCCGAGACGCAGAGATGCCGAAACTCAGACGCAGAGACTCTGAGACGCAGAGACTCTGAGACGCAGAGACTCTGAGACACAGAGACGCAGACACTCTGAGACACAGAGACTCTGAGACGCAGAGACGCAGAGACTCTGAGACGCAGAGACTATGAGACGCAGAGACCATGGAAAAAGAGACTCTGAGACACAGAGACGCAGACACTCTGAGAAACAGAGACTCTGAGATGCAGAGACGCAGTGACACAGAGACGCAGACACTCTGAGACACAGAGACTCTGAGACGCAGAGACGCAGAGATTCTGAGACGCAGAGACTCTGAGACGCAGAGACGCAGAGACTCTGAGACGCAGAGACACTGAGACGCCGAGATGCAGAGACGCAGAAACTCCGAGACGCAGAGACTCTGAGTCGCAGAGACTATGAGACGCAGAGACTCTGAGACGCAGACACTCTGAGACTCTGAGACGCAGAGACTCTGAGTCGCAGAGGCTCTGAGACGCAGAGACGCCGAGACGCAGAGAGTCTGAGACGCAGAGACGCCGAGACCCTGAGACGCAGAGACTCTGAGACGCAGAGAATCTGGGACGCAGAGACTCTGAGACGCAGACACTCTGAGACGCAGAGACGCAGAGACTCTGAGACGCAGAGACTCTGAGACGCAGAGACTCTGAGACGCAGAGACTCTGAGACGCAGAGACTATGAGACGCAGAGACCATGAGACGCAGAGACTCTGAGACACAGAGACGCAGACACTCTGAGACACAGAGACTCTGAGACGCAGAGACGCAGAGACTCTGAGACGCAGAGACTCTGAGACGCAGAGACTCTGAGACACAGAGACGCAGACACTCTGAGACGCAGAGACTCTGAGACGCAGAGACGCAGAGACTCTGAGACGCAGAGACTCTGAGACGCAGAGACTCTGAGACGCAGAGACTCTGAGACGCAGAGACTCTGAGACGCCGAGACGCAGAGACGCAGAAACTCCGAGACGCAGAGACTCTGAGACGCAGAGACTCTGAGACGCAGAGACTCTGAGACTCAGAGACGCAGACACTCTGAGACACAGAGACTCTGAGACGCAGAGACGCAGAGACGCAGAGACTCTGAGACGCAGAGACGCAGAGACTCTGAGACGCAGAGACTCTGAGACGCCGAGACGCAGAGACGCAGAAACTCCGAGACGCAGAGACTCTGAGACTCTGAGACGCCGAGACTCTGAAACGCAGAGACTCTGAGACGCAGAAACTCTGAGACGCAGAGACTCTGAGACGCAGAGACTATGAGACGCAGAGACTATGAGACGCAGAGACTCTGAGACGCAGAGACGCAGACACTCTGAGACGCAGAGACTCTGAGACGCCGAGACGCAGAGATGCAGAAACTCTGAGACGCAGAGACTCTGAGACGCAGAGACTCTGAGACGCAGAGACTCTGAGACACAGAGACGCAGACACTCTGAGGCACAGAGACTCTGAGACGCAGAGACGCAGAGACTCTGAGACGCAGAGACTCTGAGACGCCGAGATGCAGAGACTCTGAAACGCAGAGACTCTGAGACGCAGAAACTCTGAGACGCAGAGACACTGAGACGCAGAGACGCAGTGACTCTGAGACGCAGAGTCTCTGAGACGCAGAGACGCAGAGACTCTGAGACGCAGAGACTCTGAGACGCAGAGACTCTGAGACGCAGAGACGCAGAGACTCTGAGACGCAGAGGAGACTCTGAGACGCAGAGACTCTGAGACGCAGAGACTCTGAGACGCAGAGACTCTGACACGCAGAGACTCTGACACGCAGAGACTCTGACACGCAGACATGCAGAGACGCAGAGACTCTGAGACGCAGTGACTCTGAGACGCAGAAACTCTGAGACGCAGAGACTCTGAGACGCAGAGGAGACTCTGAGACGCAGAGACTCTGAGACGCAGAGACTCTGAGACGCAGAGACTATGAGACGCAGAGACTATGAGACGCAGAGACTCTGAGACGCAGAGACGCAGACACTCTGAGACGCAGAGACTCTGAGACGCGGAGACTCTCAGATGCAGAGACGCAGAGACTCTGAGACGCAGAGATTATGAGACGCAGAGACTCTGAGACGCAGAGACTCTGAGACGCAGAGACTCTGAGACGCAGAGACTCTGACACGCAGAGACTCTGAGACGCAGAGACTCTGAGACGCAGACATGCAGAGACGCAGAGACTCTGAGACGCAGTGACTCTGAGACGCAGAAACTCTGAGACGCAGAGACTCTGCGACACAGAGACTCTGAGACTCTGAGACGCAAAGACTCTGAGACGCAGAGGCTCTGAGACGCAGAGACGCCGAGACTCTGAGACGCACAGACGCTGAGACGCAGAGACGCAGATACGCAGAGAGTCTGAGACTCTGAGACGCAGAGACGCAGAGAGTCTGAGACTCAGAGACGCCGAGACTAAGAGAATCTGAGACACAGAGACTCTGAGAGACAGAGACTCTGAGAAGCAGAGACTCTGAGACGCAGAGACTCGGAGACGCAGAGACTCCGAGACGCAGAGACTCCGAGACGCAGAGACTCCGAGACTCCGAGACGCAGAGACGCAGAGACTCTGAGACGCAGAGACTCTGAGACGCAGAGGCTCTGAGACGCAGAGACTCCGAGACGCTGAGACGCAGAGACTCTGAGACGCAGAGACTCTGAGACGCAGAGACTCTGAGACGCAGAGACGCAGAGACTCTGAGACGCAGAGACTCTGAGACGCAGAGACTCTGAGACGTAGTGACACAGAGACTCTGAGAAGCAGAGACTCTGAGACGCAGAGACGCCGAGACTCTGATACGCAGAGACTCTGAGACGCAGAGACTCTGAGACGCAGAGACTATGAGACGCAGAGACCATGAGACGCAGAGACTCTGAGACACAGAGACGCAGACACTCTGAGAAACAGAGACTCTGAGACGCAGAGACGCAGTGACACAGAGACGCAGACACTCTGAGACACAGAGACTCTGAGACGCAGAGACGCAGAGACTCTGAGACGCAGAGACTCTGAGACGCAGAGACGCAGAGACTCTGAGACGCAGAGACTCTGAGACGCCGAGACGCAGAGACGCAGAAACTCCGAGACGCAGAGACTCTGAGACTCTGAGACGCAGAGACTCTGAAACGCAGAGACTCTGAGACGCAGAAACTCTGAGACGCAGAGACACTGAGACGCAGAGACGCAGTGACTCTGAGACGCAGAGTCTCTGAGACGCAGAGACGCAGAGACTCTGAGACGCAGAGACTCTGAGACGCAGAGACTCTGAGACGCAGAGACGCAGAGACTCTGAGACGCAGAGGAGACTCTGAGACGCAGAGACTCTGAGACGCAGAGACTCTGAGACGCAGAGACTATGAGACACAGAGACTATGAGACGCAGAGACTCTGAGACGCAGAGACGCAGAGACTCTGAGACGCATAGACTCTGAGACGCAGAGACTCTGAGACGCAGAGATGCAGAGACTCTGAGACGCAGAGGAGACTCTGAGACGCAGAGACTCTGAGACGCAGAGACTCTGAGACGCAGAGACTATGAGGCACAGAGACTATGAGACGTAGAGACTCTGAGACGCAGAGACGCAGACACTCTGAGACGCAGAGACTCTGAGATGCAGAGACGCAGAGACTCTGAGACGCGGAGACTCTCAGATGCAGAGACGCAGAGACTCTGAGACGCAGAGATTATGAGACGCAGAGACTCTGAGACGCAGAGAATCTGAGACGCAGAGACTCTGAGACGCAGAGACTCTGAGACGCAGAGACTCTGAGACGCAGAGACTCTGACACGCAGAGACTCTGACACGCAGAGACTCTGACACGCAGAGACTCTGAGACGCAGACATGCAGAGACGCAGAGACTCTGAGACGCGGAGACTCTCAGATGCAGAGACGCAGAGACTCTGAGACGCAGAGACTCTGAGACGCAGTGACTCTGAGACGCAGAAACTCTGAGACGCAGAGACTCTGCGACACAGAGACTCTGAGACTCTGAGACGCAAAGACTCTGAGACGCAGAGGCTCTGAGACGCAGAGACGCCGAGACGCAGAGACTCTGAGACGCACAGACGCTGAGACGCAGAGACGCAGATACGCAGAGAGTCTGAGACTCTGAGACGCAGAGACGCAGAGACTCTGAGACTCAGAGACGCCGAGACTAAGAGAATCTGAGACACAGAGACTCTGAGAGACAGAGACTCTGAGAAGCAGAGACTCTGAGAAGCAGAGACTCTGAGACGCAGAGACTCGGAGACGCAGAGACTCCGAGACGCAGAGACTCCGAGACGCAGAGACTCCGAGACGCAGAGACTCCGAGACGCAGAGACTCTGAGACGCAGAGACTCTGAGACGCAGAGGCTCTGAGACGCAGAGACTCCGAGACACAGAGACTCCGAGACGCTGAGACGCAGAGACTCTGAGACGCAGAGACTCTGAGACGCAGAGACTCTGAGACGCAGAGACGCAGAGACTCTGAGACGCAGAGACTCTGAGACGCAGAGACGCAGAGACTCTGAGACGTAGTGACACAGAGACTCTGAGAAGCAGAGATTCTGAGACGCAGAGACTCTGAGACGCAGAGACTCTGAGACGCAGAGACTCTGAGACGCAGACGCTCTGAGACGCAGAGACTCTGACACGCAGAGACTCTGACACGCAGAGACTCTGAGACGCAGAGACTCTGAGACGCAGAGATGCAGAGACGCAGAGACTCTGAGACGCAGGGACTCTGAGACGCAGAGACTCTGAGACGCAGAGACGCCGAGACTCTGAGACGCAGAGACTCTGAGACGCAGAGACTCCGAGACTCTGAGACGCAGTGACTCTGAGATCAAGAGTCTCTGAGACGCAGAGACTCTGAGACGCAGGGACTCTGAGACGCAGAGACTCTGAGACGCAGAGACTCTGAGACGCAGAGACGCAGAGACTCCGAGACACAGAGGCTCTGAGACGCAGAGACGCAGAGACTCTGAGACACAGAGACTCTGAGACGCAGAGACTCTGAGACGCAGAGACTCTGAGACGCAGAGACTCTGAGACACAGAGACGCTGACACTCTGAGACACAGAGACTCTGAGAAGCAGAGACGCAGAGACTCTGAGACGCAGAGACTCTGAGACGCAGAGACGCAGAGACTCTGAGACGCAGAGACTCTGAGACGCCGAGACGCAGAGACGCAGAAACTCCGAGACGCAGAGACTCTGAGACTCTGAGACGCAGAGACTCTGAGACGCAGAGACGCCGCGACTCTGATACGCAGAGACTCTGAGACGCAGAGACTCTGAGACGCAGAGACTATGAGACGCAGAGACCATGAGACACAGAGACTCTGAGACACAGAGACGCAGACACTCTGAGAAACAGAGACTCTGAGACGCAGAGACGCAGTGACACAGAGACGCAGACACTCTGAGACACAGAGACCCTGAGACGCAGAGACGCAGAGACTCTGAGACGCAGAGACTCTGAGACGCAGAGACGCAGAGACTCTGAGACGCAGAGACACTGAGACGCCGAGATGCAGAGACGCAGAAACTCCGAGACGCAGAGACTCTGAGTCGCAGAGACTATGAGACGCAGCGACTCTGAGACGCAGACACTCTGAGACTCTGAGACGCAGAGACTCTGAGTCGCAGAGGCTCTGAGACGCAGAGACGCCGAGACGCAGAGAGTCTGAGACGCAGAGACGCCGAGACCCTGAGACGCAGAGACTCTGAGACGCAGAGAATCTGGGACGCAGAGACTCTGAGACGCAGACACTCTGAGACGCAGAGACGCAGAGACTCTGAGACGCAGAGACTCTGAGACGCAGAGACTCTGAGACGCAGAGACTCTGAGACGCAGAGACTATGAGACGCAGAGACCATGAGACGCAGAGACTCTGAGACACAGAGACTCTGAGACGCAGAGACGCAGAGACTCTGAGACGCAGAGACTCTGAGACACAGAGACGCAGACACTCTGAGACGCAGAGACTCTGAGACGCAGAGACGCAGAGACTCTGAGACGCAGAGACTCTGAGACGCAGAGACTCTGAGACGCCGAGACGCAGAGACGCAGAAACTCCGAGAAGCAGAGACTCTGAGACGCAGAGACTCTGAGACGCAGAGACTCTGAGACTCAGAGACGCAGACACTCTGAGACACAGAGACTCTGACACGCAGAGACGCAGAGACTCTGAGACGCAGAGACTCTGAGACGCAGAGACTCTGAGACGCAGAGACGCAGAGACTCTGAGACGCAGAGACTCTGAGACGCCGAGACGCAGAGACGCAGAAACTCCGAGACGCAGAGACTCTGAGACTCTGAGACGCAGAGACTCTGAAACGCAGAGACTCTGAGACGCAGAAACTCTGAGACGCAGAGACACTGAGACGCAGAGACGCAGTGACTCTGAGACGCAGAGACTCTGAGACGCAGAGACTCTGAAACGCAGAGACTCTGAGACGCAGAGGAGACTCTGAGACGCAGAGACTATGAGACGCAGAGACTATGAGACGCAGAGACTCTGAGACGCAGAGACGCAGACACTCTGAGACGCAGAGACTCTGAGACGCCGAGACGCAGAGATGCAGAAACTCTGAGACGCAGAGACTCTGAGACGCAGAGACGCAGAGACTCTGAGACGCAGAGACTCTGAGACGCAGAGACGCAGAGACTCTGAGACGCAGAGACACTGAGACGCCGAGATGCAGAGACGCAGAAACTCCGAGACGCAGAGACTCTGAGTCGCAGAGACTATGAGACGCAGCGACTCTGAGACGCAGACACTCTGAGACTCTGAGACGCAGAGACTCTGAGTCGCAGAGGCTCTGAGACGCAGAGACGCCGAGACGCAGAGAGTCTGAGACGCAGAGACGCCGAGACCCTGACACGCAGAGACTCTGAGACGCAGAGAATCTGGGACGCAGAGACTCTGAGACGCAGACACTCTGAGACGCAGAGACGCAGAGACTCTGAGACGCAGAGACTCTGAGACGCAGAGACTCTGAGACGCAGAGACTCTGAGGCGCAGAGACTATGAGACGCAGAGACCATGAGACGCAGAGACTCTGAGACACAGAGACTCTGAGACGCAGAGACGCAGAGACTCTGAGACGCAGAGACTCTGAGACGCAGAGACTCTGAGACACAGAGACGCAGACACTCTGAGACGCAGAGACTCTGAGACGCAGAGACGCAGAGACTCTGAGACGCAGAGACTCTGAGACGCAGAGACTCTGAGACGCCGAGACGCAGAGACGCAGAAACTCCGAGAAGCAGAGACTCTGAGACGCAGAGACTCTGAGACGCAGAGACTCTGAGACTCAGAGACGCAGACACTCTGAGACACAGAGACTCTGACACGCAGAGACGCAGAGACTCTGAGACGCAGAGACTCTGAGACGCAGAGACTCTGAGACGCAGAGACGCAGAGACTCTGAGACGCAGAGACTCTGAGACGCCGAGACGCAGAGACGCAGAAACTTCGAGACGCAGAGACTCTGAGACTCTGAGACGCAGAGACTCTGAGACGCAGAAACTCTGAGACGCAGAGACACTGAGACGCAGAGACGCAGTGACTCTGAGACGCAGAGACTCTGAGACGCAGAGACTCTGAGACGCAGAGACTCTGAGACGCAGAGGAGACTCTGAGACGCAGAGACTCTGAGACGCAGAGACTATGAGACGCAGAGACTATGAGACGCAGAGACTCTGAGACGCAGAGACGCAGACACTCTGAGACGCAGAGACTCTGAGACGCCGAGACGCAGAGATGCAGAAACTCTGAGACGCTGAGACTCTGAGACGCAGAGACTCTGAGACGCAGAGACTCTGAGACACAGAGACGCAGACACTCTGAGACACAGAGACTCTGAGACGCAGAGACGCAGAGACTCTGAGACGCAGAGACTCTGAGACGCAGAGACTGTGAGACGCAGTGACTCTGAGACGCCGAGACGCAGAGACTCTGAAACGCAGAGACTCTGAGACGCAGAAACTCTGAGACGCAGAGACACTGAGACGCAGAGACGCAGTGACTCTGAGACGCAGAGTCTCTGAGACGCAGAGACGCAGAGACTCTGAGACGCAGAGACTCTGAGACGCAGAGACTCTGAGACGCAGAGACGCAGAGACTCTGAGACGCAGAGGAGACTCTGAGACGCAGAGACTCTGAGACGCAGAGACTCTGAGACGCAGAGACTATGAGACGCAGAGACTCTGAGACGCAGAAACGCAGACACTCTGAGACGCAGAGACTCTGAGACGCAGATACGCAGAGAGTCTGAGACTCTGAGACGCAGAGACGCAGAGACTCTGAGACTCAGAGACGCCGAGACGCAGAGAATCTGAGACACAGAGACTCTGAGAGACAGAGACTCTGAAAAGCAGAGACTCTGAGACGCAGAGACTCTGAGACGCAGAGACTCTGAGACGCAGAGGAGACTCTGAGACGCAGAGACTCTGAGACGCAGAGACTCTGAGACGCAGAGACTATGAGACGCAGAGACTCTGAGACGCAGAGACGCAGACACTCTGAGACGCAGAGACTCTGAGACGCCGAGACGCAGAGATGCAGAAACTCTGAGACGCAGAGACTCTGAGACGCAGAGACTCTGAGACGCAGAGACTCTGAGACGCCGAGACGCAGAGACGCAGAAACTCCGAGACGCAGAGACTCTGAGACTCTGAGACGCAGAGACTCTGAAACGCAGAGACTCTGAGACGCAGAAACTCTGAGACGCAGAGACACTGAGACGCAGAGACGCAGTGACTCTGAGACGCAGAGACTCTGAGACGCAGAGACTCTGAGACGCAGAGACTCTGAGACGCAGAGGAGACTCTGAGACGCAGAGACTCTGAGACGCAGAGACTATGAGACGCAGAGACTATGAGACGCAGAGACTCTGAGACGCAGAGACGCAGAGACTCTGAGACGCAGAGACTCTGAGACGCCGAGACGCAGAGATGCCGAAACTCAGACGCAGAGACTCTGAGACGCAGAGACTCTGAGACGCATAGACTCTGAGACACAGAGACGCAGACACTCTGAGACACAGAGACTCTGAGACGCAGAGACGCAGAGACTCTGAGACGCAGAGACTATGAGACGCAGAGACCATGGAAAAAGAGACTCTGAGACACAGAGACGCAGACACTCTGAGAAACAGAGACTCTGAGATGCAGAGACGCAGTGACACAGAGACGCAGACACTCTGAGACACAGAGACTCTGAGACGCAGAGACGCAGAGATTCTGAGACGCAGAGACTCTGAGACGCAGAGACGCAGAGACTCTGAGACGCAGAGACACTGAGACGCCGAGATGCAGAGACGCAGAAACTCCGAGACGCAGAGACTCTGAGTCGCAGAGACTATGAGACGCAGAGACTCTGAGACGCAGACACTCTGAGACTCTGAGACGCAGAGACTCTGAGTCGCAGAGGCTCTGAGACGCAGAGACGCCGAGACGCAGAGAGTCTGAGACGCAGAGACGCCGAGACCCTGAGACGCAGAGACTCTGAGACGCAGAGAATCTGGGACGCAGAGACTCTGAGACGCAGACACTCTGAGACGCAGAGACGCAGAGACTCTGAGACGCAGAGACTCTGAGACGCAGAGACTCTGAGACGCAGAGACTATGAGACGCAGAGACCATGAGACGCAGAGACTCTGAGACACAGAGACGCAGACACTCTGAGACACAGAGACTCTGAGACGCAGAGACGCAGAGACTCTGAGACGCAGAGACTCTGAGACGCAGAGACTCTGAGACACAGAGACGCAGACACTCTGAGACGCAGAGACTCTGAGACGCAGAGACGCAGAGACTCTGAGACGCAGAGACTCTGAGACGCAGAGACTCTGAGACGCAGAGACTCTGAGACGCAGAGACTCTGAGACGCCGAGACGCAGAGACGCAGAAACTCCGAGACGCAGAGACTCTGAGACGCAGAGACTCTGAGACGCAGAGACTCTGAGACTCAGAGACGCAGACACTCTGAGACACAGAGACTCTGAGACGCAGAGACGCAGAGACGCAGAGACTCTGAGACGCAGAGACGCAGAGACTCTGAGACGCAGAGACTCTGAGACGCCGAGACGCAGAGACGCAGAAACTCCGAGACGCAGAGACTCTGAGACTCTGAGACGCCGAGACTCTGAAACGCAGAGACTCTGAGACGCAGAAACTCTGAGACGCAGAGACACTGAGACGCAGAGGCGCAGTGACTCTGAGACGCACAGACTGTGAGACGCAGAGACTCTGAGACGCAGAGGAGACTCTGAGACGCAGAGACTCTGAGACGCAGAGACTATGAGACGCAGAGACTATGAGACGCAGAGACTCTGAGACGCAGAGACGCAGACACTCTGAGACGCAGAGACTCTGAGACGCCGAGACGCAGAGATGCAGAAACTCTGAGACGCAGAGACTCTGAGACGCAGAGACTCTGAGACGCAGAGACTCTGAGACACAGAGACGCAGACACTCTGAGACACAGAGACTCTGAGACGCAGAGACGCAGAGACTCTGAGACGCAGAGACTCTGAGACGCCGAGATGCAGAGACTCTGAAACGCAGAGACTCTGAGACGCAGAAACTCTGAGACGCAGAGACACTGAGACGCAGAGACGCAGTGACTCTGAGACGCAGAGTCTCTGAGACGCAGAGACGCAGAGACTCTGAGACGCAGAGACTCTGAGACGCAGAGACTCTGAGACGCAGAGACGCAGAGACTCTGAGACGCAGAGGAGACTCTGAGACGCAGAGACTCTGAGACGCAGAGACTCTGAGACGCAGAGACTATGAGACGCAGAGACTATGAGACGCAGAGACTCTGAGACGCAGAGACGCAGACACTCTGAGACGCAGAGACTCTGAGATGCAGGGACTCTCAGATGCAGAGACGCAGAGACTCTGAGACGCAGAGATTATGAGACGCAGAGACTCTGAGACGCAGAGACTCTGAGACGCAGAGACTCTGAGACGCAGAGACTCTGACACGCAGAGACTCTGACACGCAGAGACTCTGACACGCAGACATGCAGAGACGCAGAGACTCTGAGACGCAGTGACTCTGAGACGCAGAAACTCTGAGACGCAGAGACTCTGAGACGCAGAGGAGACTCTGAGACGCAGAGACTCTGAGACGCAGAGACTCTGAGACGCAGAGACTATGAGACGCAGAGACTATGAGACGCAGAGACTCTGAGACGCAGAGACGCAGACACTCTGAGACGCAGAGACTCTGAGACGCGGAGACTCTCAGATGCAGAGACGCAGAGACTCTGAGACGCAGAGATTATGAGACGCAGAGACTCTGAGACGCAGAGACTCTGAGACGCAGAGACTCTGAGACGCAGAAACTCTGACACGCAGAGACTCTGACACGCAGAGACTCTGAGACGCAGACATGCAGAGACGCAGAGACTCTGAGACGCAGTGACTCTGAGACGCAGAAACTCTGAGACGCAGAGACTCTGCGACACAGAGACTCTGAGACTCTGAGACGCAAAGACTCTGAGACGCAGAGGCTCTGAGACGCAGAGACGCCGAGACTCTGAGACGCACAGACGCTGAGACGCAGAGACGCAGATACGCAGAGAGTCTGAGACTCTGAGACGCAGAGACGCAGAGAGTCTGAGACTCAGAGACGCCGAGACTAAGAGAATCTGAGACACAGAGACTCTGAGAGACAGAGACTCTGAGAAGCAGAGACTCTGAGACGCAGAGACTCGGAGACGCAGAGACTCCGAGACGCAGAGACTCCGAGACGCAGAGACTCCGAGACGCAGAGACTCCGAGACGCAGAGACGCAGAGACTCTGAGACGCAGAGACTCTGAGACGCAGAGGCTCTGAGACGCAGAGACTCCGAGACACAGAGACTCCGAGACGCTGAGACGCAGAGACTCTGAGACGCAGAGACTCTGAGACGCAGAGACTCTGAGACGCAGAGACGCAGAGACTCTGAGACGCAGAGACTCTGAGACGCAGAGACGCAGAGACTCTGAGACGTAGTGACACAGAGACTCTGAGAAGCAGAGACTCTGAGACGCAGAGACGCCGAGACTCTGATACGCAGAGACTCTGAGACGCAGAGACTCTGAGACGCAGAGACTATGAGACGCAGAGACCATGAGACGCAGAGACTCTGAGACACAGAGACGCAGACACTCTGAGAAACAGAGACTCTGAGACGCAGAGACGCAGTGACACAGAGACGCAGACACTCTGAGACACAGAGACTCTGAGACGCAGAGACGCAGAGACTCTGAGACGCAGAGACTCTGAGACGCAGAGACGCAGAGACTCTGAGACGCAGAGACTCTGAGACGCCGAGACGCAGAGACGCAGAAACTCCGAGACGCAGAGACTCTGAGACTCTGAGACGCAGAGACTCTGAAACGCAGAGACTCTGAGACGCAGAAACTCTGAGACGCAGAGACACTGAGACGCAGAGACGCAGTGACTCTGAGACGCAGAGTCTCTGAGACGCAGAGACGCAGAGACTCTGAGACGCAGAGACTCTGAGACGCAGAGACTCTGAGACGCAGAGACGCAGAGACTCTGAGACGCAGAGGAGACTCTGAGACGCAGAGACTCTGAGACGCAGAGACTCTGAGACGCAGAGACTATGAGACACAGAGACTATGAGACGCAGAGACTCTGAGACGCAGAGACGCAGAGACTCTGAGACGCATAGACTCTGAGACGCAGAGACTCTGAGACGCAGAGATGCAGAGACTCTGAGACGCAGAGGAGACTCTGAGACGCAGAGACTCTGAGACGCAGAGACTCTGAGACGCAGAGACTATGAGGCACAGAGACTATGAGACGCAGAGACTCTGAGACGCAGAGACGCAGACACTCTGAGACGCAGAGACTCTGAGATGCAGAGACGCAGAGACTCTGAGACGCGGAGACTCTCAGATGCAGAGACGCAGAGACTCTGAGACGCAGAGATTATGAGGCGCAGAGACTCTGAGACGCAGAGAATCTGAGACGCAGAGACTCTGAGACGCAGAGACTCTGAGACGCAGAGACTCTGAGACGCAGAGACTCTGACACGCAGAGACTCTGACACGCAGAGACTCTGACACGCAGAGACTCTGAGACGCAGACATGCAGAGACGCAGAGACTCTGAGACGCGGAGACTCTCAGATGCAGAGACGCAGAGACTCTGAGACGCAGAGACTCTGAGACGCAGTGACTCTGAGACGCAGAAACTCTGAGACGCAGAGACTCTGCGACACAGAGACTCTGAGACTCTGAGACGCAAAGACTCTGAGACGCAGAGGCTCTGAGACGCAGAGACGCCGAGACGCAGAGACTCTGAGACGCACAGACGCTGAGACGCAGAGACGCAGATACGCAGAGAGTCTGAGACTCTGAGACGCAGAGACGCAGAGACTCTGAGACTCAGAGACGCCGAGACTAAGAGAATCTGAGACACAGAGACTCTGAGAGACAGAGACTCTGAGAAGCAGAGACTCTGAGAAGCAGAGACTCTGAGACGCAGAGACTCGGAGACGCAGAGACTCCGAGACGCAGAGACTCCGAGACGCAGAGACTCCGAGACGCAGAGACTCCGAGACGCAGAGACTCTGAGACGCAGAGACTCTGAGACGCAGAGGCTCTGAGACGCAGAGACTCCGAGACACAGAGACTCCGAGACGCTGAGACGCAGAGACTCTGAGACGCAGAGACTCTGAGACGCAGAGACTCTGAGACGCAGAGACGCAGAGACTCTGAGACGCAGAGACTCTGAGACGCAGAGACGCAGAGACTCTGAGACGTAGTGACACAGAGACTCTGAGAAGCAGAGATTCTGAGACGCAGAGACTCTGAGACGCAGAGACTCTGAGACGCAGAGACTCTGAGACGCAGACGCTCTGAGACGCAGAGACTCTGACACGCAGAGACTCTGACACGCAGAGACTCTGAGACGCAGAGACTCTGAGACGCAGAGATGCAGAGACGCAGAGACTCTGAGACGCAGGGACTCTGAGACGCAGAGACTCTGAGACGCAGAGACGCCGAGACTCTGAGACGCAGAGACTCTGAGACGCAGAGACTCCGAGACTCTGAGACGCAGTGACTCTGAGATCAAGAGTCTCTGAGACGCAGAGACTCTGAGACGCAGGGACTCTGAGACGCAGAGACTCTGAGACGCAGAGACTCATAGACGCAGAGACGCAGAGACTCCGAGACACAGAGGCTCTGAGACGCAGAGACGCAGAGACTCTGAGACACAGAGACTCTGAGACGCAGAGACTCTGAGACGCAGAGACTCTGAGACGCAGAGACTCTGAGACACAGAGACGCTGACACTCTGAGACACAGAGACTCTGAGAAGCAGAGACGCAGAGACTCTGAGACGCAGAGACTCTGAGACGCAGAGACGCAGAGACTCTGAGACGCAGAGACTCTGAGACGCCGAGACGCAGAGACGCAGAAACTCCGAGACGCAGAGACTCTGAGACTCTGAGACTCTGAGACGCAGAGACTCTGAGACGCAGAGACGCCGCGACTCTGATACGCAGAGACTCTGAGACGCAGAGACTCTGAGACGCAGAGACTATGAGACGCAGAGACCATGAGACACAGAGACTCTGAGACACAGAGACGCAGACACTCTGAGAAACAGAGACTCTGAGACGCAGAGACGCAGTGACACAGAGACGCAGACACTCTGAGACACAGAGACCCTGAGACGCAGAGACGCAGAGACTCTGAGACGCAGAGACTCTGAGACGCAGAGACGCAGAGACTCTGAGACGCAGAGACACTGAGACGCCGAGATGCAGAGACGCAGAAACTCCGAGACGCAGAGACTCTGAGTCGCAGAGACTATGAGACGCAGCGACTCTGAGACGCAGACACTCTGAGACTCTGAGACGCAGAGACTCTGAGTCGCAGAGGCTCTGAGACGCAGAGACGCCGAGACGCAGAGAGTCTGAGACGCAGAGACGCCGAGACCCTGAGACGCAGAGACTCTGAGACGCAGAGAATCTGGGACGCAGAGACTCTGAGACGCAGACACTCTGAGACGCAGAGACGCAGAGACTCTGAGACGCAGAGACTCTGAGACGCAGAGACTCTGAGACGCAGAGACTCTGAGGCGCAGAGACTATGAGACGCAGAGACCATGAGACGCAGAGACTCTGAGACACAGAGACTCTGAGACGCAGAGACGCAGAGACTCTGAGACGCAGAGACTCTGAGACACAGAGACGCAGACACTCTGAGACGCAGAGACTCTGAGACGCAGAGACGCAGAGACTCTGAGACGCAGAGACTCTGAGACGCAGAGACTCTGAGACGCCGAGACGCAGAGACGCAGAAACTCCGAGAAGCAGAGACTCTGAGACGCAGAGACTCTGAGACGCAGAGACTCTGAGACTCAGAGACGCAGACACTCTGAGACACAGAGACTCTGACACGCAGAGACGCAGAGACTCTGAGACGCAGAGACTCTGAGACGCAGAGACTCTGAGACGCAGAGACGCAGAGACTCTGAGACGCAGAGACTCTGAGACGCCGAGACGCAGAGACGCAGAAACTCCGAGACGCAGAGACTCTGAGACTCTGAGACGCAGAGACTCTGAAACGCAGAGACTCTGAGACGCAGAAACTCTGAGACGCAGAGACACTGAGACGCAGAGACGCAGTGACTCTGAGACGCAGAGACTCTGAGACGCAGAGACTCTGAAACGCAGAGACTCTGAGACGCAGAGGAGACTCTGAGACGCAGAGACTCTGAGACGCAGAGACTATGAGACGCAGAGACTCTGAGACGCAGAGACGCAGACACTCTGAGACGCAGAGACTCTGAGACGCCGAGACGCAGAGATGCAGAAACTCTGAGACGCAGAGACTCTGAGACGCAGAGACGCAGAGACTCTGAGACGCAGAGACTCTGAGACGCAGAGACGCAGAGACTCTGAGACGCAGAGACACTGAGACGCCGAGATGCAGAGACGCAGAAACTCCGAGACGCAGAGACTCTGAGTCGCAGAGACTATGAGACGCAGCGACTCTGAGACGCAGACACTCTGAGACTCTGAGACGCAGAGACTCTGAGTCGCAGAGGCTCTGAGACGCAGAGACGCCGAGACGCAGAGAGTCTGAGACGCAGAGACGCCGAGACCCTGAGACGCAGAGACTCTGAGACGCAGAGAATCTGGGACGCAGAGACTCTGAGACGCAGACACTCTGAGACGCAGAGACGCAGAGACTCTGAGACGCAGAGACTCTGAGACGCAGAGACTCTGAGACGCAGAGACTCTGAGACGCAGAGACTATGAGACGCAGAGACCATGAGACGCAGAGACTCTGAGACACAGAGACTCTGAGACGCAGAGACGCAGAGACTCTGAGACGCAGAGACTCTGAGACACAGAGACGCAGACACTCTGAGACGCAGAGACTCTGAGACGCAGAGACGCAGAGACTCTGAGACGCAGAGACTCTGAGACGCAGAGACTCTGAGACGCCGAGACGCAGAGACGCAGAAACTCCGAGAAGCAGAGACTCTGAGACGCAGAGACTCTGAGACGCAGAGACTCTGAGACTCAGAGACGCAGACACTCTGAGACACAGAGACTCTGACACGCAGAGACGCAGAGACTCTGAGACGCAGAGACTCTGAGACGCAGAGACTCTGAGACGCAGAGACGCAGAGACTCTGAGACGCAGAGACTCTGAGACGCCGAGACGCAGAGACGCAGAAACTTCGAGACGCAGAGACTCTGAGACTCTGAGACGCAGAGACTCTGAGACGCAGAAACTCTGAGACGCAGAGACACTGAGACGCAGAGACGCAGTGACTCTGAGACGCAGAGACTCTGAGACGCAGAGACTCTGAGACGCAGAGACTCTGAGACGCAGAGGAGACTCTGAGACGCAGAGACTCTGAGACGCAGAGACTATGAGACGCAGAGACTATGAGACGCAGAGACTCTGAGACGCAGAGACGCAGACACTCTGAGACGCAGAGACTCTGAGACGCCGAGACGCAGAGATGCAGAAACTCTGAGACGCTGAGACTCTGAGACGCAGAGACTCTGAGACGCAGAGACTCTGAGACACAGAGACGCAGACACTCTGAGACACAGAGACTCTGAGACGCAGAGACGCAGAGACTCTGAGACGCAGAGACTCTGAGACGCAGAGACTGTGAGACGCAGTGACTCTGAGACGCCGAGACGCAGAGACTCTGAAACGCAGAGACTCTGAGACGCAGAAACTCTGAGACGCAGAGACACTGAGACGCAGAGACGCAGTGACTCTGAGACGCAGAGTCTCTGAGACGCAGAGACGCAGAGACTCTGAGACGCAGAGACTCTGAGACGCAGAGACTCTGAGACGCAGAGACGCAGAGACTCTGAGACGCAGAGGAGACTCTGAGACGCAGAGACTCTGAGACGCAGAGACTCTGAGACGCAGAGACTATGAGACGCAGAGACTATGAGACGCAGAGACTCTGAGACGCAGAGACGCAGACACTCTGAGACGCAGAGACTCTGAGATGCAGAGACGCAGAGACTCTGAGACGCGGAGACTCTCAGATGCAGAGACGCAGAGACTCTGAGACGCAGAGATTATGAGACGCAGAGACTCTGAGACGCAGAGACTCTGACACGCAGAGACTCTAAGACGCAGAGACTCTGACACGCAGAGACTCTGACACGCAGAGACTCTGACACGCAGAGACTCTGAGACGCAGACATGCAGAGACGCAGAGACTCTGAGACGCAGTGACTCTGAGACGCAGAAACTCTGAGACGCAGAGACTCTGCGACACAGAGACTCTGAGACTCTGAGACGCAAAGACTCTGAGACGCAGAGGCTCTGAGACGCAGAGACGCCGAGACGCAGAGACTCTGAGACGCACAGACGCTGAGACGCAGATACGCAGAGAGTCTGAGGCTCTGAGACGCAGAGACGCAGAGACTCTGAGACTCAGAGACGCCGAGACTAAGAGAATCTGAGACACAGAGACTCTGAGAGACAGAGACTCTGAGAAGCAGAGACTCGGAGACGCAGAGACTCGGAGACGCAGAGACTCCGAGACGCAGAGACTCCGAGACGCAGAGACTCTGAGACGCAGAGACGCAGAGACTCTGAGACGCAGAGACTCTGAGACGCAGAGGCTCTGAGACGCAGAGACTCCGAGACACAGAGACTCCGAGACGCTGAGACGCAGAGACTCTGAGACGCAGAGACTCTGAGACGCAGAGACTCTGAGACGCAGAGACGCAGAGACTCTGAGACGCAGAGACTCTGAGACGCAGAGACGCAGAGACTCTGAGACGCAGTGACACAGAGACTCTGAGAAGCAGAGATTCTGAGACGCAGAGACTCTGAGACGCAGAGACTCTGAGACGCAGAGACTCTGAGACGCAGATGCTCTGAGACGCAGAGACTCTGACACGCAGAGACTCTGACACGCAGAGACTCTGAGACGCAGAGACTCTGAGACGCAGACGCTCTGAGACGCAGGGACTCTGAGACGCAGAGACTCTGAGACGCAGAGACTCTGAGACGCAGAGACGCCGAGACTCTGAGACGCAGAGACTCTGAGACGCAGAGACTCCGAGACTCTGAGACGCAGTGACTCTGAGATCAAGAGTCTCTGAGACGCAGAGACTCTGAGACGCCAGGACTCTGAGACGCAGAGACTCTGAGACGCAGAGACTCTGAGACGCAGAGACTCCGAGACACAGAGGCTCTGAGACGCAGAGACGCAGAGACTCTGAGACACAGAGACTCTGAGACGCAGAGACGCAGAGACTCTGAGACGCAGAGAATCTGAGACGCAGAGACTCTGAGACACAGAGACGCAGACACTCTGAGACACAGAGACTCTGAGACGCAGAGACACAGAGACTCTGAGACGCAGAGACTCTGAGACGCAGAGACTCTGAGACACAGAGACGCAGACACTCTGAGACACAGAGACTCTGAGACGCAGAGACGCAGAGACTCTGAGACGCAGAGACTCTGAGACGCAGAGACGCAGAGACTCTGAGACGCAGAGACTCTGAGACGCCGAGACGCAGAGACGCAGAAACTCCGAGACGCAGAGACGCCGAGACTCTGATACGCAGAGACTCTGAGACGCAGAGACTCTGAGACGCAGAGACTATGAGACGCAGAGACCATGAGACGCAGAGACTCTGAGACACAGAGACGCAGACACTCTGAGAAACAGAGACTATGAGACGCAGAGACGCAGTGACACAGAGACGCAGACACTCTGAGACACAGAGACTCTGAGACGCAGAGACGCAGAGACTCTGAGACGCAGAGACGCAGAGACTCTGAGACGCAGAGACACTGAGACGCCGAGATGCAGAGACGCAGAAACTCCGAGACGCAGAGACTCTGAGTCGCAGAGACTATGAGACGCAGAGACTCTGAGACGCAGACACTCTGAGACTCTGAGACGCAGAGACTCTGAGTCGCAGAGGCTCTGAGACGCAGAGACGCCGAGACGCAGAGAGTCTGAGACGCAGAGACGCCGAGACCCTGAGACGCAGAGACTCTGAGACGCAGAGAATCTGGGACGCAGAGACTCTGAGACGCAGACACTCTGAGACGCAGAGACTCTGAGACGCAGAGACTCTGAGACGCAGAGACGCAGAGACTCTGAGACGCAGAGACTCTGAGACGCAGAGACTCTGAGACGCAGAGACTCTGAGACGCAGAGACTATGAGACGCAGAGACCATGAGACGCAGAGACTCTGAGACACAGAGACGCAGACACTCTGAGACACAGAGACTCTGAGACGCAGAGACGCAGAGACTCTGTGACGCAGAGACTCTGAGACGCAGAGACTCTGAGACACAGAGACGCAGACACTCTGAGACGCAGAGACTCTGAGACGCAGAGACGCAGAGACTCTGAGACGCAGAGACTCTGAGACGCAGAGACTCTGAGACGCAGAGACTCTGAGACGCCGAGACGCACAGACGCAGAAACTCCGAGACGCAGAGACTCTGAGACGCAGAGACTCTGAGACTCAGAGACGCAGACACTCTGAGACACAGAGACTCTGAGACGCAGAGACGCAGAGACTCTGAGAAGCAGAGACTCTGAGACGCAGAGACGCCGAGACGCAGAGACTATGAGACGCAGAGACTCTGAGACGCAGAGACGCAGACACTCTGAGACGCAGAGACTCTGAGACGCCGAGACGCAGAGATGCAGAAACTCTGAGACGCAGAGACTCTGAGACGCAGAGACTCTGAGACGCAGAGACTCTGAGACACAGAGACGCAGACACTCTGAGACACAGAGACTCTGAGACGCAGAGACGCAGAGACTCTGAGACGCAGAGACTCTGAGACGCCGAGATGCAGAGACTCTGAAACGCAGAGACTCTGAGACGCAGAAACTCTGAGACGCAGAGACACTGAGACGCAGAGACGCAGTGACTCTGAGACGCAGAGTCTCTGAGACGCAGAGACGCAGAGACTCTGAGACGCAGAGACTCTGAGACGCAGAGACTCTGAGACGCAGAGACGCAGAGACTCTGAGACGCAGAGGAGACTCTGAGACGCAGAGACTCTGAGACGCAGAGACTCTGAGACGCAGAGACTATGATACGCAGAGACTATGAGACGCAGAGACTCTGAGACGCAGAGACGCAGACACTCTGAGACGCAGAGACTCTGAGATGCAGGGACTCTCAGATGCAGAGACGCAGAGACTCTGAGACGCAGAGATTATGAGACGCAGAGACTCTGAGACGCAGAGACTCTGAGACGCAGAGACTCTGAGACGCAGAGACTCTGACACGCAGAGACTCTGACACGCAGAGACTCTGACACGCAGACATGCAGAGACGCAGAGACTCTGAGACGCAGTGACTCTGAGACGCAGAAACTCTGAGACGCAGAGACTCTGAGACGCAGAGGAGACTCTGAGACGCAGAGACTCTGAGACGCAGAGACTCTGAGACGCAGAGACTATGAGACGCAGAGACTATGAGACGCAGAGACTCTGAGACGCAGAGACGCAGACACTCTGAGACGCAGAGACTCTGAGACGCGGAGACTCTCAGATGCAGAGACGCAGAGACTCTGAGACGCAGAGATTATGAGACGCAGAGACTCTGAGACGCAGAGACTCTGAGACGCAGAGACTCTGAGACGCAGAGACTCTGACACGCAGAGACTCTGACACGCAGAGACTCTGAGACGCAGACATGCAGAGACGCAGAGACTCTGAGACGCAGTGACTCTGAGACGCAGAAACTCTGAGACGCAGAGACTCTGCGACACAGAGACTCTGAGACTCTGAGACGCAAAGACTCTGAGACGCAGAGGCTCTGAGACGCAGAGACGCCGAGACTCTGAGACGCACAGACGCTGAGACGCAGAGACGCAGATACGCAGAGAGTCTGAGACTCTGAGACGCAGAGACGCAGAGAGTCTGAGACTCAGAGACGCCGAGACTAAGAGAATCTGAGACACAGAGACTCTGAGAGACAGAGACTCTGAGAAGCAGAGACTCTGAGACGCAGAGACTCGGAGACGCAGAGACTCCGAGACGCAGAGACTCCGAGACGCAGAGACTCCGAGACGCAGAGACTCCGAGACGCAGAGACGCAGAGACTCTGAGACGCAGAGACTCTGAGACGCAGAGGCTCTGAGACGCAGAGACTCCGAGACACAGAGACTCCGAGACGCTGAGACGCAGAGACTCTGAGACGCAGAGACTCTGAGACGCAGAGACTCTGAGACGCAGAGACGCAGAGACTCTGAGACGCAGAGACTCTGAGACGCAGAGACGCAGAGACTCTGAGACGTAGTGACACAGAGACTCTGAGAAGCAGAGACTCTGAGACGCAGAGACGCCGAGACTCTGATACGCAGAGACTCTGAGACGCAGAGACTCTGAGACGCAGAGACTATGAGACGCAGAGACCATGAGACGCAGAGACTCTGAGACACAGAGACGCAGACACTCTGAGAAACAGAGACTCTGAGACGCAGAGACGCAGTGACACAGAGACGCAGACACTCTGAGACACAGAGACTCTGAGACGCAGAGACGCAGAGACTCTGAGACGCAGAGACTCTGAGACGCAGAGACGCAGAGACTCTGAGACGCAGAGACTCTGAGACGCCGAGACGCAGAGACGCAGAAACTCCGAGACGCAGAGACTCTGAGACTCTGAGACGCAGAGACTCTGAAACGCAGAGACTCTGAGACGCAGAAACTCTGAGACGCAGAGACACTGAGACGCAGAGACGCAGTGACTCTGAGACGCAGAGTCTCTGAGACGCAGAGACGCAGAGACTCTGAGACGCAGAGACTCTGAGACGCAGAGACTCTGAGACGCAGAGACGCAGAGACTCTGAGACGCAGAGGAGACTCTGAGACGCAGAGACTCTGAGACGCAGAGACTCTGAGACGCAGAGACTATGAGACACAGAGACTATGAGACGCAGAGACTCTGAGACGCAGAGACGCAGAGACTCTGAGACGCATAGACTCTGAGACGCAGAGACTCTGAGACGCAGAGATGCAGAGACTCTGAGACGCAGAGGAGACTCTGAGACGCAGAGACTCTGAGACGCAGAGACTCTGAGACGCAGAGACTATGAGGCACAGAGACTATGAGACGCAGAGACTCTGAGACGCAGAGACGCAGACACTCTGAGACGCAGAGACTCTGAGATGCAGAGACGCAGAGACTCTGAGACGCGGAGACTCTCAGATGCAGAGACGCAGAGACTCTGAGACGCAGAGATTATGAGACGCAGAGACTCTGAGACGCAGAGAATCTGAGACGCAGAGACTCTGAGACGCAGAGACTCTGAGACGCAGAGACTCTGAGACGCAGAGACTCTGAGACGCAGAGACTCTGACACGCAGAGACTCTGACACGCAGAGACTCTGAGACGCAGACATGCAGAGACGCAGAGACTCTGAGACGCGGAGACTCTCAGATGCAGAGACGCAGAGACTCTGAGACGCAGAGACTCTGAGACGCAGTGACTCTGAGACGCAGAAACTCTGAGACGCAGAGACTCTGCGACACAGAGACTCTGAGACTCTGAGACGCAAAGACTCTGAGACGCAGAGGCTCTGAGACGCAGAGACGCCGAGACGCAGAGACTCTGAGACGCACAGACGCTGAGACGCAGAGACGCAGATACGCAGAGAGTCTGAGACTCTGAGACGCAGAGACGCAGAGACTCTGAGACTCAGAGACGCCGAGACTAAGAGAATCTGAGACACAGAGACTCTGAGAGACAGAGACTCTGAGAAGCAGAGACTCTGAGAAGCAGAGACTCTGAGACGCAGAGACTCGGAGACGCAGAGACTCCGAGACGCAGAGACTCCGAGACGCAGAGACTCCGAGACGCAGAGACTCCGAGACGCAGAGACTCTGAGACGCAGAGACTCTGAGATGCAGAGGCTCTGAGACGCAGAGACTCCGAGACACAGAGACTCCGAGACGCTGAGACGCAGAGACTCTGAGACGCAGAGACTCTGAGACGCAGAGACTCTGAGACGCAGAGACGCAGAGACTCTGAGACGCAGAGACTCTGAGACGCAGAGACGCAGAGACTCTGAGACGTAGTGACACAGAGACTCTGAGAAGCAGAGATTCTGAGACGCAGAGACTCTGAGACGCAGAGACTCTGAGACGCAGAGACTCTGAGGCGCAGAGACTATGAGACGCAGAGACCATGAGACGCAGAGACTCTGAGACACAGAGACTCTGAGACGCAGAGACGCAGAGACTCTGAGACGCAGAGACTCTGAGACGCAGAGACTCTGAGACACAGAGACGCAGACACTCTGAGACGCAGAGACTCTGAGACGCAGAGACGCAGAGACTCTGAGACGCAGAGACTCTGAGACGCAGAGACTCTGAGACGCCGAGACGCAGAGACGCAGAAACTCCGAGAAGCAGAGACTCTGAGACGAAGAGACTCTGAGACGCAGAGACTCTGAGACTCAGAGACGCAGACACTCTGAGACACAGAGACTCTGACACGCAGAGACGCAGAGACTCTGAGACGCAGAGACTCTGAGACGCAGAGACTCTGAGACGCAGAGACGCAGAGACTCTGAGACGCAGAGACTCTGAGACGCCGAGACGCAGAGACGCAGAAACTTCGAGACGCAGAGACTCTGAGACTCTGAGACGCAGAGACTCTGAGACGCAGAAACTCTGAGACGCAGAGACACTGAGACGCAGAGACGCAGTGACTCTGAGACGCAGAGACTCTGAGACGCAGAGACTCTGAGACGCAGAGACTCTGAGACGCAGAGGAGACTCTGAGACGCAGAGACTCTGAGACGCAGAGACTATGAGACGCAGAGACTATGAGACGCAGAGACTCTGAGACGCAGAGACGCAGACACTCTGAGACGCAGAGACTCTGAGACGCCGAGACGCAGAGATGCAGAAACTCTGAGACGCTGAGACTCTGAGACGCAGAGACTCTGAGACGCAGAGACTCTGAGACACAGAGACGCAGACACTCTGAGACACAGAGACTCTGAGACGCAGAGACGCAGAGACTCTGAGACGCAGAGACTCTGAGACGCAGAGACTGTGAGACGCAGTGACTCTGAGACGCCGAGACGCAGAGACTCTGAAACGCAGAGACTCTGAGACGCAGAAACTCTGAGACGCAGAGACACTGAGACGCAGAGACGCAGTGACTCTGAGACGCAGAGTCTCTGAGACGCAGAGACGCAGAGACTCTGAGACGCAGAGACTCTGAGACGCAGAGACTCTGAGACGCAGAGACGCAGAGACTCTGAGACGCAGAGGAGACTCTGAGACGCAGAGACTCTGAGACGCAGAGACTCTGAGACGCAGAGACTATGAGACGCAGAGACTATGAGACGCAGAGACTCTGAGACGCAGAGACGCAGACACTCTGAGACGCAGAGACTCTGAGATGCAGAGACGCAGAGACTCTGAGACGCGGAGACTCTCAGATGCAGAGACGCAGAGACTCTGAGACGCAGAGATTATGAGACGCAGAGACTCTGAGACGCAGAGACTCTGACACGCAGAGACTCTAAGACGCAGAGACTCTGACACGCAGAGACTCTGACACGCAGAGACTCTGACACGCAGAGACTCTGAGACGCAGACATGCAGAGACGCAGAGACTCTGAGACGCAGTGACTCTGAGACGCAGAAACTCTGAGACGCAGAGACTCTGCGACACAGAGACTCTGAGACTCTGAGACGCAAAGACTCTGAGACGCAGAGGCTCTGAGACGCAGAGACGCCGAGACGCAGAGACTCTGAGACGCACAGACGCTGAGACGCAGATACGCAGAGAGTCTGAGGCTCTGAGACGCAGAGACGCAGAGACTCTGAGACTCAGAGACGCCGAGACTAAGAGAATCTGAGACACAGAGACTCTGAGAGACAGAGACTCTGAGAAGCAGAGACTCGGAGACGCAGAGACTCCGAGACGCAGAGACTCCGAGACGCAGAGACTCCGAGACGCAGAGACTCTGAGACGCAGAGACGCAGAGACTCTGAGACGCAGAGACTCTGAGACGCAGAGGCTCTGAGACGCAGAGACTCCGAGGCACAGAGACTCCGAGACGCTGAGACGCAGAGACTCTGAGACGCAGAGACTCTGAGACGCAGAGACTCTGAGACGCAGAGACGCAGAGACTCTGAGACGCAGAGACTCTGAGACGCAGAGACGCAGAGACTCTGAGACGCAGTGACACAGAGACTCTGAGAAGCAGAGATTCTGAGACGCAGAGACTCTGAGACGCAGAGACTCTGAGACGCAGAGACTCTGAGACGCAGATGCTCTGAGACGCAGAGACTCTGACACGCAGAGACTCTGACACGCAGAGACTCTGAGACGCAGAGACTCTGAGACGCAGACGCTCTGAGACGCAGGGACTCTGAGACGCAGAGACTCTGAGACGCAGAGACTCTGAGACGCAGAGACGCCGAGACTCTGAGACGCAGAGACTCTGAGACGCAGAGACTCCGAGACTCTGAGACGCAGTGACTCTGAGATCAAGAGTCTCTGAGACGCAGAGACTCTGAGACGCCAGGACTCTGAGACGCAGAGACTCTGAGACGCAGAGACTCTGAGACGCAGAGACTCCGAGACACAGAGGCTCTGAGACGCAGAGACGCAGAGACTCTGAGACACAGAGACTCTGAGACGCAGAGACGCAGAGACTCTGAGACGCAGAGAATCTGAGACGCAGAGACTCTGAGACACAGAGACGCAGACACTCTGAGACACAGAGACTCTGAGACGCAGAGACACAGAGACTCTGAGACGCAGAGACTCTGAGACGCAGAGACTCTGAGACACAGAGACGCAGACACTCTGAGACACAGAGACTCTGAGACGCAGAGACGCAGAGACTCTGAGACGCAGAGACTCTGAGACGCAGAGACGCAGAGACTCTGAGACGCAGAGACTCTGAGACGCCGAGACGCAGAGACGCAGAAACTCCGAGACGCAGAGACGCCGAGACTCTGATACGCAGAGACTCTGAGACGCAGAGACTCTGAGACGCAGAGACTATGAGACGCAGAGACCATGAGACGCAGAGACTCTGAGACACAGAGACGCAGACACTCTGAGAAACAGAGACTATGAGACGCAGAGACGCAGTGACACAGAGACGCAGACACTCTGAGACACAGAGACTCTGAGACGCAGAGACGCAGAGACTCTGAGACGCAGAGACGCAGAGACTCTGAGACGCAGAGACACTGAGACGCCGAGATGCAGAGACGCAGAAACTCCGAGACGCAGAGACTCTGAGTCGCAGAGACTATGAGACGCAGAGACTCTGAGACGCAGACACTCTGAGACTCTGAGACGCAGAGACTCTGAGTCGCAGAGGCTCTGAGACGCAGAGACGCCGAGACGCAGAGAGTCTGAGACGCAGAGACGCCGAGACCCTGAGACGCAGAGACTCTGAGACGCAGAGAATCTGGGACGCAGAGACTCTGAGACGCAGACACTCTGAGACGCAGAGACTCTGAGACGCAGAGACTCTGAGACGCAGAGACTCTGAGACGCAGAGACTCTGAGACGCAGAGACTCTGAGACGCAGAGACTATGAGACGCAGAGACCATGAGACGCAGAGACTCTGAGACACAGAGACGCAGACACTCTGAGACACAGAGACTCTGAGACGCAGAGACGCAGAGACTCTGTGACGCAGAGACTCTGAGACGCAGAGACTCTGAGACACAGAGACGCAGACACTCTGAGACGCAGAGACTCTGAGACGCAGAGACGCAGAGACTCTGAGACGCAGAGACTCTGAGACGCAGAGACTCTGAGACGCAGAGACTCTGAGACGCCGGGACGCACAGACGCAGAAACTCCGAGACGCAGAGACTCTGAGACGCAGAGACTCTGAGACTCAGAGACGCAGACACTCTGAGACACAGAGACTCTGAGACGCAGAGACGCAGAGACTCTGAGAAGCAGAGACTCTGAGACGCAGAGACGCCGAGACGCAGAGAGTCTGAGACGCAGAGACGCCGAGACCCTGAGACGCAGAGACTCTGAGACGCAGAGAATCTGGGACGCAGAGACTCTGAGACGCAGACACTCTGAGACGCAGAGACGCAGAGACTCTGAGACGCAGAGACTCTGAGACGCAGAGACGCAGAGACTCTGAGACGCAGAGACTCTGAGACGCAGAGACTCTGAGACGCAGAGACTCTGAGACGCAGAGACTATGAGACGCAGAGACCATGAGACGCAGAGACTCTGAGACACAGAGACGCAGACACTCTGAGACACAGAGACTCTGAGACGCAGAGACGCAGAGACTCTGTGACGCAGAGACTCTGAGACGCAGAGACTCTGAGACACAGAGACGCAGACACTCTGAGACGCAGAGACTCTGAGACGCAGAGACGCAGAGACTCTGAGACGCAGAGACTCTGAGACGCAGAGACTCTGAGACGCCGAGACGCACAGACGCAGAAACTCCGAGACGCAGAGACTCTGAGACGCAGAGACTCTGAGACTCAGAGACGCAGACACTCTGAGACACAGAGACTCTGAGACGCAGAGACGCAGAGACTCTGAGACGCAGAGACTCTGAGACGCAGAGACGCAGAGACTCTGAGACGCAGAGACTCTGAGACGCCGAGACGCAGAGACTCTGAGACGCAGAGACTCTGAGACGCAGAGACTCTGAGACGCAGAGACTCTGAGACGCCGAGACGCAGAGACGCAGAAACTCCGAGACGCAGAGACTCTGAGACGCAGAGACTCTGAGACGCAGAGACTCTGAGACTCAGAGACGCAGACACTCTGAGACACAGAGACTCTGAGACGCAGAGACGCAGAGACTCTGAGACGCAGAGACTCTGAGACGCAGAGACGCAGAGACTCTGAGACGCAGAGACTCTGAGACGCAGAGACTCTGAGACGCAGAGACGCAGAGACTCTGAGACGCAGAGGAGACTCTGAGACGCAGAGACTCTGAGACGCAGAGACTCTGAGACGCAGAGACTATGAGACGCAGAGACTCTGAGACGCAGAGACGCAGACACTCTGAGACGCAGAGACTCTGAGATGCAGAGACTCTGAGATGCAGAGACGCAGAGACTCTGAGACGCAGAGATTATGAGACGCAGCGACTCTGAGACGCAGAGACTCTGAGACGCAGAGACTCTGAGACGCAGAGGCTCTGAGACGCAGAGACTCTGAGACGCAGAGACTCTGAGACGCAGAGACTCTGAGACGCCGAGACGCACAGACGCAGAAACTCCGAGACGCAGAGACTCTGAGACGCAGAGACTCTGAGACTCAGAGACGCAGACACTCTGAGACACAGAGACTCTGAGACGCAGAGACGCAGAGACTCTGAGACGCAGAGACTCTGAGACGCAGAGACGCAGAGACTCTGAGACGCAGAGACTCTGAGACGCCGAGACGCAGAGACTCTGAGACGCAGAGACTCTGAGACGCAGAGACTCTGAGACGCAGAGACTCTGAGACGCCGAGACGCAGAGACGCAGAAACTCCGAGACGCAGAGACTCTGAGACGCAGAGACTCTGAGACGCAGAGACTCTGAGACTCAGAGACGCAGACACTCTGAGACACAGAGACTCTGAGACGCAGAGACGCAGAGACTCTGAGACGCAGAGACTCTGAGACGCAGAGACGCAGAGACTCTGAGACGCAGAGACTCTGAGACGCAGAGACTCTGAGACGCAGAGACGCAGAGACTCTGAGACGCAGAGGAGACTCTGAGACGCAGAGACTCTGAGACGCAGAGACTCTGAGACGCAGAGACTATGAGACGCAGAGACTCTGAGACGCAGAGACGCAGACACTCTGAGACGCAGAGACTCTGAGATGCAGAGACTCTGAGATGCAGAGACGCAGAGACTCTGAGACGCAGAGATTATGAGACGCAGCGACTCTGAGACGCAGAGACTCTGAGACGCAGAGACTCTGAGACGCAGAGGCTCTGAGACGCAGAGACTCTGAGACGCAGAGACTCTGACACGCAGAGACTCTGACACGCAGACATGCAGAGACGCAGAGACTCTGAGACGCAGTGACTCTGAGACGCAGAAACTCTGAGACGCAGAGACACTGAGACGCAGAGGAGACTCTGAGACGCAGAGACTCTGAGACGCAGAGACTCTGAGACGCAGAGACTATGAGACGCAGAGACTATGAGACGCTGAGACTCTGAGACGCAGAGACGCAGACACTCTGAGACGCAGAGACTCTGAGACGCGGAGACTCTCAGATGCAGAGACGCAGAGACTCTGAGACGCAGAGATTATGAGACGCAGAGACTCTGAGACGCAGAGACTCTGAGACGCAGAGACTCTGACACGCAGAGACTCTGACACGCAGAGACTCTGACACGCAGAGACTCTGAGACGCAGACATGCAGAGACGCAGAGACTCTGAGACGCAGTGACTCTGAGACGCAGAAACTCTGAGACGCAGAGACTCTGCGACACAGAGACTCTGAGACTCTGAGACGCAAAGACTCTGAGACGCAGAGGCTCTGAGACGCAGAGACGCCGAGACGCAGAGACTCTGAGACGCACAGACGCTGAGACGCAGAGACGCAGATACGCAGATACGCAGAGAGTCTGAGACTCTGAGACGCAGAGACGCAGAGACTCTGAGACTCAGAGACGCCGAGACTAAGAGAATCTGAGACACAGAGACTCTGAGAGACAGAGACTCTGAGAAGCGGAGACTCTGAGACGCAGAGACTCGGAGACGCAGAGACTCCGAGACGCAGAGACTCCGAGACGCAGAGACTCCGAGACGCAGAGACTCCGAGACGCAGAGACTCTGAGACGCAGAGACTCTGAGACGCAGAGGCTCTGAGATGCAGAGACGCAGAGACTCTGAGACGCAGAGACTCTGAGACGCAGAGGCTCTGAGACGCAGAGACTCCGAGACACAGAGACTCCGAGACGCTGAGACGCAGAGACTCTGAGACGCAGAGACTCTGAGACGCAGAGACTCTGAGACGCAGAGACGCAGAGACTCTGAGACGCAGAGACTGTGACGCAGAGACGCAGAGACTCTGAGACGTAGTGACACAGAGACTCTGAGAAGCAGAGATTCTGAGACGCAGAGACTCTGAGACGCAGAGACTCTGAGACGCAGAGACTCTGAGACGCAGACGCTCTGAGACGCAGAGACTCTGAGACGCAGAGACTCTGACACGCAGAGACTCTGAGACGCAGAGACTCTGACACGCAGAGATGCAGAGACGCAGAGACTCTGAGACGCAGGGACTCTGAGACGCAGAGACTCTGAGACGCAGAGACTCTGAGACGCAGAGACGCCGAGACTCTGAGACGCAGAGACTCTGAGACGCAGAGACTCCGAGACTCTGAGACGCAGTGACTCTGAGATCACGAGTCTCTGAGACGCAGAGACTCTGAGACGCAGGGACTCTGAGACGCAGAGACTCTGAGACGCAGAGACTCTGAGACGCAGAGACGCAGAGACTCCGAGACACAGAGGCTCTGAGACGCAGAGACTCCGAGACACAGAGACTCTGAGACGCAGAGACGCAGAGACTCTGAGACACAGAGACTCTGAGACGCAGAGACTCTGAGACACAGAGACGCAGACACTCTGAGACACAGAGACTCTGAGACGCAGAGACGCAGAGACTCTGAGACGCAGAGACGCAGAGACTCTGAGTCGCAGAGACTCTGAGACGCCGAGACGCAGAGACGCAGAAACTCCGAGACGCAGAGACTCTGAGACTCTGAGACGCAGAGACTCTGAGACGCAGAGACGCCGAGACGCCGAGACTCTGATACGCAGAGACTCTGAGACGCAGAGACTCTGAGACGCAGAGACTATGAGACGCAGAGACCATGAGACACAGAGACTCTGAGACACAGAGACGCAGACACTCTGAGAAACAGAGACTCTGAGACGCAGAGACGCAGTGACACAGAGACGCAGACACTCTGAGACACAGAGACTCTGAGACGCAGAGACGCAGAGACTCTGAGACGCAGAGACTCTGAGACGCAGAGACGCAGAGACTCTGAGACGCAGAGACACTGAGACGCCGAGATGCAGAGACGCAGAAACTCCGAGACGCAGAGACTCTGAGTCGCAGAGACTATGAGACGCAGAGACTCTGAGACGCAGACACTCTGAGACTCTGAGACGCAGAGACTCTGAGTCGCAGAGGCTCTGAGACGCAGAGACGCCGAGACGCAGAGAGTCTGAGACGCAGAGACGCCGAGACCCTGAGACGCAGAGACTCTGAGACGCAGAGAATCTGGGACGCAGAGACTCTGAGACGCAGAGACTCTGAGACGCAGAGACGCAGAGACTCTGAGACGCAGAGACTCTGAGACGCAGAGACTCTGAGACGCAGAGACTCTGAGACGCAGAGACTATGAGACGCAGAGACCATGAGACGCAGAGACTCTGAGACACAGAGACGCAGGCACTCTGAGACACAGAGACTCTGAGACGCAGAGACGCAGAGACTCTGAGACGCAGAGACTCTGAGACGCAGAGACTCTGAGACACAGAGACGCAGACACTCTGAGACGCAGAGACTCTGAGACGCAGAGACGCAGAGACTCTGAGACGCAGAGACTCTGAGACGCAGAGACTCTGAGACGCAGAGACTCTGAGACGCCGAGACGCAGAGACGCAGAAACTCCGAGACGCAGAGACTCTGAGACGCAGAGACTCTGAGACGCAGAGACTCTGAGACTCAGAGATGCAGACACTCTGAGACACAGAGACTCTGAGACGCAGAGACGCAGAGACTCTGAGACGCAGAGACTCTGAGACGCAGAGACGCAGAGACTCTGAGACGCAGAGACTCTGAGACGCCGAGACGCAGAGACGCAGAAACTCCGAGACGCAGAGACTCTGAGACTCTGAGACGCAGAGACTCTGAAACGCAGAGACTCTGAGACGCAGAAACTCTGAGACGCAGAGACACTGAGACGCAGAGGCGCAGTGACTCTGAGACGCAGAGACTCTGAGACGCAGAGACTCTGAGACGCAGAGGAGACTCTGAGACGCAGAGACTCTGAGACGCAGAGACTATGAAACGCAGAGACTATGAGACGCAGAGACTCTGAGACGCAGAGACGCAGACACTCTGAGACGCAGAGACTCTGAGACGCCGAGACGCAGAGATGCAGAAACTCTGAGACGCAGAGACTCTGAGACGCAGAGACTCTGAGACGCAGAGACTCTGAGACACAGAGACGCAGACACTCTGAGACACAGAGACTCTGAGACGCAGAGACGCAGAGACTCTGAGACGCAGAGACTCTGAGACGCAGAGACTGTGAGACGCAGTGACTCTGAGACGCCGAGACGCAGAGACTCTGAAACGCAGAGACTCTGAGACGCAGAAACTCTGAGACGCAGAGACACTGAGACGCAGAGACGCAGTGACTCTGAGACGCAGAGTCTCTGAGCCGCAGAGACGCAGAGACTCTGAGACGCAGAGACTCTGAGACGCAGAGACTCTGAGACGCAGAGACGCAGAGACGCAGAGACTCTGAGACGCAGAGGAGACTCTGAGACGCAGAGACTCTGAGACGCAGAGACTCTGAGACGCAGAGACTATGAGACGCAGAGACTCTGAGACGCAGAGACGCAGACACTCTGAGACGCAGAGACTCTGAGATGCAGAGACTCTCAGGTGCAGAGACGCAGAGACTCTGAGACGCAGAGACTCTGAGACGCAGAGACGCTGAGACTCTGAGACGCAGAGACTCTGAGACGCAGAGACTCTGAGGCGCAGAGACTCTGAGACTCTGAGACGCAGAGACTCTGAGACGCAGAGACTCTGAGACGCAGTGACTCTGAGACGCAGAGACTCTGAGACGCAGAGACGCCGAGACTCTGAGACGCAGAGACTCTGAGACGCAGAGACGAAGAGACTCTGAGACGCATTGACTCTGAGACGCAGAGTCTCTGAGATGCAGACACTCTGAGACGCAGAGACTCTGAGTCGCAGGGACTCTGAGAGACAGAGACTCTGAGAAGCAGAGACTCTGAGACGCAGAGACTCGGAGACGCAGAGACTCCGAGACGCAGAGACTCCGAGACGCAGAGACTCCGAGACGCAGAGACTCTGAGACGCAGAGACTCTGAGACGCAGAGGCTCTGAGACGCAGAGACTCCGAGACACAGAGACTCCGAGACGCTGAGACGCAGAGACTCTGAGACGCAGAGACTCTGAGACGCAGAGACTCTGAGACGCAGAGACGCAGAGACTCTGAGACGCAGAGACTCTGAGACGCAGAGACGCAGAGACTCTGAGACGTAGTGACACAGAGACTCTGAGAAGCAGAGATTCTGAGACGCAGAGACTCTGAGACGCAGAGACGCAGAGACGCAGAGACTCTGAGACGCAGAGACTCTGAGACGCAGAGGCTCTGAGACGCAGAGACTCCGAGACACAGAGACTCCGAGACGCTGAGACGCAGAGACTCTGAGACGCAGAGACTCTGAGACGCAGAGACGCAGAGACTCTGAGACGCAGAGACTCTGAGACGCAGAGACGCAGAGACTCTGAGACGTAGTGACACAGAGACTCTGAGAAGCAGAGATTCTGAGACGCAGTGACTCTGAGACGCAGAGACTCTGACACGCAGAGACTCTGAGACGCAGAGACTCTGAGACGCAGAGATGCAGAGACGCAGAGACTCTGAGACGCAGGGACTCTGAGACGCAGAGACTCTGAGACGCAGAGACTCTGAGACGCAGAGACGCCGAGACGCCGAGACTCTGATACGCAGAGACTCTGAGACGCAGAGACTCTGAGACGCAGAGACTATGAGACGCAGAGACCATGAGACACAGAGACTCTGAGACACAGAGACGCAGACACTCTGAGAAACAGAGACTCTGAGACGCAGAGACGCAGTGACACAGAGACGCAGACACTCTGAGACACAGAGACTCTGAGACGCAGAGACGCAGAGACTCTGAGACGCAGAGACTCTGAGACGCAGAGACGCAGAGACTCTGAGACGCAGAGACACTGAGACGCCGAGATGCAGAGACGCAGAAACTCCGAGACGCAGAGACTCTGAGTCGCAGAGACTATGAGACGCAGAGACTCTGAGACGCAGACACTCTGAGACTCTGAGACGCAGAGACTCTGAGTCGCAGAGGCTCTGAGACGCAGAGACGCCGAGACGCAGAGAGTCTGAGACGCAGAGACGCCGAGACCCTGAGACGCAGAGACTCTGAGACGCAGAGAATCTGGGACGCAGAGACTCTGAGACGCAGAGACTCTGAGACGCAGAGACGCAGAGACTCTGAGACGCAGAGACTCTGAGACGCAGAGACTCTGAGACGCAGAGACTCTGAGACGCAGAGACTATGAGACGCAGAGACCATGAGACGCAGAGACTCTGAGACACAGAGACGCAGGCACTCTGAGACACAGAGACTCTGAGACGCAGAGATGCAGAGACTCTGAGACGCAGAGACTCTGAGACGCAGAGACTCTGAGACACAGAGACGCAGACACTCTGAGACGCAGAGACTCTGAGAC
Organism: Carcharhinus amblyrhynchos; assembly: GCF_965287045.1. Classification (NCBI taxonomy): domain Eukaryota; kingdom Metazoa; phylum Chordata; class Chondrichthyes; order Carcharhiniformes; family Carcharhinidae; genus Carcharhinus; species Carcharhinus amblyrhynchos. Next base: position 208,309 of record NW_027649875.1, read on the forward strand.
GCAGAGACGCAGAGACTCTGAGACGCAGAGACTCTGAGACGCAGAGACTCTGAGACGCAGAGACTCTGAGACGCCGAGACGCAGAGACGCAGAAACTCCGAGACGCAGAGACTCTGAGACGCAGAGACTCTGAGACGCAGAGACTCTGAGACTCAGAGATGCAGACACTCTGAGACACAGAGACTCTGAGACGCAGAGACGCAGAGACTCTGAGACGCAGAGACTCTGAGACGCAGAGACGCAGAGACTCTGAGACGCAGAGACTCTGAGACGCCGAGACGCAGAGACGCAGAAACTCCGAGACGCAGAGACTCTGAGACTCTGAGACGCAGAGACTCTGAAACGCAGAGACTCTGAGACGCAGAAACTCTGAGACGCAGAGACACTGAGACGCAGAGGCGCAGTGACTCTGAGACGCAGAGACTCTGAGACGCAGAGACTCTGAGACGCAGAGGAGACTCTGAGACGCAGAGACTCTGAGACGCAGAGACTATGAAACGCAGAGACTATGAGACGCAGAGACTCTGAGACGCAGAGACGCAGACACTCTGAGACGCAGAGACTCTGAGACGCCGAGACGCAGAGATGCAGAAACTCTGAGACGCAGAGACTCTGAGACGCAGAGACTCTGAGACGCAGAGACTCTGAGACACAGAGACGCAGACACTCTGAGACACAGAGACTCTGAGACGCAGAGACGCAGAGACTCTGAGACGCAGAGACTCTGAGACGCAGAGACTGTGAGACGCAGTGACTCTGAGACGCCGAGACGCAGAGACTCTGAAACGCAGAGACTCTGAGACGCAGAAACTCTGAGACGCAGAGACACTGAGACGCAGAGACGCAGTGACTCTGAGACGCAGAGTCTCTGAGCCGCAGAGACGCAGAGACTCTGAGACGCAGAGACTCTGAGACGCAGAGACTCTGAGACGCAGAGACGCAGAGACGCAGAGACTCTGAGACGCAGAGGAGACTCTGAGACGCAGAGACTCTGAGACGCAGAGACTCTGAGACGCAGAGACTATGAGACGCAGAGACTCTGAGACGCAGAGACGCAGACACTCTGAGACGCAGAGACTCTGAGATGCAGAGACTCTCAGGTGCAGAGACGCAGAGACTCTGAGACGCAGAGACTCTGAGACGCAGAGACGCTGAGACTCTGAGACGCAGAGACTCTGAGACGCAGAGACTCTGAGGCGCAGAGACTCTGAGACTCTGAGACGCAGAGACTCTGAGACGCAGAGACTCTGAGACGCAGTGACTCTGAGACGCAGAGACTCTGAGACGCAGAGACGCCGAGACTCTGAGACGCAGAGACTCTGAGACGCAGAGACGAAGAGACTCTGAGACGCATTGACTCTGAGACGCAGAGTCTCTGAGATGCAGACACTCTGAGACGCAGAGACTCTGAGTCGCAGGGACTCTGAGAGACAGAGACTCTGAGAAGCAGAGACTCTGAGACGCAGAGACTCGGAGACGCAGAGACTCCGAGACGCAGAGACTCCGAGACGCAGAGACTCCGAGACGCAGAGACGCAGAGACTCTGAGACGCAGAGACTCTGAGACGCAGAGGCTCTGAGACGCAGAGACTCCGAGACACAGAGACTCCGAGACGCTGAGACGCAGAGACTCTGAGACGCAGAGACTCTGAGACGCAGAGACTCTGAGACGCAGAGACGCAGAGACTCTGAGACGCAGAGACTCTGAGACGCAGAGACGCAGAGACTCTGAGACGTAGTGACACAGAGACTCTGAGAAGCAGAGATTCTGAGACGCAGAGACTCTGAGACGCAGAGACGCAGAGACGCAGAGACTCTGAGACGCAGAGACTCTGAGACGCAGAGGCTCTGAGACGCAGAGACTCCGAGACACAGAGACTCCGAGACGCTGAGACGCAGAGACTCTGAGACGCAGAGACTCTGAGACGCAGAGACGCAGAGACTCTGAGACGCAGAGACTCTGAGACGCAGAGACGCAGAGACTCTGAGACGTAGTGACACAGAGACTCTGAGAAGCAGAGATTCTGAGACGCAGTGACTCTGAGACGCAGAGACTCTGACACGCAGAGACTCTGAGACGCAGAGACTCTGAGACGCAGAGATGCAGAGACGCAGAGACTCTGAGACGCAGGGACTCTGAGACGCAGAGACTCTGAGACGCAGAGACTCTGAGACGCAGAGACGCCGAGACTCTGAGACGCAGAGACTCTGAGACGCAGAGACTCCGAGACTCTGAGACGCAGTGACTCTGAGATCATGAGTCTCTGAGACGCAGAGACTCTGAGACGCAGGGACTCTGAGACGCAGAGACTCTGAGACGCAGAGACTCTGAGACGCAGAGACGCAGAGACTCCGAGACACAGAGGCTCTGAGACGCAGAGACGCAGAGACTCTGAGACACAGAGACTCTGAGACGCAGAGACGCAGAGACTCTGAGACGCAGAGACTCTGAGACGCAGAGACTCTGAGACACAGAGACGCAGACACTCTGAGACACAGAGACTCTGAGACGCAGAGACTCTGAGACGCAGAGACTCTGAGACGCAGAGACGCAGAGACTCTGAGTCGCAGAGACTCTGAGACGCCGAGACGCAGAGACGCAGAAACTCCGAGACGCAGAGACTCTGAGACTCTGAGACGCAGAGACTCTGAGACGCAGAGACGCAGAGACTCTGAGTCGCAGAGACTCTGAGACGCCGAGACGCAGAGACGCAGAAACTCCGAGACGCAGAGACTCTGAGACTCTGAGACGCAGAGACTCTGAGACGCAGAGACGCCGAGACTCTGATACGCAGAGACTCTGAGACGCAGAGACTCTGAGACGCAGAGACTATGAGACGCAGAGACCATGAGACACAGAGACTCTGAGACACAGAGACGCAGACCCTCTGAGAAACAGAGACTCTGAGACGCAGAGACGCAGTGACACAGAGACGCAGACACTCTGAGACACAGAGACTCTGAGACGCAGAGACGCAGAGACTCTGAGACGCAGAGACTCTGAGACGCAGAGACGCAGAGACTCTGAGACGCAGAGACACTGAGACGCCGAGATGCAGAGACGCAGAAACTCCGAGACGCAGAGACTCTGAGTCGCAGAGACTATGAGACGCAGAGACTCTGAGACGCAGACACTCTGAGACTCTGAGACGCAGAGACTCTGAGTCGCAGAGGCTCTGAGACGCAGAGACGCCGAGACGCAGAGAGTCTGAGACGCAGAGACGCTGAGACCCTGAGACGCAGAGACTCTGAGACGCAGAGAATCTGGGACACAGAGACTCTGAGACGCAGAGACTCTGAGACGCAGAGACGCAGAGACTCTGAGACGCAGAGACTGTGAGACGCAGAGACTCTGAGACGCAGAGACTCTGAGACGCAGAGACTATGAGACGCAGAGACCATGAGACGCAGAGACTCTGAGACACAGAGACGCAGACACTCTGAGACACAGAGACTCTGAGACGCAGAGACGCAGAGACTCTGAGACGCAGAGACTCTGAGACGCAGAGACTCTGAGACACAGAGACGCAGACACTCTGAGACGCAGAGACTCTGAGACGCAGAGACGCAGAGACTCTGAGACACAGAGACTCTGAGACGCAGAGACTCTGAGACGCAGAGACTCTGAGACGCCGAGACGCAGAGACGCAGAAACTCCGAGACGCAGAGACTCTGAGACGCAGAGACTCTGAGACGCAGAGACTCTGAGACTCAGAGATGCAGACACTCTGAGACACAGAGACTCTGAGACGCAGAGACGCAGAGACTCTGAGACGCAGAGACTCTGAGACGCAGAGACGCAGAGACTCTGAGACGCAGAGACTCTGAGACGCCGAGACGCAGAGACGCAGAAACTCCGAGACGCAGAGACTCTGAGACTCTGAGACGCAGAGACTCTGAAACGCAGAGACTCTGAGACGCAGAAACTCTGAGACGCAGAGACACTGAGACGCAGAGGCGCAGTGACTCTGAGACGCAGAGACTCTGAGACGCAGAGACTCTGAGACGCAGAGGAGACTCTGAGACGCAGAGACTCTGAGACGCAGAGACTATGAGACGCAGAGACTATGAGACGCAGAGACTCTGAGACGCAGAGACGCAGACACTCTGAGACGCAGAGACTCTGAGACGCCGAGACGCAGAGATGCAGAAACTCTGAGACGCAGAGACTCTGAGACGCAGAGACTCTGAGACGCAGAGACTCTGAGACACAGAGACACAGACACTCTGAGACACAGAGACTCTGAGACGCAGAGACGCAGAGACTCTGAGACGCAGAGACTCTGAGACGCAGAGACTGTGAGACGCAGTGACTCTGAGACGCCGAGACGCAGAGACTCTGAAACGCAGAGACTCTGAGACGCAGAAACTCTGAGACGCAGAGACACTGAGACGCAGAGACGCAGTGACTCTGAGACGCAGAGTCTCTGAGACGCAGAGACGCAGAGACTCTGAGACGCAGAGACTCTGAGACGCAGAGACTCTGAGACGCAGAGACGCAGAGACTCTGAGACGCAGAGGAGACTCTGAGACGCAGAGACTCTGAGACGCAGAGACTCTGAGACGCAGAGACTCTGAGACGCAGAGACTATGAGACGCAGAGACTCTGAGACGCAGAGACGCAGACACTCTGAGACGCAGAGACTCTGAGATGCAGAGACTCTCAGATGCAGAGACGCAGAGACTCTGAGACGCAGAGACTCTGAGACGCAGAGACGCTGAGACTCTGAGACGCAGAGACTCTGAGACGCAGAGACTCTGAGGCGCAGAGACTCTGAGACTCTGAGACGCAGAGACTCTGAGACGCAGAGACTCTGAGACGCAGTGACTCTGAGACGCAGAGACTCTGAGACGCAGAGACGCCGAGACTCTGAGACGCAGAGACTCTGAGACGCAGAGACGAAGAGACTCTGAGACGCATTGACTCTGAGACGCAGAGTCTCTGAGATGCAGACACTCTGAGACGCAGAGACTCTGAGTCGCAGGGACTCTGAGACGCAGAGACTCTGAGACGCAGAGACTCTGAGACTCTGAGACGCAGAGACTCTGAGATGCAGACATGCAGAGACGCAGAGACTCTGAGACGCAGGGACTCTGAGACGCAGAGACTCTGAGACGCAGAGACTCTGAGACGCAGAGACGCCGAGACTCTGAGACGCAGAGACTCTGAGACGCAGAGACTCCGAGACTCTGAGCGCAGTGACTCTGAGACGCAGAGTCTCTGAGATGCAGAGACTCTGAGACGCAGAGACTCTGAGTCGCAGAGACGCAGAGACTCTGAGACGCAGAGACTCTGAGACGCAGAGACTCCGAGACGCAGAGACGCAGAGACTCTGAGACGCAGAGACTCTGAGACGCAGAGACTCTGAGACGCAGAGGCTCTGAGACGCAAGACTCCGAAACACAGAGACTCCGAGATGCAGAGACGCAGAGACTCTGAGACGCAGAGACTCTGAGACGCAGAGACTCTGAGACGCAGAGGCTCTGAGAGGCAGAGACTCTGAGACGCAGAGACTCCGAGACGCAGAGACTCCGAGACGCAGAGACGCAGAGACTCTGAGACGCAGAGACTCTGAGACGCAGAGGCTCTGAGACGCAAGACTCCGAGACACAGAGACTCCGAGACGCAGAGACGCAGAGACTCTGAGACGCAGAGACGCCGAGACTAAGAGAATCTGAGACACAGAGACTCTGAGAGGCAGAGACTCTGAGACGCAGAGACTCTGAGACGCAGAGACTCCGAGACGCAGAGACTCCGAGACGCAGAGACGCAGAGAGTCTGAGACGCAGAGACTCTGAGACGCAGAGACTCTGAGACGCAGAGGCTCTGAGACGCAAGACTCCGAGACACAGAGACTCCGAGACGCAGAGACGCAGAGACTCTGAGACGCAGAGACTCTGAGACGCAGAGACTCTGACACACAGAGACTCTGAGACGCAGTGACACAGAGACACTGAGAAGCAGAGATTCTGAGACGCAGAGACTCTGAGACGCAGAGACGCAGAGACTCTGAGACGCAGTGACACAGAGACTCTGAGAAGCAGAGATTCTGAGACGCAGAGACTCTGAGACGCAAAGACGCAGAGACTCTGAGACGCAGAGACTCTGAGACGCAGAGACTCTGAGACGCAGAGACTCTGACACACAGAGACTCTGAGACGCAGTGACACAGAGACTCTGAGAAGCAGAGATTCTGAGACGCAGAGACTCTGAGACGCAGAGACGCAGAGACTCTGAGACGCAGTGACACAGAGACTCTGAGAAGCAGAGATTCTGAGACGCAGAGACTCTGAGACGCAAAGACGCAGAGACTCTGAGACGCAGAGACTCTGAGACGCAGAGACTCTGAGACGCAGAGACTCTGACACGCAGAGACTCTGAGATGCAGAGACTCTGAGAAGCAGACATGCAGAGACGCAGCGACTCTGTGACGCAGGGACTCTGAGACGCAGAGACTCTGAGACTCTGAGACGCAGAGACTCTGAGACGCAGACATGCAGAGACGCAGAGACTCTGAGACGCAGGGACTCTGAGACGCAGAGACTCTGAGACGCAGAGACTCTGAGACGCAGAGACGCCGAGACTCTGAGACGCAGAGACTCTGAGACGCAGAGACTCCGAGACTCTGAGCGCAGTGACTCTGAGACGCAGAGTCTCTGAGATGCAGAGACTCTGAGACGCAGAGACTCTGAGTCGCAGAGACGCAGAGACTCTGAGACGCAGAGACTCTGAGACGCAGAGACTCCGAGACGCAGAGACGCAGAGACTCTGAGACGCAGAGACTCTGAGACGCAGAGACTCTGAGACGCAGAGGCTCTGAGACGCAAGACTCCGAAACACAGAGACTCCGAGATGCAGAGACGCAGAGACTCTGAGACGCAGAGACTCTGAGACGCAGAGACTCTGAGACGCAGAGGCTCTGAGAGGCAGAGACTCTGAGACGCAGAGACTCCGAGACGCAGAGACTCCGAGACGCAGAGACGCAGAGACTCTGAGACGCAGAGACTCTGAGACGCAGAGGCTCTGAGACGCAAGACTCCGAGACACAGAGACTCCGAGACGCAGAGACGCAGAGACTCTGAGACGCAGAGACGCCGAGACTAAGAGAATCTGAGACACAGAGACTCTGAGAGGCAGAGACTCTGAGACGCAGAGACTCTGAGACGCAGAGACTCCGAGACGCAGAGACTCCGAGACGCAGAGACGCAGAGAGTCTGAGACGCAGAGACTCTGAGACGCAGAGACTCTGAGACGCAGAGGCTCTGAGACGCAAGACTCCGAGACACAGAGACTCCGAGACGCAGAGACGCAGAGACTCTGAGACGCAGAGACTCTGAGACGCAGAGACTCTGACACACAGAGACTCTGAGACGCAGTGACACAGAGACACTGAGAAGCAGAGATTCTGAGACGCAGAGACTCTGAGACGCAGAGACGCAGAGACTCTGAGACGCAGTGACACAGAGACTCTGAGAAGCAGAGATTCTGAGACGCAGAGACTCTGAGACGCAAAGACGCAGAGACTCTGAGACGCAGAGACTCTGAGACGCAGAGACTCTGAGACGCAGAGACTCTGACACACAGAGACTCTGAGACGCAGTGACACAGAGACTCTGAGAAGCAGAGATTCTGAGACTCTGAGACGCAGAGACTCTGACACACAGAGACTCTGAGACGCAGTGACACAGAGACTCTGAGAAGCAGAGATTCTGAGACGTAGAGACTCTGAGACGCAAAGACGCAGAGACTCTGAGACGCAGAGACTCTGAGACGCAGAGACTCTGAGACGCAGAGACTCTGACACGCAGAGACTCTGAGATGCAGAGACTCTGAGAAGCAGACATGCAGAGACGCAGCGACTCTGTGACGCAGGGACTCTGAGACGCAGAGACTCTGAGACGCAGAGACTCTGAGACGCAGAGACGCCGAGACTCTGAGACACAGAGACTCTGAGACGCAGAGACTCTGACACGCAGAGACTCTGAGACGCAGACATGCAGAGACGCAGAGACTCTGACACGCAGGGACTGTGAGACGCAGAGACTCTGAGACGCAGAGACTCTGAGACGCAGAGACTCAGAGACGCAGAGACGCCGTGACTCTGAGACGCAGTGACTCTGAGATGCAGAGTCTCTGAGACGCAGAGACTCTGAGACGCAGGGACTCTGAGACGCAGAGACTCTGAGACGCAGCGACGCAGAGACTCCGAGACACAGAGGCTCTGAGACGCAGAGACTCTGAGACGCAGAGACTCTGAGACGCAGAGACGCTGAGACTCTGAGACGCAGAGACTCTGAGACACAGAGACTCTGAGACGCAGACATGCAGAGACGCAGAGACTCTGAGACGCAGAGACGCCGAGTCTCTGAGACGCAGAGACTCTGAGACGCAGAGACGAAGAGACTCTGAGACGCATTGACTCTGAGACGCAGAGTCTCTGAGATGCAGAGACTCTGAGACGCAGAGACTCTGAGTCGCAGGGACTCTGAGACGCAGAGACTCTGAGACGCAGAGACTCTGAGACTCTGAGACGCCGAGACGCCGAGACTCTGAGACGCAGAGACTCTGAGACGCAGAGACTCCGAGACTCTGAGCGCAGTGACTCTGAGACGCAGAGTCTCTGAGATGCAGAGACTCTGAGACGCAGAGACTCTGAGTCGCAGAGACGCAGAGACTCTGAGACGCAGAGACTCTGAGACGCAGAGACTCTGAGACGCAGAGACGCAGAGACTCTCACACGCAGAGTCTCTGAGACTCTGAGACGCAGAGACCCTGAGACGCAGAGACTCTGAGACGCAGAGACGCTGAGACGCAGAGACTCTGAGACGCAGACATGCAGAGGCGCAGAGACTCAGAGACGCAGGGACTCTGAGACGCAGAGACTCTGAGACGCAGAGACTCTGAGACGCTGACATGCCGAGACGCAGAGACTCTGAGACGCAGGGACTCTGAGACGCAGAGACTATGAGACGCAGAGACTATGAGACGCAGAGACGCAGAGACTCTGAGACGCAGAGACGCAGACACTCTGAGACGCAGAGACTCTGAGACGCAGAGATTATGAGACGCAGAGACGCCGAGACTCTGAGACGCAGTGACTCTGAGATGCAGAGACGCAGACACTCTGAGACGCAGAGACTCTGAGATGCAGAGACGCAGAGACTCTGAGACGCAGAGGAGACTCTGAGACGCAGAGACTCTGAGACGCAGAGACTCTGAGACGCAGAGATTCTGAGACGCAGAGACTATGAGACGCAGAGACTATGAGACAGAGAGACTCTGAGACGCAGAGACGCAGACACTCTGAGACGCAGAGACTCTGAGATGCAGAGACGCAGAGACTCTGAGACGCGGAGACTCTCAGATGCAGAGACGCAGAGACTCTGAGATGCAGAGATTATGAGACGCAGAAACTCTGAGACGCAGAGACTCTGAGACTCTGAGACGCAGAGACGCAGAGACTCTGACACGCAGAGACTCTGAGACGCAGACATGCAGAGACGCAGAGACTCTGAGACGCAGTGACTCTGAGACGCAGAGACTCTGAGACGCAGAGACTCTGAGATGCAGAGATGACGAGACTCTGAGACGCAGAGACTCTGAGACTCCGGGACGCAAAGACTCTGAGACGCCGAGGCTCTGAGACGCACAGACGCTGAGACGCAGAGACGCAGAGAGTCTGAGACTCTGAGACGCAGAGGCGCAGAGACTCTGACACGCAGAGACGCCGAGACTAAGAGAATATGAGACACAGAGACTCTGAGAGGCAGAGACTCTGAGACGCAGAGACTCTGAGACGCAGAGACTCTGAGACGCAGAGACTCCGAGACGCAGAGACGCAGAGACTCTGAGACGCAGAGACTCTGAGACGCAGAGACTCTGAGACGCAGAGGCTCTGAGACGCAAGACTCCGAGACACAGAACCTCCGAGACGCAGAGACGCAGAGACTCTGAGACGCAGAGACTCTGAGACGCAGAGACTCTGAGACGCAGAGACTCTGACACACAGAGACTCTGAGACGCAGTGACACAGAGACTCTGAGAAGCAGAGATTCTGAGACGCAGAGACTCTGAGACGCAGAGACGCAGAGACTCTGAGACGCAGTGACACAGAGACTCTGAGAAGCAGAGATTCTGAGACGCAGAGACTCTGAGACGCAGAGACGGAGAGACTCTGAGACGCAGAGACTGAGACGCAGAGGCTCTGAGACGCAGAGACTCCGAGACACAGAGACGCAGAGACTCTGAGACGCAGAGACTCTGAGACGCAGAGACTCTGAGACGCAGAGACTCTGAGATGCAGAGACTCTGAGACGCAGACATGCAGAGACGCAGAGACTCTGTGACGCAGGGACTCTGAGACGCAGAGACACTGAGACGCAGAGACTCTGAGACGTAGAGACTCTGAGACGCAGAGACGCCGAGACTCTGAGACACAGAGACTCAGAGACGCAGAGACTCTGACACGCAGAGACTCTGAGACGCAGACATGCAGAGACGCAGAGACTCTGAGACGCAGGGACTCTGAGACGCAGAGACGCTGAGACTCTGAGACGCAGAGACTCTGAGACGCAGAGACTCTGAGGCGCAGAGACTCTGAGACTCTGAGACGCAGAGACTCTGAGACGCAGAGACTCTGAGACACAGAGACTCTGAGACGCAGACATGCAGAGACGCAGAGACTCTGAGACGCAGAGACGCCGAGACTCTGAGACGCAGAGACTCTGAGACGCAGAGACGAAGAGACTCTGAGACGCATTGACTCTGAGACGCAGAGTCTCTGAGATGCAGAGACTCTGAGACGCAGAGACTCTGAGTCGCAGGGACTCTGAGACGCAGAGACTCTGAGACGCAGAGATTCTGAGACTCTGAGACGCAGAGACTCTGAGACGCAGACATGCAGAGACGCAGAGACTCTGAGACGCAGGGACTCTGAGACGCAGAGACTCTGAGACGCAGAGACTCTGAGACGCAGAGACGCCGAGACTCTGAGACGCAGAGACTCTGAGACGCAGAGACTCCCAGACTCTGAGCGCAGTGACTCTGAGACGCAGAGTCTCTGAGATGCAGAGACTCTCAGACGCAGAGACTCTGAGACTCTGAGACGCAGAGACCCTGAGACGCAGAGACTCTGAGACGCAGAGACTCTGAGACGCAGAGACTCTGAGACGCAGACATGCAGAGGCGCAGAGACTCAGAGATGCAGGGACTCTGAGACGCAGAGACTCTGAGACGCAGAGACTCTGAGACGCAGAGACTCTGAGACGCTGACATGCCGAGACGCAGAGACTCTGAGACGCAGAGACTCTGAGACGCAGAGACTCTGAGACGCAAAGACTCTGAGACGCAGAGACTCTGAGACACAGAGACGCAGACACTCTGAGACACAGAGACTCTGAGACGCTGAGACGCAGAGACTCTGAGACACAGAGACTCTGAGACGCAGAGACGCTGAGACTCTGAGACGCAGAGACGCAGACACTCTGAGACACAGAGACTCTGAGACGCAGAGACTCTGAGACGCAGAGACTCTGAGACGCAGAGACGCAGAGACTCTGAGACGCAGAGACTCTGAGACGCCGAGACGCAGAGACGCAGAAACTCCGAGACGCAGAGACTCTGAGACGCAGAGACTCTGAAACGCAGAGACTCTGAGACGCAGAGACTCTGAGACGCAGAGGCTCTGAGACGCAGAGACTCCGAGACACAGAGACTCCGAGACGCTGAGACGCAGAGACTCTGAGACGCAGAGACTCTGAGACGCAGAGACTCTGAGACGCAGAGACGCAGAGACTCTGAGACGCAGAGACTCTGAGACGCAGAGACGCAGAGACTCTGAGACGTAGTGACACAGAGACTCTGAGAAGCAGAGATTCTGAGACGCAGAGACTCTGAGACGCAGAGACTCTGAGACGCAGAGACTCTGAGGCGCAGAGACTATGAGACGCAGAGACCATGAGACGCAGAGACTCTGAGACACAGAGACTCTGAGACGCAGAGACGCAGAGACTCTGAGACGCAGAGACTCTGAGACGCAGAGACTCTGAGACACAGAGACGCAGACACTCTGAGACGCAGAGACTCTGAGACGCAGAGACGCAGAGACTCTGAGACGCAGAGACTCTGAGACGCAGAGACTCTGAGACGCCGAGACGCAGAGACGCAGAAACTCCGAGAAGCAGAGACTCTGAGACGAAGAGACTCTGAGACGCAGAGACTCTGAGACTCAGAGACGCAGACACTCTGAGACACAGAGACTCTGACACGCAGAGACGCAGAGACTCTGAGACGCAGAGACTCTGAGACGCAGAGACTCTGAGACGCAGAGACGCAGAGACTCTGAGACGCAGAGACTCTGAGACGCCGAGACGCAGAGACGCAGAAACTTCGAGACGCAGAGACTCTGAGACTCTGAGACGCAGAGACTCTGAGACGCAGAAACTCTGAGACGCAGAGACACTGAGACGCAGAGACGCAGTGACTCTGAGACGCAGAGACTCTGAGACGCAGAGACTCTGAGACGCAGAGACTCTGAGACGCAGAGGAGACTCTGAGACGCAGAGACTCTGAGACGCAGAGACTATGAGACGCAGAGACTATGAGACGCAGAGACTCTGAGACGCAGAGACGCAGACACTCTGAGACGCAGAGACTCTGAGACGCCGAGACGCAGAGATGCAGAAACTCTGAGACGCTGAGACTCTGAGACGCAGAGACTCTGAGACGCAGAGACTCTGAGACACAGAGACGCAGACACTCTGAGACACAGAGACTCTGAGACGCAGAGACGCAGAGACTCTGAGACGCAGAGACTCTGAGACGCAGAGACTGTGAGACGCAGTGACTCTGAGACGCCGAGACGCAGAGACTCTGAAACGCAGAGACTCTGAGACGCAGAAACTCTGAGACGCAGAGACACTGAGACGCAGAGACGCAGTGACTCTGAGACGCAGAGTCTCTGAGACGCAGAGACGCAGAGACTCTGAGACGCAGAGACTCTGAGACGCAGAGACTCTGAGACGCAGAGACGCAGAGACTCTGAGACGCAGAGGAGACTCTGAGACGCAGAGACTCTGAGACGCAGAGACTCTGAGACGCAGAGACTATGAGACGCAGAGACTATGAGACGCAGAGACTCTGAGACGCAGAGACGCAGACACTCTGAGACGCAGAGACTCTGAGATGCAGAGACGCAGAGACTCTGAGACGCGGAGACTCTCAGATGCAGAGACGCAGAGACTCTGAGACGCAGAGATTATGAGACGCAGAGACTCTGAGACGCAGAGACTCTGACACGCAGAGACTCTAAGACGCAGAGACTCTGACACGCAGAGACTCTGACACGCAGAGACTCTGACACGCAGAGACTCTGAGACGCAGACATGCAGAGACGCAGAGACTCTGAGACGCAGTGACTCTGAGACGCAGAAACTCTGAGACGCAGAGACTCTGCGACACAGAGACTCTGAGACTCTGAGACGCAAAGACTCTGAGACGCAGAGGCTCTGAGACGCAGAGACGCCGAGACGCAGAGACTCTGAGACGCACAGACGCTGAGACGCAGATACGCAGAGAGTCTGAGGCTCTGAGACGCAGAGACGCAGAGACTCTGAGACTCAGAGACGCCGAGACTAAGAGAATCTGAGACACAGAGACTCTGAGAGACAGAGACTCTGAGAAGCAGAGACTCGGAGACGCAGAGACTCCGAGACGCAGAGACTCCGAGACGCAGAGACTCCGAGACGCAGAGACTCTGAGACGCAGAGACGCAGAGACTCTGAGACGCAGAGACTCTGAGACGCAGAGGCTCTGAGACGCAGAGACTCCGAGGCACAGAGACTCCGAGACGCTGAGACGCAGAGACTCTGAGACGCAGAGACTCTGAGACGCAGAGACTCTGAGACGCAGAGACGCAGAGACTCTGAGACGCAGAGACTCTGAGACGCAGAGACGCAGAGACTCTGAGACGCAGTGACACAGAGACTCTGAGAAGCAGAGATTCTGAGACGCAGAGACTCTGAGACGCAGAGACTCTGAGACGCAGAGACTCTGAGACGCAGATGCTCTGAGACGCAGAGACTCTGACACGCAGAGACTCTGACACGCAGAGACTCTGAGACGCAGAGACTCTGAGACGCAGACGCTCTGAGACGCAGGGACTCTGAGACGCAGAGACTCTGAGACGCAGAGACTCTGAGACGCAGAGACGCCGAGACTCTGAGACGCAGAGACTCTGAGACGCAGAGACTCCGAGACTCTGAGACGCAGTGACTCTGAGATCAAGAGTCTCTGAGACGCAGAGACTCTGAGACGCCAGGACTCTGAGACGCAGAGACTCTGAGACGCAGAGACTCTGAGACGCAGAGACTCCGAGACACAGAGGCTCTGAGACGCAGAGACGCAGAGACTCTGAGACACAGAGACTCTGAGACGCAGAGACGCAGAGACTCTGAGACGCAGAGAATCTGAGACGCAGAGACTCTGAGACACAGAGACGCAGACACTCTGAGACACAGAGACTCTGAGACGCAGAGACACAGAGACTCTGAGACGCAGAGACTCTGAGACGCAGAGACTCTGAGACACAGAGACGCAGACACTCTGAGACACAGAGACTCTGAGACGCAGAGACGCAGAGACTCTGAGACGCAGAGACTCTGAGACGCAGAGACGCAGAGACTCTGAGACGCAGAGACTCTGAGACGCCGAGACGCAGAGACGCAGAAACTCCGAGACGCAGAGACGCCGAGACTCTGATACGCAGAGACTCTGAGACGCAGAGACTCTGAGACGCAGAGACTATGAGACGCAGAGACCATGAGACGCAGAGACTCTGAGACACAGAGACGCAGACACTCTGAGAAACAGAGACTATGAGACGCAGAGACGCAGTGACACAGAGACGCAGACACTCTGAGACACAGAGACTCTGAGACGCAGAGACGCAGAGACTCTGAGACGCAGAGACGCAGAGACTCTGAGACGCAGAGACACTGAGACGCCGAGATGCAGAGACGCAGAAACTCCGAGACGCAGAGACTCTGAGTCGCAGAGACTATGAGACGCAGAGACTCTGAGACGCAGACACTCTGAGACTCTGAGACGCAGAGACTCTGAGTCGCAGAGGCTCTGAGACGCAGAGACGCCGAGACGCAGAGAGTCTGAGACGCAGAGACGCCGAGACCCTGAGACGCAGAGACTCTGAGACGCAGAGAATCTGGGACGCAGAGACTCTGAGACGCAGACACTCTGAGACGCAGAGACTCTGAGACGCAGAGACTCTGAGACGCAGAGACTCTGAGACGCAGAGACTCTGAGACGCAGAGACTCTGAGACGCAGAGACTCTGAGACGCAGAGACTATGAGACGCAGAGACCATGAGACGCAGAGACTCTGAGACACAGAGACGCAGACACTCTGAGACACAGAGACTCTGAGACGCAGAGACGCAGAGACTCTGTGACGCAGAGACTCTGAGACGCAGAGACTCTGAGACACAGAGACGCAGACACTCTGAGACGCAGAGACTCTGAGACGCAGAGACGCAGAGACTCTGAGACGCAGAGACTCTGAGACGCAGAGACTCTGAGACGCAGAGACTCTGAGACGCCGGGACGCACAGACGCAGAAACTCCGAGACGCAGAGACTCTGAGACGCAGAGACTCTGAGACTCAGAGACGCAGACACTCTGAGACACAGAGACTCTGAGACGCAGAGACGCAGAGACTCTGAGAAGCAGAGACTCTGAGACGCAGAGACGCCGAGACGCAGAGAGTCTGAGACGCAGAGACGCCGAGACCCTGAGACGCAGAGACTCTGAGACGCAGAGAATCTGGGACGCAGAGACTCTGAGACGCAGACACTCTGAGACGCAGAGACGCAGAGACTCTGAGACGCAGAGACTCTGAGACGCAGAGACGCAGAGACTCTGAGACGCAGAGACTCTGAGACGCAGAGACTCTGAGACGCAGAGACTCTGAGACGCAGAGACTATGAGACGCAGAGACCATGAGACGCAGAGACTCTGAGACACAGAGACGCAGACACTCTGAGACACAGAGACTCTGAGACGCAGAGACGCAGAGACTCTGTGACGCAGAGACTCTGAGACGCAGAGACTCTGAGACACAGAGACGCAGACACTCTGAGACGCAGAGACTCTGAGACGCAGAGACGCAGAGACTCTGAGACGCAGAGACTCTGAGACGCAGAGACTCTGAGACGCCGAGACGCACAGACGCAGAAACTCCGAGACGCAGAGACTCTGAGACGCAGAGACTCTGAGACTCAGAGACGCAGACACTCTGAGACACAGAGACTCTGAGACGCAGAGACGCAGAGACTCTGAGACGCAGAGACTCTGAGACGCAGAGACGCAGAGACTCTGAGACGCAGAGACTCTGAGACGCCGAGACGCAGAGACTCTGAGACGCAGAGACTCTGAGACGCAGAGACTCTGAGACGCAGAGACTCTGAGACGCCGAGACGCAGAGACGCAGAAACTCCGAGACGCAGAGACTCTGAGACGCAGAGACTCTGAGACGCAGAGACTCTGAGACTCAGAGACGCAGACACTCTGAGACACAGAGACTCTGAGACGCAGAGACGCAGAGACTCTGAGACGCAGAGACTCTGAGACGCAGAGACGCAGAGACTCTGAGACGCAGAGACTCTGAGACGCAGAGACTCTGAGACGCAGAGACGCAGAGACTCTGAGACGCAGAGGAGACTCTGAGACGCAGAGACTCTGAGACGCAGAGACTCTGAGACGCAGAGACTATGAGACGCAGAGACTCTGAGACGCAGAGACGCAGACACTCTGAGACGCAGAGACTCTGAGATGCAGAGACTCTGAGATGCAGAGACGCAGAGACTCTGAGACGCAGAGATTATGAGACGCAGCGACTCTGAGACGCAGAGACTCTGAGACGCAGAGACTCTGAGACGCAGAGGCTCTGAGACGCAGAGACTCTGAGACGCAGAGACTCTGACACGCAGAGACTCTGACACGCAGACATGCAGAGACGCAGAGACTCTGAGACGCAGTGACTCTGAGACGCAGAAACTCTGAGACGCAGAGACACTGAGACGCAGAGGAGACTCTGAGACGCAGAGACTCTGAGACGCAGAGACTCTGAGACGCAGAGACTATGAGACGCAGAGACTATGAGACGCTGAGACTCTGAGACGCAGAAACGCAGACACTCTGAGACGCAGAGACTCTGAGACGCGGAGACTCTCAGATGCAGAGACGCAGAGACTCTGAGACGCAGAGATTATGAGACGCAGAGACTCTGAGACGCAGAGACTCTGAGACGCAGAGACTCTGACACGCAGAGACTCTGACACGCAGAGACTCTGACACGCAGAGACTCTGAGACGCAGACATGCAGAGACGCAGAGACTCTGAGACGCAGTGACTCTGAGACGCAGAAACTCTGAGACGCAGAGACTCTGCGACACAGAGACTCTGAGACTCTGAGACGCAAAGACTCTGAGACGCAGAGGCTCTGAGACGCAGAGACGCCGAGACGCAGAGACTCTGAGACGCACAGACGCTGAGACGCAGAGACGCAGATACGCAGATACGCAGAGAGTCTGAGACTCTGAGACGCAGAGACGCAGAGACTCTGAGACTCAGAGACGCCGAGACTAAGAGAATCTGAGACACAGAGACTCTGAGAGACAGAGACTCTGAGAAGCGGAGACTCTGAGACGCAGAGACTCGGAGACGCAGAGACTCCGAGACGCAGAGACTCCGAGACGCAGAGACTCCGAGACGCAGAGACTCCGAGACGCAGAGACTCTGAGACGCAGAGACTCTGAGACGCAGAGGCTCTGAGATGCAGAGACGCAGAGACTCTGAGACGCAGAGACTCTGAGACGCAGAGGCTCTGAGACGCAGAGACTCCGAGACACAGAGACTCCGAGACGCTGAGACGCAGAGACTCTGAGACGCAGAGACTCTGAGACGCAGAGACTCTGAGACGCAGAGACGCAGAGACTCTGAGACGCAGAGACTGTGACGCAGAGACGCAGAGACTCTGAGACGTAGTGACACAGAGACTCTGAGAAGCAGAGATTCTGAGACGCAGAGACTCTGAGACGCAGAGACTCTGAGACGCAGAGACTCTGAGACGCAGACGCTCTGAGACGCAGAGACTCTGAGACGCAGAGACTCTGACACGCAGAGACTCTGAGACGCAGAGACTCTGACACGCAGAGATGCAGAGACGCAGAGACTCTGAGACGCAGGGACTCTGAGACGCAGAGACTCTGAGACGCAGAGACTCTGAGACGCAGAGACGCCGAGACTCTGAGACGCAGAGACTCTGAGACGCAGAGACTCCGAGACTCTGAGACGCAGTGACTCTGAGATCACGAGTCTCTGAGACGCAGAGACTCTGAGACGCAGGGACTCTGAGACGCAGAGACTCTGAGACGCAGAGACTCTGAGACGCAGAGACGCAGAGACTCCGAGACACAGAGGCTCTGAGACGCAGAGACTCCGAGACACAGAGACTCTGAGACGCAGAGACGCAGAGACTCTGAGACACAGAGACTCTGAGACGCAGAGACTCTGAGACACAGAGACGCAGACACTCTGAGACACAGAGACTCTGAGACGCAGAGACGCAGAGACTCTGAGACGCAGAGACGCAGAGACTCTGAGTCGCAGAGACTCTGAGACGCCGAGACGCAGAGACGCAGAAACTCCGAGACGCAGAGACTCTGAGACTCTGAGACGCAGAGACTCTGAGACGCAGAGACGCCGAGACGCCGAGACTCTGATACGCAGAGACTCTGAGACGCAGAGACTCTGAGACGCAGAGACTATGAGACGCAGAGACCATGAGACACAGAGACTCTGAGACACAGAGACGCAGACACTCTGAGAAACAGAGACTCTGAGACGCAGAGACGCAGTGACACAGAGACGCAGACACTCTGAGACACAGAGACTCTGAGACGCAGAGACGCAGAGACTCTGAGACGCAGAGACTCTGAGACGCAGAGACGCAGAGACTCTGAGACGCAGAGACACTGAGACGCCGAGATGCAGAGACGCAGAAACTCCGAGACGCAGAGACTCTGAGTCGCAGAGACTATGAGACGCAGAGACTCTGAGACGCAGACACTCTGAGACTCTGAGACGCAGAGACTCTGAGTCGCAGAGGCTCTGAGACGCAGAGACGCCGAGACGCAGAGAGTCTGAGACGCAGAGACGCCGAGACCCTGAGACGCAGAGACTCTGAGACGCAGAGAATCTGGGACGCAGAGACTCTGAGACGCAGAGACTCTGAGACGCAGAGACGCAGAGACTCTGAGACGCAGAGACTCTGAGACGCAGAGACTCTGAGACGCAGAGACTCTGAGACGCAGAGACTATGAGACGCAGAGACCATGAGACGCAGAGACTCTGAGACACAGAGACGCAGGCACTCTGAGACACAGAGACTCTGAGACGCAGAGACGCAGAGACTCTGAGACGCAGAGACTCTGAGACGCAGAGACTCTGAGACACAGAGACGCAGACACTCTGAGACGCAGAGACTCTGAGACGCAGAGACGCAGAGACTCTGAGACGCAGAGACTCTGAGACGCAGAGACTCTGAGACGCAGAGACTCTGAGACGCCGAGACGCAGAGACGCAGAAACTCCGAGACGCAGAGACTCTGAGACGCAGAGACTCTGAGACGCAGAGACTCTGAGACTCAGAGATGCAGACACTCTGAGACACAGAGACTCTGAGACGCAGAGACGCAGAGACTCTGAGACGCAGAGACTCTGAGACGCAGAGACGCAGAGACTCTGAGACGCAGAGACTCTGAGACGCCGAGACGCAGAGACGCAGAAACTCCGAGACGCAGAGACTCTGAGACTCTGAGACGCAGAGACTCTGAAACGCAGAGACTCTGAGACGCAGAAACTCTGAGACGCAGAGACACTGAGACGCAGAGGCGCAGTGACTCTGAGACGCAGAGACTCTGAGACGCAGAGACTCTGAGACGCAGAGGAGACTCTGAGACGCAGAGACTCTGAGACGCAGAGACTATGAAACGCAGAGACTATGAGACGCAGAGACTCTGAGACGCAGAGACGCAGACACTCTGAGACGCAGAGACTCTGAGACGCCGAGACGCAGAGATGCAGAAACTCTGAGACGCAGAGACTCTGAGACGCAGAGACTCTGAGACGCAGAGACTCTGAGACACAGAGACGCAGACACTCTGAGACACAGAGACTCTGAGACGCAGAGACGCAGAGACTCTGAGACGCAGAGACTCTGAGACGCAGAGACTGTGAGACGCAGTGACTCTGAGACGCCGAGACGCAGAGACTCTGAAACGCAGAGACTCTGAGACGCAGAAACTCTGAGACGCAGAGACACTGAGACGCAGAGACGCAGTGACTCTGAGACGCAGAGTCTCTGAGCCGCAGAGACGCAGAGACTCTGAGACGCAGAGACTCTGAGACGCAGAGACTCTGAGACGCAGAGACGCAGAGACGCAGAGACTCTGAGACGCAGAGGAGACTCTGAGACGCAGAGACTCTGAGACGCAGAGACTCTGAGACGCAGAGACTATGAGACGCAGAGACTCTGAGACGCAGAGACGCAGACACTCTGAGACGCAGAGACTCTGAGATGCAGAGACTCTCAGGTGCAGAGACGCAGAGACTCTGAGACGCAGAGACTCTGAGACGCAGAGACGCTGAGACTCTGAGACGCAGAGACTCTGAGACGCAGAGACTCTGAGGCGCAGAGACTCTGAGACTCTGAGACGCAGAGACTCTGAGACGCAGAGACTCTGAGACGCAGTGACTCTGAGACGCAGAGACTCTGAGACGCAGAGACGCCGAGACTCTGAGACGCAGAGACTCTGAGACGCAGAGACGAAGAGACTCTGAGACGCATTGACTCTGAGACGCAGAGTCTCTGAGATGCAGACACTCTGAGACGCAGAGACTCTGAGTCGCAGGGACTCTGAGAGACAGAGACTCTGAGAAGCAGAGACTCTGAGACGCAGAGACTCGGAGACGCAGAGACTCCGAGACGCAGAGACTCCGAGACGCAGAGACTCCGAGACGCAGAGACTCTGAGACGCAGAGACTCTGAGACGCAGAGGCTCTGAGACGCAGAGACTCCGAGACACAGAGACTCCGAGACGCTGAGACGCAGAGACTCTGAGACGCAGAGACTCTGAGACGCAGAGACTCTGAGACGCAGAGACGCAGAGACTCTGAGACGCAGAGACTCTGAGACGCAGAGACGCAGAGACTCTGAGACGTAGTGACACAGAGACTCTGAGAAGCAGAGATTCTGAGACGCAGAGACTCTGAGACGCAGAGACGCAGAGACGCAGAGACTCTGAGACGCAGAGACTCTGAGACGCAGAGGCTCTGAGACGCAGAGACTCCGAGACACAGAGACTCCGAGACGCTGAGACGCAGAGACTCTGAGACGCAGAGACTCTGAGACGCAGAGACGCAGAGACTCTGAGACGCAGAGACTCTGAGACGCAGAGACGCAGAGACTCTGAGACGTAGTGACACAGAGACTCTGAGAAGCAGAGATTCTGAGACGCAGTGACTCTGAGACGCAGAGACTCTGACACGCAGAGACTCTGAGACGCAGAGACTCTGAGACGCAGAGATGCAGAGACGCAGAGACTCTGAGACGCAGGGACTCTGAGACGCAGAGACTCTGAGACGCAGAGACTCTGAGACGCAGAGACGCCGAGACGCCGAGACTCTGATACGCAGAGACTCTGAGACGCAGAGACTCTGAGACGCAGAGACTATGAGACGCAGAGACCATGAGACACAGAGACTCTGAGACACAGAGACGCAGACACTCTGAGAAACAGAGACTCTGAGACGCAGAGACGCAGTGACACAGAGACGCAGACACTCTGAGACACAGAGACTCTGAGACGCAGAGACGCAGAGACTCTGAGACGCAGAGACTCTGAGACGCAGAGACGCAGAGACTCTGAGACGCAGAGACACTGAGACGCCGAGATGCAGAGACGCAGAAACTCCGAGACGCAGAGACTCTGAGTCGCAGAGACTATGAGACGCAGAGACTCTGAGACGCAGACACTCTGAGACTCTGAGACGCAGAGACTCTGAGTCGCAGAGGCTCTGAGACGCAGAGACGCCGAGACGCAGAGAGTCTGAGACGCAGAGACGCCGAGACCCTGAGACGCAGAGACTCTGAGACGCAGAGAATCTGGGACGCAGAGACTCTGAGACGCAGAGACTCTGAGACGCAGAGACGCAGAGACTCTGAGACGCAGAGACTCTGAGACGCAGAGACTCTGAGACGCAGAGACTCTGAGACGCAGAGACTATGAGACGCAGAGACCATGAGACGCAGAGACTCTGAGACACAGAGACGCAGGCACTCTGAGACACAGAGACTCTGAGACGCAGAGATGCAGAGACTCTGAGACGCAGAGACTCTGAGACGCAGAGACTCTGAGACACAGAGACGCAGACACTCTGAGACGCAGAGACTCTGAGACGCAGAGACGCAGAGACTCTGAGACGCAGAGACTCTGAGACGCAGAGACTCTGAGACGCAGAGACTCTGAGACGCCGAGACGCAGAGACGCAGAAACTCCGAGACGCAGAGACTCTGAGACGCAGAGACTCTGAGACGCAGAGACTCTGAGACTCAGAGATGCAGACACTCTGAGACACAGAGACTCTGAGACGCAGAGACGCAGAGACTCTGAGACGCAGAGACTCTGAGACGCAGAGACGCAGAGACTCTGAGACGCAGAGACTCTGAGACGCCGAGACGCAGAGACGCAGAAACTCCGAGACGCAGAGACTCTGAGACTCTGAGACGCAGAGACTCTGAAACGCAGAGACTCTGAGACGCAGAAACTCTGAGACGCAGAGACACTGAGACGCAGAGGCGCAGTGACTCTGAGACGCAGAGACTCTGAGACGCAGAGACTCTGAGACGCAGAGGAGACTCTGAGACGCAGAGACTCTGAGACGCAGAGACTATGAAACGCAGAGACTATGAGACGCAGAGACTCTGAGACGCAGAGACGCAGACACTCTGAGACGCAGAGACTCTGAGACGCCGAGACGCAGAGATGCAGAAACTCTGAGACGCAGAGACTCTGAGACGCAGAGACTCTGAGACGCAGAGACTCTGAGACACAGAGACGCAGACACTCTGAGACACAGAGACTCTGAGACGCAGAGACGCAGAGACTCTGAGACGCAGAGACTCTGAGACGCAGAGACTGTGAGACGCAGTGACTCTGAGACGCCGAGACGCAGAGACTCTGAAACGCAGAGACTCTGAGACGCAGAAACTCTGAGACGCAGAGACACTGAGACGCAGAGACGCAGTGACTCTGAGACGCAGAGTCTCTGAGCCGCAGAGACGCAGAGACTCTGAGACGCAGAGACTCTGAGACGCAGAGACTCTGAGACGCAGAGACGCAGAGACGCAGAGACTCTGAGACGCAGAGGAGACTCTGAGACGCAGAGACTCTGAGACGCAGAGACTCTGAGACGCAGAGACTATGAGACGCAGAGACTCTGAGACGCAGAGACGCAGACACTCTGAGACGCAGAGACTCTGAGATGCAGAGACTCTCAGGTGCAGAGACGCAGAGACTCTGAGACGCAGAGACTCTGAGACGCAGAGACGCTGAGACTCTGAGACGCAGAGACTCTGAGACGCAGAGACTCTGAGGCGCAGAGACTCTGAGACTCTGAGACGCAGAGACTCTGAGACGCAGAGACTCTGAGACGCAGTGACTCTGAGACGCAGAGACTCTGAGACGCAGAGACGCCGAGACTCTGAGACGCAGAGACTCTGAGACGCAGAGACGAAGAGACTCTGAGACGCATTGACTCTGAGACGCAGAGTCTCTGAGATGCAGACACTCTGAGACGCAGAGACTCTGAGTCGCAGGGACTCTGAGAGACAGAGACTCTGAGAAGCAGAGACTCTGAGACGCAGAGACTCGGAGACGCAGAGACTCCGAGACGCAGAGACTCCGAGACGCAGAGACTCCGAGACGCAGAGACGCAGAGACTCTGAGACGCAGAGACTCTGAGACGCAGAGGCTCTGAGACGCAGAGACTCCGAGACACAGAGACTCCGAGACGCTGAGACGCAGAGACTCTGAGACGCAGAGACTCTGAGACGCAGAGACTCTGAGACGCAGAGACGCAGAGACTCTGAGACGCAGAGACTCTGAGACGCAGAGACGCAGAGACTCTGAGACGTAGTGACACAGAGACTCTGAGAAGCAGAGATTCTGAGACGCAGAGACTCTGAGACGCAGAGACGCAGAGACGCAGAGACTCTGAGACGCAGAGACTCTGAGACGCAGAGGCTCTGAGACGCAGAGACTCCGAGACACAGAGACTCCGAGACGCTGAGACGCAGAGACTCTGAGACGCAGAGACTCTGAGACGCAGAGACGCAGAGACTCTGAGACGCAGAGACTCTGAGACGCAGAGACGCAGAGACTCTGAGACGTAGTGACACAGAGACTCTGAGAAGCAGAGATTCTGAGACGCAGTGACTCTGAGACGCAGAGACTCTGACACGCAGAGACTCTGAGACGCAGAGACTCTGAGACGCAGAGATGCAGAGACGCAGAGACTCTGAGACGCAGGGACTCTGAGACGCAGAGACTCTGAGACGCAGAGACTCTGAGACGCAGAGACGCCGAGACTCTGAGACGCAGAGACTCTGAGACGCAGAGACTCCGAGACTCTGAGACGCAGTGACTCTGAGATCATGAGTCTCTGAGACGCAGAGACTCTGAGACGCAGGGACTCTGAGACGCAGAGACTCTGAGACGCAGAGACTCTGAGACGCAGAGACGCAGAGACTCCGAGACACAGAGGCTCTGAGACGCAGAGACGCAGAGACTCTGAGACACAGAGACTCTGAGACGCAGAGACGCAGAGACTCTGAGACGCAGAGACTCTGAGACGCAGAGACTCTGAGACACAGAGACGCAGACACTCTGAGACACAGAGACTCTGAGACGCAGAGACTCTGAGACGCAGAGACTCTGAGACGCAGAGACGCAGAGACTCTGAGTCGCAGAGACTCTGAGACGCCGAGACGCAGAGACGCAGAAACTCCGAGACGCAGAGACTCTGAGACTCTGAGACGCAGAGACTCTGAGACGCAGAGACGCAGAGACTCTGAGTCGCAGAGACTCTGAGACGCCGAGACGCAGAGACGCAGAAACTCCGAGACGCAGAGACTCTGAGACTCTGAGACGCAGAGACTCTGAGACGCAGAGACGCCGAGACTCTGATACGCAGAGACTCTGAGACGCAGAGACTCTGAGACGCAGAGACTATGAGACGCAGAGACCATGAGACACAGAGACTCTGAGACACAGAGACGCAGACCCTCTGAGAAACAGAGACTCTGAGACGCAGAGACGCAGTGACACAGAGACGCAGACACTCTGAGACACAGAGACTCTGAGACGCAGAGACGCAGAGACTCTGAGACGCAGAGACTCTGAGACGCAGAGACGCAGAGACTCTGAGACGCAGAGACACTGAGACGCCGAGATGCAGAGACGCAGAAACTCCGAGACGCAGAGACTCTGAGTCGCAGAGACTATGAGACGCAGAGACTCTGAGACGCAGACACTCTGAGACTCTGAGACGCAGAGACTCTGAGTCGCAGAGGCTCTGAGACGCAGAGACGCCGAGACGCAGAGAGTCTGAGACGCAGAGACGCTGAGACCCTGAGACGCAGAGACTCTGAGACGCAGAGAATCTGGGACACAGAGACTCTGAGACGCAGAGACTCTGAGACGCAGAGACGCAGAGACTCTGAGACGCAGAGACTGTGAGACGCAGAGACTCTGAGACGCAGAGACTCTGAGACGCAGAGACTATGAGACGCAGAGACCATGAGACGCAGAGACTCTGAGACACAGAGACGCAGACACTCTGAGACACAGAGACTCTGAGACGCAGAGACGCAGAGACTCTGAGACGCAGAGACTCTGAGACGCAGAGACTCTGAGACACAGAGACGCAGACACTCTGAGACGCCGAGACTCTGAGACGCAGAGACGCAGAGACTCTGAGACACAGAGACTCTGAGACGCAGAGACTCTGAGACGCAGAGACTCTGAGACGCCGAGACGCAGAGACGCAGAAACTCCGAGACGCAGAGACTCTGAGACGCAGAGACTCTGAGACGCAGAGACTCTGAGACTCAGAGATGCAGACACTCTGAGACACAGAGACTCTGAGACGCAGAGACGCAGAGACTCTGAGACGCAGAGACTCTGAGACGCAGAGACGCAGAGACTCTGAGACGCAGAGACTCTGAGACGCCGAGACGCAGAGACGCAGAAACTCCGAGACGCAGAGACTCTGAGACTCTGAGACGCAGAGACTCTGAAACGCAGAGACTCTGAGACGCAGAAACTCTGAGACGCAGAGACACTGAGACGCAGAGGCGCAGTGACTCTGAGACGCAGAGACTCTGAGACGCAGAGACTCTGAGACGCAGAGGAGACTCTGAGACGCAGAGACTCTGAGACGCAGAGACTATGAGACGCAGAGACTATGAGACGCAGAGACTCTGAGACGCAGAGACGCAGACACTCTGAGACGCAGAGACTCTGAGACGCCGAGACGCAGAGATGCAGAAACTCTGAGACGCAGAGACTCTGAGACGCAGAGACTCTGAGACGCAGAGACTCTGAGACACAGAGACACAGACACTCTGAGACACAGAGACTCTGAGACGCAGAGACGCAGAGACTCTGAGACGCAGAGACTCTGAGACGCAGAGACTGTGAGACGCAGTGACTCTGAGACGCCGAGACGCAGAGACTCTGAAACGCAGAGACTCTGAGACGCAGAAACTCTGAGACGCAGAGACACTGAGACGCAGAGACGCAGTGACTCTGAGACGCAGAGTCTCTGAGACGCAGAGACGCAGAGACTCTGAGACGCAGAGACTCTGAGACGCAGAGACTCTGAGACGCAGAGACGCAGAGACTCTGAGACGCAGAGGAGACTCTGAGACGCAGAGACTCTGAGACGCAGAGACTCTGAGACGCAGAGACTCTGAGACGCAGAGACTATGAGACGCAGAGACTCTGAGACGCAGAGACGCAGACACTCTGAGACGCAGAGACTCTGAGATGCAGAGACTCTCAGATGCAGAGACGCAGAGACTCTGAGACGCAGAGACTCTGAGACGCAGAGACGCTGAGACTCTGAGACGCAGAGACTCTGAGACGCAGAGACTCTGAGGCGCAGAGACTCTGAGACTCTGAGACGCAGAGACTCTGAGACGCAGAGACTCTGAGACGCAGTGACTCTGAGACGCAGAGACTCTGAGACGCAGAGACGCCGAGACTCTGAGACGCAGAGACTCTGAGACGCAGAGACGAAGAGACTCTGAGACGCATTGACTCTGAGACGCAGAGTCTCTGAGATGCAGACACTCTGAGACGCAGAGACTCTGAGTCGCAGGGACTCTGAGACGCAGAGACTCTGAGACGCAGAGACTCTGAGACTCTGAGACGCAGAGACTCTGAGATGCAGACATGCAGAGACGCAGAGACTCTGAGACGCAGGGACTCTGAGACGCAGAGACTCTGAGACGCAGAGACTCTGAGACGCAGAGACGCCGAGACTCTGAGACGCAGAGACTCTGAGACGCAGAGACTCCGAGACTCTGAGCGCAGTGACTCTGAGACGCAGAGTCTCTGAGATGCAGAGACTCTGAGACGCAGAGACTCTGAGTCGCAGAGACGCAGAGACTCTGAGACGCAGAGACTCTGAGACGCAGAGACTCCGAGACGCAGAGACGCAGAGACTCTGAGACGCAGAGACTCTGAGACGCAGAGACTCTGAGACGCAGAGGCTCTGAGACGCAAGACTCCGAAACACAGAGACTCCGAGATGCAGAGACGCAGAGACTCTGAGACGCAGAGACTCTGAGACGCAGAGACTCTGAGACGCAGAGGCTCTGAGAGGCAGAGACTCTGAGACGCAGAGACTCCGAGACGCAGAGACTCCGAGACGCAGAGACGCAGAGACTCTGAGACGCAGAGACTCTGAGACGCAGAGGCTCTGAGACGCAAGACTCCGAGACACAGAGACTCCGAGACGCAGAGACGCAGAGACTCTGAGACGCAGAGACGCCGAGACTAAGAGAATCTGAGACACAGAGACTCTGAGAGGCAGAGACTCTGAGACGCAGAGACTCTGAGACGCAGAGACTCCGAGACGCAGAGACTCCGAGACGCAGAGACGCAGAGAGTCTGAGACGCAGAGACTCTGAGACGCAGAGACTCTGAGACGCAGAGGCTCTGAGACGCAAGACTCCGAGACACAGAGACTCCGAGACGCAGAGACGCAGAGACTCTGAGACGCAGAGACTCTGAGACGCAGAGACTCTGACACACAGAGACTCTGAGACGCAGTGACACAGAGACACTGAGAAGCAGAGATTCTGAGACGCAGAGACTCTGAGACGCAGAGACGCAGAGACTCTGAGACGCAGTGACACAGAGACTCTGAGAAGCAGAGATTCTGAGACGCAGAGACTCTGAGACGCAAAGACGCAGAGACTCTGAGACGCAGAGACTCTGAGACGCAGAGACTCTGAGACGCAGAGACTCTGACACACAGAGACTCTGAGACGCAGTGACACAGAGACTCTGAGAAGCAGAGATTCTGAGACGCAGAGACTCTGAGACGCAGAGACGCAGAGACTCTGAGACGCAGTGACACAGAGACTCTGAGAAGCAGAGATTCTGAGACGCAGAGACTCTGAGACGCAAAGACGCAGAGACTCTGAGACGCAGAGACTCTGAGACGCAGAGACTCTGAGACGCAGAGACTCTGACACGCAGAGACTCTGAGATGCAGAGACTCTGAGAAGCAGACATGCAGAGACGCAGCGACTCTGTGACGCAGGGACTCTGAGACGCAGAGACTCTGAGACTCTGAGACGCAGAGACTCTGAGACGCAGACATGCAGAGACGCAGAGACTCTGAGACGCAGGGACTCTGAGACGCAGAGACTCTGAGACGCAGAGACTCTGAGACGCAGAGACGCCGAGACTCTGAGACGCAGAGACTCTGAGACGCAGAGACTCCGAGACTCTGAGCGCAGTGACTCTGAGACGCAGAGTCTCTGAGATGCAGAGACTCTGAGACGCAGAGACTCTGAGTCGCAGAGACGCAGAGACTCTGAGACGCAGAGACTCTGAGACGCAGAGACTCCGAGACGCAGAGACGCAGAGACTCTGAGACGCAGAGACTCTGAGACGCAGAGACTCTGAGACGCAGAGGCTCTGAGACGCAAGACTCCGAAACACAGAGACTCCGAGATGCAGAGACGCAGAGACTCTGAGACGCAGAGACTCTGAGACGCAGAGACTCTGAGACGCAGAGGCTCTGAGAGGCAGAGACTCTGAGACGCAGAGACTCCGAGACGCAGAGACTCCGAGACGCAGAGACGCAGAGACTCTGAGACGCAGAGACTCTGAGACGCAGAGGCTCTGAGACGCAAGACTCCGAGACACAGAGACTCCGAGACGCAGAGACGCAGAGACTCTGAGACGCAGAGACGCCGAGACTAAGAGAATCTGAGACACAGAGACTCTGAGAGGCAGAGACTCTGAGACGCAGAGACTCTGAGACGCAGAGACTCCGAGACGCAGAGACTCCGAGACGCAGAGACGCAGAGAGTCTGAGACGCAGAGACTCTGAGACGCAGAGACTCTGAGACGCAGAGGCTCTGAGACGCAAGACTCCGAGACACAGAGACTCCGAGACGCAGAGACGCAGAGACTCTGAGACGCAGAGACTCTGAGACGCAGAGACTCTGACACACAGAGACTCTGAGACGCAGTGACACAGAGACACTGAGAAGCAGAGATTCTGAGACGCAGAGACTCTGAGACGCAGAGACGCAGAGACTCTGAGACGCAGTGACACAGAGACTCTGAGAAGCAGAGATTCTGAGACGCAGAGACTCTGAGACGCAAAGACGCAGAGACTCTGAGACGCAGAGACTCTGAGACGCAGAGACTCTGAGACGCAGAGACTCTGACACACAGAGACTCTGAGACGCAGTGACACAGAGACTCTGAGAAGCAGAGATTCTGAGACGCAGAGACTCTGAGACGCAGAGACGCAGAGACTCTGAGACGCAGTGACACAGAGACTCTGAGAAGCAGAGATTCTGAGACGTAGAGACTCTGAGACGCAAAGACGCAGAGACTCTGAGACGCAGAGACTCTGAGACGCAGAGACTCTGAGACGCAGAGACTCTGACACGCAGAGACTCTGAGATGCAGAGACTCTGAGAAGCAGACATGCAGAGACGCAGCGACTCTGTGACGCAGGGACTCTGAGACGCAGAGACTCTGAGACGCAGAGACTCTGAGACGCAGAGACGCCGAGACTCTGAGACACAGAGACTCTGAGACGCAGAGACTCTGACACGCAGAGACTCTGAGACGCAGACATGCAGAGACGCAGAGACTCTGACACGCAGGGACTGTGAGACGCAGAGACTCTGAGACGCAGAGACTCTGAGACGCAGAGACTCAGAGACGCAGAGACGCCGTGACTCTGAGACGCAGTGACTCTGAGATGCAGAGTCTCTGAGACGCAGAGACTCTGAGACGCAGGGACTCTGAGACGCAGAGACTCTGAGACGCAGCGACGCAGAGACTCCGAGACACAGAGGCTCTGAGACGCAGAGACTCTGAGACGCAGAGACTCTGAGACGCAGAGACGCTGAGACTCTGAGACGCAGAGACTCTGAGACACAGAGACTCTGAGACGCAGACATGCAGAGACGCAGAGACTCTGAGACGCAGAGACGCCGAGTCTCTGAGACGCAGAGACTCTGAGACGCAGAGACGAAGAGACTCTGAGACGCATTGACTCTGAGACGCAGAGTCTCTGAGATGCAGAGACTCTGAGACGCAGAGACTCTGAGTCGCAGGGACTCTGAGACGCAGAGACTCTGAGACGCAGAGACTCTGAGACTCTGAGACGCCGAGACTCTGAGACGCAGAGACTCTGAGACGCAGAGACTCCGAGACTCTGAGCGCAGTGACTCTGAGACGCAGAGTCTCTGAGATGCAGAGACTCTGAGACGCAGAGACTCTGAGTCGCAGAGACGCAGAGACTCTGAGACGCAGAGACTCTGAGACGCAGAGACTCTGAGACGCAGAGACGCAGAGACTCTCACACGCAGAGTCTCTGAGACTCTGAGACGCAGAGACCCTGAGACGCAGAGACTCTGAGACGCAGAGACGCTGAGACGCAGAGACTCTGAGACGCAGACATGCAGAGGCGCAGAGACTCAGAGACGCAGGGACTCTGAGACGCAGAGACTCTGAGACGCAGAGACTCTGAGACGCTGACATGCCGAGACGCAGAGACTCTGAGACGCAGGGACTCTGAGACGCAGAGACTATGAGACGCAGAGACTATGAGACGCAGAGACGCAGAGACTCTGAGACGCAGAGACGCAGACACTCTGAGACGCAGAGACTCTGAGACGCAGAGATTATGAGACGCAGAGACGCCGAGACTCTGAGACGCAGTGACTCTGAGATGCAGAGACGCAGACACTCTGAGACGCAGAGACTCTGAGATGCAGAGACGCAGAGACTCTGAGACGCAGAGGAGACTCTGAGACGCAGAGACTCTGAGACGCAGAGACTCTGAGACGCAGAGATTCTGAGACGCAGAGACTATGAGACGCAGAGACTATGAGACAGAGAGACTCTGAGACGCAGAGACGCAGACACTCTGAGACGCAGAGACTCTGAGATGCAGAGACGCAGAGACTCTGAGACGCGGAGACTCTCAGATGCAGAGACGCAGAGACTCTGAGATGCAGAGATTATGAGACGCAGAAACTCTGAGACGCAGAGACTCTGAGACTCTGAGACGCAGAGACGCAGAGACTCTGACACGCAGAGACTCTGAGACGCAGACATGCAGAGACGCAGAGACTCTGAGACGCAGTGACTCTGAGACGCAGAGACTCTGAGACGCAGAGACTCTGAGATGCAGAGATGACGAGACTCTGAGACGCAGAGACTCTGAGACTCCGGGACGCAAAGACTCTGAGACGCCGAGGCTCTGAGACGCACAGACGCTGAGACGCAGAGACGCAGAGAGTCTGAGACTCTGAGACGCAGAGGCGCAGAGACTCTGACACGCAGAGACGCCGAGACTAAGAGAATATGAGACACAGAGACTCTGAGAGGCAGAGACTCTGAGACGCAGAGACTCTGAGACGCAGAGACTCTGAGACGCAGAGACTCCGAGACGCAGAGACGCAGAGACTCTGAGACGCAGAGACTCTGAGACGCAGAGACTCTGAGACGCAGAGGCTCTGAGACGCAAGACTCCGAGACACAGAACCTCCGAGACGCAGAGACGCAGAGACTCTGAGACGCAGAGACTCTGAGACGCAGAGACTCTGAGACGCAGAGACTCTGACACACAGAGACTCTGAGACGCAGTGACACAGAGACTCTGAGAAGCAGAGATTCTGAGACGCAGAGACTCTGAGACGCAGAGACGCAGAGACTCTGAGACGCAGTGACACAGAGACTCTGAGAAGCAGAGATTCTGAGACGCAGAGACTCTGAGACGCAGAGACGGAGAGACTCTGAGACGCAGAGACTGAGACGCAGAGGCTCTGAGACGCAGAGACTCCGAGACACAGAGACGCAGAGACTCTGAGACGCAGAGACTCTGAGACGCAGAGACTCTGAGACGCAGAGACTCTGAGATGCAGAGACTCTGAGACGCAGACATGCAGAGACGCAGAGACTCTGTGACGCAGGGACTCTGAGACGCAGAGACACTGAGACGCAGAGACTCTGAGACGTAGAGACTCTGAGACGCAGAGACGCCGAGACTCTGAGACACAGAGACTCAGAGACGCAGAGACTCTGACACGCAGAGACTCTGAGACGCAGACATGCAGAGACGCAGAGACTCTGAGACGCAGGGACTCTGAGACGCAGAGACTCTGAGACGCAGAGACGCTGAGACTCTGAGACGCAGAGACTCTGAGACGCAGAGACTCTGAGGCGCAGAGACTCTGAGACTCTGAGACGCAGAGACTCTGAGACGCAGAGACTCTGAGACACAGAGACTCTGAGACGCAGACATGCAGAGACGCAGAGACTCTGAGACGCAGAGACGCCGAGACTCTGAGACGCAGAGACTCTGAGACGCAGAGACGAAGAGACTCTGAGACGCATTGACTCTGAGACGCAGAGTCTCTGAGATGCAGAGACTCTGAGACGCAGAGACTCTGAGTCGCAGGGACTCTGAGACGCAGAGACTCTGAGACGCAGAGATTCTGAGACTCTGAGACGCAGAGACTCTGAGACGCAGACATGCAGAGACGCAGAGACTCTGAGACGCAGGGACTCTGAGACGCAGAGACTCTGAGACGCAGAGACTCTGAGACGCAGAGACGCCGAGACTCTGAGACGCAGAGACTCTGAGACGCAGAGACTCCCAGACTCTGAGCGCAGTGACTCTGAGACGCAGAGTCTCTGAGATGCAGAGACTCTCAGACGCAGAGACTCTGAGACTCTGAGACGCAGAGACCCTGAGACGCAGAGACTCTGAGACGCAGAGACTCTGAGACGCAGAGACTCTGAGACGCAGACATGCAGAGGCGCAGAGACTCAGAGATGCAGGGACTCTGAGACGCAGAGACTCTGAGACGCAGAGACTCTGAGACGCAGAGACTCTGAGACGCTGACATGCCGAGACGCAGAGACTCTGAGACGCAGAGACTCTGAGACGCAGAGACTCTGAGACGCAAAGACTCTGAGACGCAGAGACTCTGAGACACAGAGACGCAGACACTCTGAGACACAGAGACTCTGAGACGCTGAGACGCAGAGACTCTGAGACACAGAGACTCTGAGACGCAGAGACGCTGAGACTCTGAGACGCAGAGACGCAGACACTCTGAGACACAGAGACTCTGAGACGCAGAGACTCTGAGACGCAGAGACTCTGAGACGCAGAGACGCAGAGACTCTGAGACGCAGAGACTCTGAGACGCCGAGACGCAGAGACGCAGAAACTCCGAGACGCAGAGACTCTGAGACGCAGAGACTCTGAAACGCAGAGACTCTGAGACGCAGAGACTCTGAGACGCAGAGGCTCTGAGACGCAGAGACTCCGAGACACAGAGACTCCGAGACGCTGAGACGCAGAGACTCTGAGACGCAGAGACTCTGAGACGCAGAGACTCTGAGACGCAGAGACGCAGAGACTCTGAGACGCAGAGACTCTGAGACGCAGAGACGCAGAGACTCTGAGACGTAGTGACACAGAGACTCTGAGAAGCAGAGATTCTGAGACGCAGAGACTCTGAGACGCAGAGACTCTGAGACGCAGAGACTCTGAGGCGCAGAGACTATGAGACGCAGAGACCATGAGACGCAGAGACTCTGAGACACAGAGACTCTGAGACGCAGAGACGCAGAGACTCTGAGACGCAGAGACTCTGAGACGCAGAGACTCTGAGACACAGAGACGCAGACACTCTGAGACGCAGAGACTCTGAGACGCAGAGACGCAGAGACTCTGAGACGCAGAGACTCTGAGACGCAGAGACTCTGAGACGCCGAGACGCAGAGACGCAGAAACTCCGAGAAGCAGAGACTCTGAGACGAAGAGACTCTGAGACGCAGAGACTCTGAGACTCAGAGACGCAGACACTCTGAGACACAGAGACTCTGACACGCAGAGACGCAGAGACTCTGAGACGCAGAGACTCTGAGACGCAGAGACTCTGAGACGCAGAGACGCAGAGACTCTGAGACGCAGAGACTCTGAGACGCCGAGACGCAGAGACGCAGAAACTTCGAGACGCAGAGACTCTGAGACTCTGAGACGCAGAGACTCTGAGACGCAGAAACTCTGAGACGCAGAGACACTGAGACGCAGAGACGCAGTGACTCTGAGACGCAGAGACTCTGAGACGCAGAGACTCTGAGACGCAGAGACTCTGAGACGCAGAGGAGACTCTGAGACGCAGAGACTCTGAGACGCAGAGACTATGAGACGCAGAGACTATGAGACGCAGAGACTCTGAGACGCAGAGACGCAGACACTCTGAGACGCAGAGACTCTGAGACGCCGAGACGCAGAGATGCAGAAACTCTGAGACGCTGAGACTCTGAGACGCAGAGACTCTGAGACGCAGAGACTCTGAGACACAGAGACGCAGACACTCTGAGACACAGAGACTCTGAGACGCAGAGACGCAGAGACTCTGAGACGCAGAGACTCTGAGACGCAGAGACTGTGAGACGCAGTGACTCTGAGACGCCGAGACGCAGAGACTCTGAAACGCAGAGACTCTGAGACGCAGAAACTCTGAGACGCAGAGACACTGAGACGCAGAGACGCAGTGACTCTGAGACGCAGAGTCTCTGAGACGCAGAGACGCAGAGACTCTGAGACGCAGAGACTCTGAGACGCAGAGACTCTGAGACGCAGAGACGCAGAGACTCTGAGACGCAGAGGAGACTCTGAGACGCAGAGACTCTGAGACGCAGAGACTCTGAGACGCAGAGACTATGAGACGCAGAGACTATGAGACGCAGAGACTCTGAGACGCAGAGACGCAGACACTCTGAGACGCAGAGACTCTGAGATGCAGAGACGCAGAGACTCTGAGACGCGGAGACTCTCAGATGCAGAGACGCAGAGACTCTGAGACGCAGAGATTATGAGACGCAGAGACTCTGAGACGCAGAGACTCTGACACGCAGAGACTCTAAGACGCAGAGACTCTGACACGCAGAGACTCTGACACGCAGAGACTCTGACACGCAGAGACTCTGAGACGCAGACATGCAGAGACGCAGAGACTCTGAGACGCAGTGACTCTGAGACGCAGAAACTCTGAGACGCAGAGACTCTGCGACACAGAGACTCTGAGACTCTGAGACGCAAAGACTCTGAGACGCAGAGGCTCTGAGACGCAGAGACGCCGAGACGCAGAGACTCTGAGACGCACAGACGCTGAGACGCAGATACGCAGAGAGTCTGAGGCTCTGAGACGCAGAGACGCAGAGACTCTGAGACTCAGAGACGCCGAGACTAAGAGAATCTGAGACACAGAGACTCTGAGAGACAGAGACTCTGAGAAGCAGAGACTCGGAGACGCAGAGACTCCGAGACGCAGAGACTCCGAGACGCAGAGACTCCGAGACGCAGAGACTCTGAGACGCAGAGACGCAGAGACTCTGAGACGCAGAGACTCTGAGACGCAGAGGCTCTGAGACGCAGAGACTCCGAGGCACAGAGACTCCGAGACGCTGAGACGCAGAGACTCTGAGACGCAGAGACTCTGAGACGCAGAGACTCTGAGACGCAGAGACGCAGAGACTCTGAGACGCAGAGACTCTGAGACGCAGAGACGCAGAGACTCTGAGACGCAGTGACACAGAGACTCTGAGAAGCAGAGATTCTGAGACGCAGAGACTCTGAGACGCAGAGACTCTGAGACGCAGAGACTCTGAGACGCAGATGCTCTGAGACGCAGAGACTCTGACACGCAGAGACTCTGACACGCAGAGACTCTGAGACGCAGAGACTCTGAGACGCAGACGCTCTGAGACGCAGGGACTCTGAGACGCAGAGACTCTGAGACGCAGAGACTCTGAGACGCAGAGACGCCGAGACTCTGAGACGCAGAGACTCTGAGACGCAGAGACTCCGAGACTCTGAGACGCAGTGACTCTGAGATCAAGAGTCTCTGAGACGCAGAGACTCTGAGACGCCAGGACTCTGAGACGCAGAGACTCTGAGACGCAGAGACTCTGAGACGCAGAGACTCCGAGACACAGAGGCTCTGAGACGCAGAGACGCAGAGACTCTGAGACACAGAGACTCTGAGACGCAGAGACGCAGAGACTCTGAGACGCAGAGAATCTGAGACGCAGAGACTCTGAGACACAGAGACGCAGACACTCTGAGACACAGAGACTCTGAGACGCAGAGACACAGAGACTCTGAGACGCAGAGACTCTGAGACGCAGAGACTCTGAGACACAGAGACGCAGACACTCTGAGACACAGAGACTCTGAGACGCAGAGACGCAGAGACTCTGAGACGCAGAGACTCTGAGACGCAGAGACGCAGAGACTCTGAGACGCAGAGACTCTGAGACGCCGAGACGCAGAGACGCAGAAACTCCGAGACGCAGAGACGCCGAGACTCTGATACGCAGAGACTCTGAGACGCAGAGACTCTGAGACGCAGAGACTATGAGACGCAGAGACCATGAGACGCAGAGACTCTGAGACACAGAGACGCAGACACTCTGAGAAACAGAGACTATGAGACGCAGAGACGCAGTGACACAGAGACGCAGACACTCTGAGACACAGAGACTCTGAGACGCAGAGACGCAGAGACTCTGAGACGCAGAGACGCAGAGACTCTGAGACGCAGAGACACTGAGACGCCGAGATGCAGAGACGCAGAAACTCCGAGACGCAGAGACTCTGAGTCGCAGAGACTATGAGACGCAGAGACTCTGAGACGCAGACACTCTGAGACTCTGAGACGCAGAGACTCTGAGTCGCAGAGGCTCTGAGACGCAGAGACGCCGAGACGCAGAGAGTCTGAGACGCAGAGACGCCGAGACCCTGAGACGCAGAGACTCTGAGACGCAGAGAATCTGGGACGCAGAGACTCTGAGACGCAGACACTCTGAGACGCAGAGACTCTGAGACGCAGAGACTCTGAGACGCAGAGACTCTGAGACGCAGAGACTCTGAGACGCAGAGACTCTGAGACGCAGAGACTCTGAGACGCAGAGACTATGAGACGCAGAGACCATGAGACGCAGAGACTCTGAGACACAGAGACGCAGACACTCTGAGACACAGAGACTCTGAGACGCAGAGACGCAGAGACTCTGTGACGCAGAGACTCTGAGACGCAGAGACTCTGAGACACAGAGACGCAGACACTCTGAGACGCAGAGACTCTGAGACGCAGAGACGCAGAGACTCTGAGACGCAGAGACTCTGAGACGCAGAGACTCTGAGACGCAGAGACTCTGAGACGCCGGGACGCACAGACGCAGAAACTCCGAGACGCAGAGACTCTGAGACGCAGAGACTCTGAGACTCAGAGACGCAGACACTCTGAGACACAGAGACTCTGAGACGCAGAGACGCAGAGACTCTGAGAAGCAGAGACTCTGAGACGCAGAGACGCCGAGACGCAGAGAGTCTGAGACGCAGAGACGCCGAGACCCTGAGACGCAGAGACTCTGAGACGCAGAGAATCTGGGACGCAGAGACTCTGAGACGCAGACACTCTGAGACGCAGAGACGCAGAGACTCTGAGACGCAGAGACTCTGAGACGCAGAGACGCAGAGACTCTGAGACGCAGAGACTCTGAGACGCAGAGACTCTGAGACGCAGAGACTCTGAGACGCAGAGACTATGAGACGCAGAGACCATGAGACGCAGAGACTCTGAGACACAGAGACGCAGACACTCTGAGACACAGAGACTCTGAGACGCAGAGACGCAGAGACTCTGTGACGCAGAGACTCTGAGACGCAGAGACTCTGAGACACAGAGACGCAGACACTCTGAGACGCAGAGACTCTGAGACGCAGAGACGCAGAGACTCTGAGACGCAGAGACTCTGAGACGCAGAGACTCTGAGACGCCGAGACGCACAGACGCAGAAACTCCGAGACGCAGAGACTCTGAGACGCAGAGACTCTGAGACTCAGAGACGCAGACACTCTGAGACACAGAGACTCTGAGACGCAGAGACGCAGAGACTCTGAGACGCAGAGACTCTGAGACGCAGAGACGCAGAGACTCTGAGACGCAGAGACTCTGAGACGCCGAGACGCAGAGACTCTGAGACGCAGAGACTCTGAGACGCAGAGACTCTGAGACGCAGAGACTCTGAGACGCCGAGACGCAGAGACGCAGAAACTCCGAGACGCAGAGACTCTGAGACGCAGAGACTCTGAGACGCAGAGACTCTGAGACTCAGAGACGCAGACACTCTGAGACACAGAGACTCTGAGACGCAGAGACGCAGAGACTCTGAGACGCAGAGACTCTGAGACGCAGAGACGCAGAGACTCTGAGACGCAGAGACTCTGAGACGCAGAGACTCTGAGACGCAGAGACGCAGAGACTCTGAGACGCAGAGGAGACTCTGAGACGCAGAGACTCTGAGACGCAGAGACTCTGAGACGCAGAGACTATGAGACGCAGAGACTCTGAGACGCAGAGACGCAGACACTCTGAGACGCAGAGACTCTGAGATGCAGAGACTCTGAGATGCAGAGACGCAGAGACTCTGAGACGCAGAGATTATGAGACGCAGCGACTCTGAGACGCAGAGACTCTGAGACGCAGAGACTCTGAGACGCAGAGGCTCTGAGACGCAGAGACTCTGAGACGCAGAGACTCTGACACGCAGAGACTCTGACACGCAGACATGCAGAGACGCAGAGACTCTGAGACGCAGTGACTCTGAGACGCAGAAACTCTGAGACGCAGAGACACTGAGACGCAGAGGAGACTCTGAGACGCAGAGACTCTGAGACGCAGAGACTCTGAGACGCAGAGACTATGAGACGCAGAGACTATGAGACGCTGAGACTCTGAGACGCAGAGACGCAGACACTCTGAGACGCAGAGACTCTGAGACGCGGAGACTCTCAGATGCAGAGACGCAGAGACTCTGAGACGCAGAGATTATGAGACGCAGAGACTCTGAGACGCAGAGACTCTGAGACGCAGAGACTCTGACACGCAGAGACTCTGACACGCAGAGACTCTGACACGCAGAGACTCTGAGACGCAGACATGCAGAGACGCAGAGACTCTGAGACGCAGTGACTCTGAGACGCAGAAACTCTGAGACGCAGAGACTCTGCGACACAGAGACTCTGAGACTCTGAGACGCAAAGACTCTGAGACGCAGAGGCTCTGAGACGCAGAGACGCCGAGACGCAGAGACTCTGAGACGCACAGACGCTGAGACGCAGAGACGCAGATACGCAGATACGCAGAGAGTCTGAGACTCTGAGACGCAGAGACGCAGAGACTCTGAGACTCAGAGACGCCGAGACTAAGAGAATCTGAGACACAGAGACTCTGAGAGACAGAGACTCTGAGAAGCGGAGACTCTGAGACGCAGAGACTCGGAGACGCAGAGACTCCGAGACGCAGAGACTCCGAGACGCAGAGACTCCGAGACGCAGAGACTCCGAGACGCAGAGACTCTGAGACGCAGAGACTCTGAGACGCAGAGGCTCTGAGATGCAGAGACGCAGAGACTCTGAGACGCAGAGACTCTGAGACGCAGAGGCTCTGAGACGCAGAGACTCCGAGACACAGAGACTCCGAGACGCTGAGACGCAGAGACTCTGAGACGCAGAGACTCTGAGACGCAGAGACTCTGAGACGCAGAGACGCAGAGACTCTGAGACGCAGAGACTGTGGCGCAGAGACGCAGAGACTCTGAGACGTAGTGACACAGAGACTCTGAGAAGCAGAGATTCTGAGACGCAGAGACTCTGAGACGCAGAGACTCTGAGACGCAGAGACTCTGAGACGCAGACGCTCTGAGACGCAGAGACTCTGAGACGCAGAGACTCTGACACGCAGAGACTCTGAGACGCAGAGACTCTGACACGCAGAGATGCAGAGACGCAGAGACTCTGAGACGCAGGGACTCTGAGACGCAGAGACTCTGAGACGCAGAGACTCTGAGACGCAGAGACGCCGAGACTCTGAGACGCAGAGACTCTGAGACGCAGAGACTCCGAGACTCTGAGACGCAGTGACTCTGAGATCACGAGTCTCTGAGACGCAGAGACTCTGAGACGCAGGGACTCTGAGACGCAGAGACTCTGAGACGCAGAGACTCTGAGACGCAGAGACGCAGAGACTCCGAGACACAGAGGCTCTGAGACGCAGAGACTCCGAGACACAGAGACTCTGAGACGCAGAGACGCAGAGACTCTGAGACACAGAGACTCTGAGACGCAGAGACTCTGAGACACAGAGACGCAGACACTCTGAGACACAGAGACTCTGAGACGCAGAGACTCTGAGACGCAGAGACGCAGAGACTCTGAGTCGCAGAGACTCTGAGACGCCGAGACGCAGAGACGCAGAAACTCCGAGACGCAGAGACTCTGAGACTCTGAGACGCAGAGACTCTGAGACGCAGAGACGCCGAGACGCCGAGACTCTGATACGCAGAGACTCTGAGACGCAGAGACTCTGAGACGCAGAGACTATGAGACGCAGAGACCATGAGACACAGAGACTCTGAGACACAGAGACGCAGACACTCTGAGAAACAGAGACTCTGAGACGCAGAGACGCAGTGACACAGAGACGCAGACACTCTGAGACACAGAGACTCTGAGACGCAGAGACGCAGAGACTCTGAGACGCAGAGACTCTGAGACGCAGAGACGCAGAGACTCTGAGACGCAGAGACACTGAGACGCCGAGATGCAGAGACGCAGAAACTCCGAGACGCAGAGACTCTGAGTCGCAGAGACTATGAGACGCAGAGACTCTGAGACGCAGACACTCTGAGACTCTGAGACGCAGAGACTCTGAGTCGCAGAGGCTCTGAGACGCAGAGACGCCGAGACGCAGAGAGTCTGAGACGCAGAGACGCCGAGACCCTGAGACGCAGAGACTCTGAGACGCAGAGAATCTGGGACGCAGAGACTCTGAGACGCAGAGACTCTGAGACGCAGAGACGCAGAGACTCTGAGACGCAGAGACTCTGAGACGCAGAGACTCTGAGACGCAGAGACTCTGAGACGCAGAGACTATGAGACGCAGAGACCATGAGACGCAGAGACTCTGAGACACAGAGACGCAGGCACTCTGAGACACAGAGACTCTGAGACGCAGAGACGCAGAGACTCTGAGACGCAGAGACTCTGAGACGCAGAGACTCTGAGACACAGAGACGCAGACACTCTGAGACGCAGAGACTCTGAGACGCAGAGACGCAGAGACTCTGAGACGCAGAGACTCTGAGACGCAGAGACTCTGAGACGCAGAGACTCTGAGACGCCGAGACGCAGAGACGCAGAAACTCCGAGACGCAGAGACTCTGAGACGCAGAGACTCTGAGACGCAGAGACTCTGAGACTCAGAGATGCAGACACTCTGAGACACAGAGACTCTGAGACGCAGAGACGCAGAGACTCTGAGACGCAGAGACTCTGAGACGCAGAGACGCAGAGACTCTGAGACGCAGAGACTCTGAGACGCCGAGACGCAGAGACGCAGAAACTCCGAGACGCAGAGACTCTGAGACTCTGAGACGCAGAGACTCTGAAACGCAGAGACTCTGAGACGCAGAAACTCTGAGACGCAGAGACACTGAGACGCAGAGGCGCAGTGACTCTGAGACGCAGAGACTCTGAGACGCAGAGACTCTGAGACGCAGAGGAGACTCTGAGACGCAGAGACTCTGAGACGCAGAGACTATGAAACGCAGAGACTATGAGACGCAGAGACTCTGAGACGCAGAGACGCAGACACTCTGAGACGCAGAGACTCTGAGACGCCGAGACGCAGAGATGCAGAAACTCTGAGACGCAGAGACTCTGAGACGCAGAGACTCTGAGACGCAGAGACTCTGAGACACAGAGACGCAGACACTCTGAGACACAGAGACTCTGAGACGCAGAGACGCAGAGACTCTGAGACGCAGAGACTCTGAGACGCAGAGACTGTGAGACGCAGTGACTCTGAGACGCCGAGACGCAGAGACTCTGAAACGCAGAGACTCTGAGACGCAGAAACTCTGAGACGCAGAGACACTGAGACGCAGAGACGCAGTGACTCTGAGACGCAGAGTCTCTGAGCCGCAGAGACGCAGAGACTCTGAGACGCAGAGACTCTGAGACGCAGAGACTCTGAGACGCAGAGACGCAGAGACGCAGAGACTCTGAGACGCAGAGGAGACTCTGAGACGCAGAGACTCTGAGACGCAGAGACTCTGAGACGCAGAGACTATGAGACGCAGAGACTCTGAGACGCAGAGACGCAGACACTCTGAGACGCAGAGACTCTGAGATGCAGAGACTCTCAGGTGCAGAGACGCAGAGACTCTGAGACGCAGAGACTCTGAGACGCAGAGACGCTGAGACTCTGAGACGCAGAGACTCTGAGACGCAGAGACTCTGAGGCGCAGAGACTCTGAGACTCTGAGACGCAGAGACTCTGAGACGCAGAGACTCTGAGACGCAGTGACTCTGAGACGCAGAGACTCTGAGACGCAGAGACGCCGAGACTCTGAGACGCAGAGACTCTGAGACGCAGAGACGAAGAGACTCTGAGACGCATTGACTCTGAGACGCAGAGTCTCTGAGATGCAGACACTCTGAGACGCAGAGACTCTGAGTCGCAGGGACTCTGAGAGACAGAGACTCTGAGAAGCAGAGACTCTGAGACGCAGAGACTCGGAGACGCAGAGACTCCGAGACGCAGAGACTCCGAGACGCAGAGACTCCGAGACGCAGAGACTCTGAGACGCAGAGACTCTGAGACGCAGAGGCTCTGAGACGCAGAGACTCCGAGACACAGAGACTCCGAGACGCTGAGACGCAGAGACTCTGAGACGCAGAGACTCTGAGACGCAGAGACTCTGAGACGCAGAGACGCAGAGACTCTGAGACGCAGAGACTCTGAGACGCAGAGACGCAGAGACTCTGAGACGTAGTGACACAGAGACTCTGAGAAGCAGAGATTCTGAGACGCAGAGACTCTGAGACGCAGAGACGCAGAGACGCAGAGACTCTGAGACGCAGAGACTCTGAGACGCAGAGGCTCTGAGACGCAGAGACTCCGAGACACAGAGACTCCGAGACGCTGAGACGCAGAGACTCTGAGACGCAGAGACTCTGAGACGCAGAGACGCAGAGACTCTGAGACGCAGAGACTCTGAGACGCAGAGACGCAGAGACTCTGAGACGTAGTGACACAGAGACTCTGAGAAGCAGAGATTCTGAGACGC
The DNA here is from genome assembly GCF_965287045.1 of Carcharhinus amblyrhynchos. Classification (NCBI taxonomy): domain Eukaryota; kingdom Metazoa; phylum Chordata; class Chondrichthyes; order Carcharhiniformes; family Carcharhinidae; genus Carcharhinus; species Carcharhinus amblyrhynchos. Next base: position 252,427 of record NW_027649875.1, read on the forward strand.
AGTGACTCTGAGACGCAGAGACTCTGACACGCAGAGACTCTGAGACGCAGAGACTCTGAGACGCAGAGATGCAGAGACGCAGAGACTCTGAGACGCAGGGACTCTGAGACGCAGAGACTCTGAGACGCAGAGACTCTGAGACGCAGAGACGCCGAGACGCCGAGACTCTGATACGCAGAGACTCTGAGACGCAGAGACTCTGAGACGCAGAGACTATGAGACGCAGAGACCATGAGACACAGAGACTCTGAGACACAGAGACGCAGACACTCTGAGAAACAGAGACTCTGAGACGCAGAGACGCAGTGACACAGAGACGCAGACACTCTGAGACACAGAGACTCTGAGACGCAGAGACGCAGAGACTCTGAGACGCAGAGACTCTGAGACGCAGAGACGCAGAGACTCTGAGACGCAGAGACACTGAGACGCCGAGATGCAGAGACGCAGAAACTCCGAGACGCAGAGACTCTGAGTCGCAGAGACTATGAGACGCAGAGACTCTGAGACGCAGACACTCTGAGACTCTGAGACGCAGAGACTCTGAGTCGCAGAGGCTCTGAGACGCAGAGACGCCGAGACGCAGAGAGTCTGAGACGCAGAGACGCCGAGACCCTGAGACGCAGAGACTCTGAGACGCAGAGAATCTGGGACGCAGAGACTCTGAGACGCAGAGACTCTGAGACGCAGAGACGCAGAGACTCTGAGACGCAGAGACTCTGAGACGCAGAGACTCTGAGACGCAGAGACTCTGAGACGCAGAGACTATGAGACGCAGAGACCATGAGACGCAGAGACTCTGAGACACAGAGACGCAGGCACTCTGAGACACAGAGACTCTGAGACGCAGAGATGCAGAGACTCTGAGACGCAGAGACTCTGAGACGCAGAGACTCTGAGACACAGAGACGCAGACACTCTGAGACGCAGAGACTCTGAGACGCAGAGACGCAGAGACTCTGAGACGCAGAGACTCTGAGACGCAGAGACTCTGAGACGCAGAGACTCTGAGACGCCGAGACGCAGAGACGCAGAAACTCCGAGACGCAGAGACTCTGAGACGCAGAGACTCTGAGACGCAGAGACTCTGAGACTCAGAGATGCAGACACTCTGAGACACAGAGACTCTGAGACGCAGAGACGCAGAGACTCTGAGACGCAGAGACTCTGAGACGCAGAGACGCAGAGACTCTGAGACGCAGAGACTCTGAGACGCCGAGACGCAGAGACGCAGAAACTCCGAGACGCAGAGACTCTGAGACTCTGAGACGCAGAGACTCTGAAACGCAGAGACTCTGAGACGCAGAAACTCTGAGACGCAGAGACACTGAGACGCAGAGGCGCAGTGACTCTGAGACGCAGAGACTCTGAGACGCAGAGACTCTGAGACGCAGAGGAGACTCTGAGACGCAGAGACTCTGAGACGCAGAGACTATGAAACGCAGAGACTATGAGACGCAGAGACTCTGAGACGCAGAGACGCAGACACTCTGAGACGCAGAGACTCTGAGACGCCGAGACGCAGAGATGCAGAAACTCTGAGACGCAGAGACTCTGAGACGCAGAGACTCTGAGACGCAGAGACTCTGAGACACAGAGACGCAGACACTCTGAGACACAGAGACTCTGAGACGCAGAGACGCAGAGACTCTGAGACGCAGAGACTCTGAGACGCAGAGACTGTGAGACGCAGTGACTCTGAGACGCCGAGACGCAGAGACTCTGAAACGCAGAGACTCTGAGACGCAGAAACTCTGAGACGCAGAGACACTGAGACGCAGAGACGCAGTGACTCTGAGACGCAGAGTCTCTGAGCCGCAGAGACGCAGAGACTCTGAGACGCAGAGACTCTGAGACGCAGAGACTCTGAGACGCAGAGACGCAGAGACGCAGAGACTCTGAGACGCAGAGGAGACTCTGAGACGCAGAGACTCTGAGACGCAGAGACTCTGAGACGCAGAGACTATGAGACGCAGAGACTCTGAGACGCAGAGACGCAGACACTCTGAGACGCAGAGACTCTGAGATGCAGAGACTCTCAGGTGCAGAGACGCAGAGACTCTGAGACGCAGAGACTCTGAGACGCAGAGACGCTGAGACTCTGAGACGCAGAGACTCTGAGACGCAGAGACTCTGAGGCGCAGAGACTCTGAGACTCTGAGACGCAGAGACTCTGAGACGCAGAGACTCTGAGACGCAGTGACTCTGAGACGCAGAGACTCTGAGACGCAGAGACGCCGAGACTCTGAGACGCAGAGACTCTGAGACGCAGAGACGAAGAGACTCTGAGACGCATTGACTCTGAGACGCAGAGTCTCTGAGATGCAGACACTCTGAGACGCAGAGACTCTGAGTCGCAGGGACTCTGAGAGACAGAGACTCTGAGAAGCAGAGACTCTGAGACGCAGAGACTCGGAGACGCAGAGACTCCGAGACGCAGAGACTCCGAGACGCAGAGACTCCGAGACGCAGAGACGCAGAGACTCTGAGACGCAGAGACTCTGAGACGCAGAGGCTCTGAGACGCAGAGACTCCGAGACACAGAGACTCCGAGACGCTGAGACGCAGAGACTCTGAGACGCAGAGACTCTGAGACGCAGAGACTCTGAGACGCAGAGACGCAGAGACTCTGAGACGCAGAGACTCTGAGACGCAGAGACGCAGAGACTCTGAGACGTAGTGACACAGAGACTCTGAGAAGCAGAGATTCTGAGACGCAGAGACTCTGAGACGCAGAGACGCAGAGACGCAGAGACTCTGAGACGCAGAGACTCTGAGACGCAGAGGCTCTGAGACGCAGAGACTCCGAGACACAGAGACTCCGAGACGCTGAGACGCAGAGACTCTGAGACGCAGAGACTCTGAGACGCAGAGACGCAGAGACTCTGAGACGCAGAGACTCTGAGACGCAGAGACGCAGAGACTCTGAGACGTAGTGACACAGAGACTCTGAGAAGCAGAGATTCTGAGACGCAGTGACTCTGAGACGCAGAGACTCTGACACGCAGAGACTCTGAGACGCAGAGACTCTGAGACGCAGAGATGCAGAGACGCAGAGACTCTGAGACGCAGGGACTCTGAGACGCAGAGACTCTGAGACGCAGAGACTCTGAGACGCAGAGACGCCGAGACTCTGAGACGCAGAGACTCTGAGACGCAGAGACTCCGAGACTCTGAGACGCAGTGACTCTGAGATCATGAGTCTCTGAGACGCAGAGACTCTGAGACGCAGGGACTCTGAGACGCAGAGACTCTGAGACGCAGAGACTCTGAGACGCAGAGACGCAGAGACTCCGAGACACAGAGGCTCTGAGACGCAGAGACGCAGAGACTCTGAGACACAGAGACTCTGAGACGCAGAGACGCAGAGACTCTGAGACGCAGAGACTCTGAGACGCAGAGACTCTGAGACACAGAGACGCAGACACTCTGAGACACAGAGACTCTGAGACGCAGAGACTCTGAGACGCAGAGACTCTGAGACGCAGAGACGCAGAGACTCTGAGTCGCAGAGACTCTGAGACGCCGAGACGCAGAGACGCAGAAACTCCGAGACGCAGAGACTCTGAGACTCTGAGACGCAGAGACTCTGAGACGCAGAGACGCAGAGACTCTGAGTCGCAGAGACTCTGAGACGCCGAGACGCAGAGACGCAGAAACTCCGAGACGCAGAGACTCTGAGACTCTGAGACGCAGAGACTCTGAGACGCAGAGACGCCGAGACTCTGATACGCAGAGACTCTGAGACGCAGAGACTCTGAGACGCAGAGACTATGAGACGCAGAGACCATGAGACACAGAGACTCTGAGACACAGAGACGCAGACCCTCTGAGAAACAGAGACTCTGAGACGCAGAGACGCAGTGACACAGAGACGCAGACACTCTGAGACACAGAGACTCTGAGACGCAGAGACGCAGAGACTCTGAGACGCAGAGACTCTGAGACGCAGAGACGCAGAGACTCTGAGACGCAGAGACACTGAGACGCCGAGATGCAGAGACGCAGAAACTCCGAGACGCAGAGACTCTGAGTCGCAGAGACTATGAGACGCAGAGACTCTGAGACGCAGACACTCTGAGACTCTGAGACGCAGAGACTCTGAGTCGCAGAGGCTCTGAGACGCAGAGACGCCGAGACGCAGAGAGTCTGAGACGCAGAGACGCTGAGACCCTGAGACGCAGAGACTCTGAGACGCAGAGAATCTGGGACACAGAGACTCTGAGACGCAGAGACTCTGAGACGCAGAGACGCAGAGACTCTGAGACGCAGAGACTGTGAGACGCAGAGACTCTGAGACGCAGAGACTCTGAGACGCAGAGACTATGAGACGCAGAGACCATGAGACGCAGAGACTCTGAGACACAGAGACGCAGACACTCTGAGACACAGAGACTCTGAGACGCAGAGACGCAGAGACTCTGAGACGCAGAGACTCTGAGACGCAGAGACTCTGAGACACAGAGACGCAGACACTCTGAGACGCAGAGACTCTGAGACGCAGAGACGCAGAGACTCTGAGACACAGAGACTCTGAGACGCAGAGACTCTGAGACGCAGAGACTCTGAGACGCCGAGACGCAGAGACGCAGAAACTCCGAGACGCAGAGACTCTGAGACGCAGAGACTCTGAGACGCAGAGACTCTGAGACTCAGAGATGCAGACACTCTGAGACACAGAGACTCTGAGACGCAGAGACGCAGAGACTCTGAGACGCAGAGACTCTGAGACGCAGAGACGCAGAGACTCTGAGACGCAGAGACTCTGAGACGCCGAGACGCAGAGACGCAGAAACTCCGAGACGCAGAGACTCTGAGACTCTGAGACGCAGAGACTCTGAAACGCAGAGACTCTGAGACGCAGAAACTCTGAGACGCAGAGACACTGAGACGCAGAGGCGCAGTGACTCTGAGACGCAGAGACTCTGAGACGCAGAGACTCTGAGACGCAGAGGAGACTCTGAGACGCAGAGACTCTGAGACGCAGAGACTATGAGACGCAGAGACTATGAGACGCAGAGACTCTGAGACGCAGAGACGCAGACACTCTGAGACGCAGAGACTCTGAGACGCCGAGACGCAGAGATGCAGAAACTCTGAGACGCAGAGACTCTGAGACGCAGAGACTCTGAGACGCAGAGACTCTGAGACACAGAGACACAGACACTCTGAGACACAGAGACTCTGAGACGCAGAGACGCAGAGACTCTGAGACGCAGAGACTCTGAGACGCAGAGACTGTGAGACGCAGTGACTCTGAGACGCCGAGACGCAGAGACTCTGAAACGCAGAGACTCTGAGACGCAGAAACTCTGAGACGCAGAGACACTGAGACGCAGAGACGCAGTGACTCTGAGACGCAGAGTCTCTGAGACGCAGAGACGCAGAGACTCTGAGACGCAGAGACTCTGAGACGCAGAGACTCTGAGACGCAGAGACGCAGAGACTCTGAGACGCAGAGGAGACTCTGAGACGCAGAGACTCTGAGACGCAGAGACTCTGAGACGCAGAGACTCTGAGACGCAGAGACTATGAGACGCAGAGACTCTGAGACGCAGAGACGCAGACACTCTGAGACGCAGAGACTCTAAGATGCAGAGACTCTCAGATGCAGAGACGCAGAGACTCTGAGACGCAGAGACTCTGAGACGCAGAGACGCTGAGACTCTGAGACGCAGAGACTCTGAGACGCAGAGACTCTGAGGCGCAGAGACTCTGAGACTCTGAGACGCAGAGACTCTGAGACGCAGAGACTCTGAGACGCAGTGACTCTGAGACGCAGAGACTCTGAGACGCAGAGACGCCGAGACTCTGAGACGCAGAGACTCTGAGACGCAGAGACGAAGAGACTCTGAGACGCATTGACTCTGAGACGCAGAGTCTCTGAGATGCAGACACTCTGAGACGCAGAGACTCTGAGTCGCAGGGACTCTGAGACGCAGAGACTCTGAGACGCAGAGACTCTGAGACTCTGAGACGCAGAGACTCTGAGATGCAGACATGCAGAGACGCAGAGACTCTGAGACGCAGGGACTCTGAGACGCAGAGACTCTGAGACGCAGAGACTCTGAGACGCAGAGACGCCGAGACTCTGAGACGCAGAGACTCTGAGACGCAGAGACTCCGAGACTCTGAGCGCAGTGACTCTGAGACGCAGAGTCTCTGAGATGCAGAGACTCTGAGACGCAGAGACTCTGAGTCGCAGAGACGCAGAGACTCTGAGACGCAGAGACTCTGAGACGCAGAGACTCCGAGACGCAGAGACGCAGAGACTCTGAGACGCAGAGACTCTGAGACGCAGAGACTCTGAGACGCAGAGGCTCTGAGACGCAAGACTCCGAAACACAGAGACTCCGAGATGCAGAGACGCAGAGACTCTGAGACGCAGAGACTCTGAGACGCAGAGACTCTGAGACGCAGAGGCTCTGAGAGGCAGAGACTCTGAGACGCAGAGACTCCGAGACGCAGAGACTCCGAGACGCAGAGACGCAGAGACTCTGAGACGCAGAGACTCTGAGACGCAGAGGCTCTGAGACGCAAGACTCCGAGACACAGAGACTCCGAGACGCAGAGACGCAGAGACTCTGAGACGCAGAGACGCCGAGACTAAGAGAATCTGAGACACAGAGACTCTGAGAGGCAGAGACTCTGAGACGCAGAGACTCTGAGACGCAGAGACTCCGAGACGCAGAGACTCCGAGACGCAGAGACGCAGAGAGTCTGAGACGCAGAGACTCTGAGACGCAGAGACTCTGAGACGCAGAGGCTCTGAGACGCAAGACTCCGAGACACAGAGACTCCGAGACGCAGAGACGCAGAGACTCTGAGACGCAGAGACTCTGAGACGCAGAGACTCTGACACACAGAGACTCTGAGACGCAGTGACACAGAGACACTGAGAAGCAGAGATTCTGAGACGCAGAGACTCTGAGACGCAGAGACGCAGAGACTCTGAGACGCAGTGACACAGAGACTCTGAGAAGCAGAGATTCTGAGACGCAGAGACTCTGAGACGCAAAGACGCAGAGACTCTGAGACGCAGAGACTCTGAGACGCAGAGACTCTGAGACGCAGAGACTCTGACACACAGAGACTCTGAGACGCAGTGACACAGAGACTCTGAGAAGCAGAGATTCTGAGACGCAGAGACTCTGAGACGCAGAGACGCAGAGACTCTGAGACGCAGTGACACAGAGACTCTGAGAAGCAGAGATTCTGAGACGCAGAGACTCTGAGACGCAAAGACGCAGAGACTCTGAGACGCAGAGACTCTGAGACGCAGAGACTCTGAGACGCAGAGACTCTGACACGCAGAGACTCTGAGATGCAGAGACTCTGAGAAGCAGACATGCAGAGACGCAGCGACTCTGTGACGCAGGGACTCTGAGACGCAGAGACTCTGAGACTCTGAGACGCAGAGACTCTGAGACGCAGACATGCAGAGACGCAGAGACTCTGAGACGCAGGGACTCTGAGACGCAGAGACTCTGAGACGCAGAGACTCTGAGACGCAGAGACGCCGAGACTCTGAGACGCAGAGACTCTGAGACGCAGAGACTCCGAGACTCTGAGCGCAGTGACTCTGAGACGCAGAGTCTCTGAGATGCAGAGACTCTGAGACGCAGAGACTCTGAGTCGCAGAGACGCAGAGACTCTGAGACGCAGAGACTCTGAGACGCAGAGACTCCGAGACGCAGAGACGCAGAGACTCTGAGACGCAGAGACTCTGAGACGCAGAGACTCTGAGACGCAGAGGCTCTGAGACGCAAGACTCCGAAACACAGAGACTCCGAGATGCAGAGACGCAGAGACTCTGAGACGCAGAGACTCTGAGACGCAGAGACTCTGAGACGCAGAGGCTCTGAGAGGCAGAGACTCTGAGACGCAGAGACTCCGAGACGCAGAGACTCCGAGACGCAGAGACGCAGAGACTCTGAGACGCAGAGACTCTGAGACGCAGAGGCTCTGAGACGCAAGACTCCGAGACACAGAGACTCCGAGACGCAGAGACGCAGAGACTCTGAGACGCAGAGACGCCGAGACTAAGAGAATCTGAGACACAGAGACTCTGAGAGGCAGAGACTCTGAGACGCAGAGACTCTGAGACGCAGAGACTCCGAGACGCAGAGACTCCGAGACGCAGAGACGCAGAGAGTCTGAGACGCAGAGACTCTGAGACGCAGAGACTCTGAGACGCAGAGGCTCTGAGACGCAAGACTCCGAGACACAGAGACTCCGAGACGCAGAGACGCAGAGACTCTGAGACGCAGAGACTCTGAGACGCAGAGACTCTGACACACAGAGACTCTGAGACGCAGTGACACAGAGACACTGAGAAGCAGAGATTCTGAGACGCAGAGACTCTGAGACGCAGAGACGCAGAGACTCTGAGACGCAGTGACACAGAGACTCTGAGAAGCAGAGATTCTGAGACGCAGAGACTCTGAGACGCAAAGACGCAGAGACTCTGAGACGCAGAGACTCTGAGACGCAGAGACTCTGAGACGCAGAGACTCTGACACACAGAGACTCTGAGACGCAGTGACACAGAGACTCTGAGAAGCAGAGATTCTGAGACGCAGAGACTCTGAGACGCAGAGACGCAGAGACTCTGAGACGCAGTGACACAGAGACTCTGAGAAGCAGAGATTCTGAGACGTAGAGACTCTGAGACGCAAAGACGCAGAGACTCTGAGACGCAGAGACTCTGAGACGCAGAGACTCTGAGACGCAGAGACTCTGACACGCAGAGACTCTGAGATGCAGAGACTCTGAGAAGCAGACATGCAGAGACGCAGCGACTCTGTGACGCAGGGACTCTGAGACGCAGAGACTCTGAGACGCAGAGACTCTGAGACGCAGAGACGCCGAGACTCTGAGACACAGAGACTCTGAGACGCAGAGACTCTGACACGCAGAGACTCTGAGACGCAGACATGCAGAGACGCAGAGACTCTGACACGCAGGGACTGTGAGACGCAGAGACTCTGAGACGCAGAGACTCTGAGACGCAGAGACTCAGAGACGCAGAGACGCCGTGACTCTGAGACGCAGTGACTCTGAGATGCAGAGTCTCTGAGACGCAGAGACTCTGAGACGCAGGGACTCTGAGACGCAGAGACTCTGAGACGCAGCGACGCAGAGACTCCGAGACACAGAGGCTCTGAGACGCAGAGACTCTGAGACGCAGAGACTCTGAGACGCAGAGACGCTGAGACTCTGAGACGCAGAGACTCTGAGACACAGAGACTCTGAGACGCAGACATGCAGAGACGCAGAGACTCTGAGACGCAGAGACGCCGAGTCTCTGAGACGCAGAGACTCTGAGACGCAGAGACGAAGAGACTCTGAGACGCATTGACTCTGAGACGCAGAGTCTCTGAGATGCAGAGACTCTGAGACGCAGAGACTCTGAGTCGCAGGGACTCTGAGACGCAGAGACTCTGAGACGCAGAGACTCTGAGACTCTGAGACGCCGAGACTCTGAGACGCAGAGACTCTGAGACGCAGAGACTCCGAGACTCTGAGCGCAGTGACTCTGAGACGCAGAGTCTCTGAGATGCAGAGACTCTGAGACGCAGAGACTCTGAGTCGCAGAGACGCAGAGACTCTGAGACGCAGAGACTCTGAGACGCAGAGACTCTGAGACGCAGAGACGCAGAGACTCTCACACGCAGAGTCTCTGAGACTCTGAGACGCAGAGACCCTGAGACGCAGAGACTCTGAGACGCAGAGACGCTGAGACGCAGAGACTCTGAGACGCAGACATGCAGAGGCGCAGAGACTCAGAGACGCAGGGACTCTGAGACGCAGAGACTCTGAGACGCAGAGACTCTGAGACGCTGACATGCCGAGACGCAGAGACTCTGAGACGCAGGGACTCTGAGACGCAGAGACTATGAGACGCAGAGACTATGAGACGCAGAGACGCAGAGACTCTGAGACGCAGAGACGCAGACACTCTGAGACGCAGAGACTCTGAGACGCAGAGATTATGAGACGCAGAGACGCCGAGACTCTGAGACGCAGTGACTCTGAGATGCAGAGACGCAGACACTCTGAGACGCAGAGACTCTGAGATGCAGAGACGCAGAGACTCTGAGACGCAGAGGAGACTCTGAGACGCAGAGACTCTGAGACGCAGAGACTCTGAGACGCAGAGATTCTGAGACGCAGAGACTATGAGACGCAGAGACTATGAGACAGAGAGACTCTGAGACGCAGAGACGCAGACACTCTGAGACGCAGAGACTCTGAGATGCAGAGACGCAGAGACTCTGAGACGCGGAGACTCTCAGATGCAGAGACGCAGAGACTCTGAGATGCAGAGATTATGAGACGCAGAAACTCTGAGACGCAGAGACTCTGAGACTCTGAGACGCAGAGACGCAGAGACTCTGACACGCAGAGACTCTGAGACGCAGACATGCAGAGACGCAGAGACTCTGAGACGCAGTGACTCTGAGACGCAGAGACTCTGAGACGCATAGACTCTGAGATGCAGAGATGACGAGACTCTGAGACGCAGAGACTCTGAGACTCCGGGACGCAAAGACTCTGAGACGCCGAGGCTCTGAGACGCACAGACGCTGAGACGCAGAGACGCAGAGAGTCTGAGACTCTGAGACGCAGAGGCGCAGAGACTCTGACACGCAGAGACGCCGAGACTAAGAGAATATGAGACACAGAGACTCTGAGAGGCAGAGACTCTGAGACGCAGAGACTCTGAGACGCAGAGACTCTGAGACGCAGAGACTCCGAGACGCAGAGACGCAGAGACTCTGAGACGCAGAGACTCTGAGACGCAGAGACTCTGAGACGCAGAGGCACTGAGACGCAAGACTCCGAGACACAGAACCTCCGAGACGCAGAGACGCAGAGACTCTGAGACGCAGAGACTCTGAGACGCAGAGACTCTGAGACGCAGAGACTCTGACACACAGAGACTCTGAGACGCAGTGACACAGAGACTCTGAGAAGCAGAGATTCTGAGACGCAGAGACTCTGAGACGCAGAGACGCAGAGACTCTGAGACGCAGTGACACAGAGACTCTGAGAAGCAGAGATTCTGAGACGCAGAGACTCTGAGACGCAGAGACGGAGAGACTCTGAGACGCAGAGACTGAGACGCAGAGGCTCTGAGACGCAGAGACTCCGAGACACAGAGACGCAGAGACTCTGAGACGCAGAGACTCTGAGACGCAGAGACTCTGAGACGCAGAGACTCTGAGATGCAGAGACTCTGAGACGCAGACATGCAGAGACGCAGAGACTCTGTGACGCAGGGACTCTGAGACGCAGAGACACTGAGACGCAGAGACTCTGAGACGTAGAGACTCTGAGACGCAGAGACGCCGAGACTCTGAGACACAGAGACTCAGAGACGCAGAGACTCTGACACGCAGAGACTCTGAGACGCAGACATGCAGAGACGCAGAGACTCTGAGACGCAGGGACTCTGAGACGCAGAGACTCTGAGACGCAGAGACGCTGAGACTCTGAGACGCAGAGACTCTGAGACGCAGAGACTCTGAGGCGCAGAGACTCTGAGACTCTGAGACGCAGAGACTCTGAGACGCAGAGACTCTGAGACACAGAGACTCTGAGACGCAGACATGCAGAGACGCAGAGACTCTGAGACGCAGAGACGCCGAGACTCTGAGACGCAGAGACTCTGAGACGCAGAGACGAAGAGACTCTGAGACGCATTGACTCTGAGACGCAGAGTCTCTGAGATGCAGAGACTCTGAGACGCAGAGACTCTGAGTCGCAGGGACTCTGAGACGCAGAGACTCTGAGACGCAGAGATTCTGAGACTCTGAGACGCAGAGACTCTGAGACGCAGACATGCAGAGACGCAGAGACTCTGAGACGCAGGGACTCTGAGACGCAGAGACTCTGAGACGCAGAGACTCTGAGACGCAGAGACGCCGAGACTCTGAGACGCAGAGACTCTGAGACGCAGAGACTCCCAGACTCTGAGCGCAGTGACTCTGAGACGCAGAGTCTCTGAGATGCAGAGACTCTCAGACGCAGAGACTCTGAGACTCTGAGACGCAGAGACCCTGAGACGCAGAGACTCTGAGACGCAGAGACTCTGAGACGCAGAGACTCTGAGACGCAGACATGCAGAGGCGCAGAGACTCAGAGATGCAGGGACTCTGAGACGCAGAGACTCTGAGACGCAGAGACTCTGAGACGCAGAGACTCTGAGACGCTGACATGCCGAGACGCAGAGACTCTGAGACGCAGAGACTCTGAGACGCAGAGACTCTGAGACGCAAAGACTCTGAGACGCAGAGACTCTGAGACACAGAGACGCAGACACTCTGAGACACAGAGACTCTGAGACGCTGAGACGCAGAGACTCTGAGACACAGAGACTCTGAGACGCAGAGACGCTGAGACTCTGAGACGCAGAGACGCAGACACTCTGAGACACAGAGACTCTGAGACGCAGAGACTCTGAGACGCAGAGACTCTGAGACGCAGAGACGCAGAGACTCTGAGACGCAGAGACTCTGAGACGCCGAGACGCAGAGACGCAGAAACTCCGAGACGCAGAGACTCTGAGACGCAGAGACTCTGAAACGCAGAGACTCTGAGACGCAGAAACTCTGAGACGCAGAGACACTGAGACGCAGAGACGCAGTGACTCTGAGACGCAGAGTCTCTGAGACGCAGACACTCTGAGACGCAGAGACTCTGAGACGCAGAGACGCAGAGACTCTGAGTCGCAGAGGAGACTCTGAGACGCAGAGACTCTGAGACGCTGAGACTCTGAGACGCAGAGACTCTGAGACGCAGAGACTATGAGACGCAGAGACTATGAGACGCAGAGACTCTGAGACGCAGAGACGCAGACACTCTGAGACGCAGAGACTCTGAGATGCAGAGACGCAGAGACTCTGAGACTCGGAGACTCTCAGATGCAGAGACGCAGAGACTCTGAGACGCAGAGATTATGAGATGCAGTGACTCTGAGACGCAGAGACTCTGAGACGCAGAGACGCAGAGACTCTGAGACGCAGAGACTCTGAGACGCAGAGACTCTGAGACGCAGAGAATCTGAGACGCAGAGACGCAGAGACTCTGAGACGCAGAGACTCTGAGACGCAGAGACTCTGACACGCAGAGACTCTGAGACGCAGACATGCAGAGACGCAGAGACTCTGAGACGCAGTGACTCGGAGACGCAGAGACACTGAGACGCAGAGACTCTGAGACACAGAGACTCTGAGACTCTGAGACGCAAAGACTCTGAGACGCAGAGGCTCTGAGACGCAGAGACGCAGAGACTCTGAGACGCACAGACGCTGAGACGCAGAGACGCAGAGAGTCTGAGACTCTGAGACGCAGAGACTCTGAGACGCAGAGACGCCGACACTAAGAGAATCTGAGACACAGAGACTCTGAGAGGCAGAGACTCTGAGAAGCAGAGACTCTGAGACGCAGAGACTCCGAGACGCAGAGACTCCGAGACGCAGAGACTCTGAGACGCAGAGACGCAGAGACTCTGAGATGCAGAGACTCTGAGACGCAGAGGCTCTGAGACGCAGAGACTCCGAGACACAGAGACTCCGAGACGCTGAGACGCAGAGACTCTGAGACGCAGAGACTCTGAGACGCAGAGACTCTGAGACGCAGAGACGCAGAGACTCTGAGACGCAGGGACTCTGAGACGCAGACACTCTGAGACGCAGTGACACAGAGACTCTGAGAAGCAGAGATTCTGAGACGCAGAGACTCTGAGACGCAGAGACGCAGAGACTCTGAGACGCAGAGACTCTGAGACGCAGAGACTCTGAGACGCAGAGGCTCTGAGACGCAGAGACTCTGACACGCAGAGACTCTGACACGCAGAGACTCTGACACACAGAGACTCTGAGACACAGACATGCAGAGACGCAGAGACTCTGAGACGCAGGGATTCTGAGACGCAGAAACTCTGAGACGCAGAGACTCTGAGACGCAGAGACGCCGAGACTCTGAGACGCAGAGACTCTGAGACGCAGAGACGCCGAGACTCTGAGACGCAGTGACTCTCAGATGCAGAGTCTCTGAGACGCAGAGACTCTGAGACGCAGGGACTCTGAGACGCAGAGACTCTGAGACGCAAGACTCCGAGACACAGAGACGCAGAGACTCTGAGACGCAGAGACTCTGAGACGCAGAGACGCAGAGACTCTGAGACGCAGAGACTCTGAGACGCAGAGGCTCTGAGACGCAAGACTCCGAGACACAGAGACTCCGAGATGCAGAGACGCAGAGACTCTGAGACGCAGAGACTCTGAGACGCAGAGACTCTGAGACGCAGAGACTCTGAGACGCAGAGACTCTGACACACAGAGACTCTGAGACGCAGTGACACAGAGACTCTGAGAAGCAGAGATTCTGAGACGCAGAGACTCTGAGACGCAGAGACGCAGAGACTCTGAGACGCAGTGACACAGAGACTCTGAGAAGCACAGATTCTGAGACGCAGAGACTCTGAGACGCAGAGACGCAGAGACTCTGAGACGCAGAGACTCTGAGACGCAGAGACTCTGAGACGCAGAGGCTCTGAGACGCAGAGACTCTGAGACACAGAGACGCAGAGACTCTGAGACGCAGAGACTCTGAGACGCAGAGACTCTGAGACGCAGAGACTCTGACACGCAGAGACTCTGAGACGCAGACATGCAGAGACGCAGAGACTCTGTGACGCAGGGACTCTGAGACGCAGAGACTCTGAGACGCAGAGACTCTGAGACGCAGAGACGCCGAGACTCTGAGACACAGAGACTCTGAGACGCAGTGACTCTGAGATGCAGAGTCTCTGAGACGCAGAGACTCTGAGACGCAGTGACTGTGAGACGCAGAGACTCTGAGACGCAGAGACGCAGAGACTCTGAGACACAGAGGATCTGAGACGCAGAGACACAGAGGCTCTGAGACGCTGAGACTCTGAGACTCTGAGACGCAGAGACTCTGAGACGCAGAGACTCTGAGGCGCAGAGACTCTGAGACTCTGAGACGCAGAGACTCTGAGACGCAGAGACTCTGAGACACAGAGACTCTGAGATGCAGACATGCAGAGACGCAGAGACTCTGAGACGCAGAGACGCCGAGACTCTGAGACGCAGAGACTCTGAGATGCAGAGACGAAGAGACTCTGTGACGCATTGACTCTGAGACGCAGAGTCTCTGAGATGCAGAGACTCTGAGACGCAGAGACTCTGAGTCGCAGGGACTCTGAGACGCAGAGACTCTGAGACGCAGAGACTCTGAGACTCTGAGACGCAGAGACTCTGAGACGCAGACATGCAGAGACTCAGAGACTCTGAGACGCAGGGACTCTGAGACGCAGAGACTCTGAGACGCAGAGACTCCGAGACTCTGAGCGCAGTGACTCTGAGACGCAGAGTCTCTGAGATGCAGAGACTCTGAGACGCAGAGACTCTGAGTCGCAGAGACGCAGAGACTCTCAGACGCAGAGACTCTGAGACGCAGAGACTCTGAGACGCAGAGACGCAGAGACTCTCAGACGCAGAGACTCTGAGACTCTGAGACGCAGAGACCCTGAGACGCAGAGACTCTGAGACGCAGAGACGCTGAGACGCAGAAACTCTGAGACGCAGACATGCAGAGACGCAGAGACTCTGAGACGCAGTGACTCGGAGACGCAGAGACTCTGAGACGCAGAGACTCTGAGACACAGAGACTCTGAGACTCTGAGACGCAAAGAGTCTGAGACGCAGAGGCTCTGAGACGCTGAGACGCAGAGACGCAGAGACTCTGAAACGCAGAGACTCTGAGACGCAGAGAGTCTGAGACTCTGAGACGCAGAGACGCCGAGACTCTGAGACGCAGAGACTCTGAGACGCAGAGACGCCGAGACTCTGAGACGCAGTGACTCTGAGATGCAGAGTCTCTGAGACGCAGAGACTCTGAGACGCAGGGACTCTGAGACGCAGAGACTCTGAGACGCAAGACTCCGAGACACAGAGACGCAGAGACTCTGAGACGCAGAGACTCTGAGACGCAGAGACGCAGAGACTCTGAGACGCAGAGACTCTGAGACGCAGAGGCTCTGAGACGCAAGACTCCGAGACACAGAGACTCCGAGACGCAGAGACGCAGAGACTCTGAGACGCAGAGACTCTGAGACGCAGAGACTCTGAGACGCAGAGACTCTGACACACAGAGACTCTGAGACGCAGTGACACAGAGATTCTGAGAAGCAGAGATTCTGAGACGCAGAGACTCTGAGACGCAGAGACGCAGAGACTCTGAGACGCAGTGACACAGAGACTCTGAGAAGCAGAGATTCTGAGACGCAGAGACTCTGAGACGCAGAGACTCTGAGACGCAGAGACGCTGAGACGCAGAGGCTCTGAGACGCAGAGACTCCGAGACACAGAGACGCAGAGACTCTGAGACGCAGAGACTTTGACACGCAGAGACTCTGACACGCAGACATGCAGAGACGCAGACACTCTGTGACGCAGGGACTCTGAGACGCAGAGACTCTGAGACGCAGAGACTCTGACACGCAGAGACTCTGAGACGCAGACATGCAGAGACGCAGAGACTCTGAGACGCAGGGACTCTGAGACGCAGAGACTCTGAGACGCAGAGACTCTGAGACGCAGAGACTCTGAGACGCAGACACGCCGAGACTCTGAGACGCAGTGACTCTGAGATGCAGAGTCTCTGAGACGCAGAGACTCTGAGACGCAGTGACTGTGAGACGAAGAGACTCTGAGACGCAGAGACGCAGAGACTCTGAGACTCAGAGGATCTGAGACGCAGAGACACAGAGGCTCTGAGACGCAGAGACGCAGAGACTCTGAGACGCAGAGACTCTGAGACGCAGAGACGCTGAGACTCTGAGACGCAGAGACTCTGAGACGCAGAGACTCTGAGGCGCAGAGACTCTGAGACTCTGAGACGCAGAGACTCTGAGACGCAGAGACTCTGAGACACAGAGACTCTGAGATGCAGACATGCAGAGACGCAGAGACTCTGAGACGCAGAGACGCCGAGACTCTGAGACGCAGAGACTCTGAGATGCAGAGACGAAGAGACTCTGAGACGCATTGACTCTGAGACGCAGAGTCTCTGAGATGCAGAGACTCTGAGACGCAGAGACTCTGAGTCGCAGGGACTCTGAGACGCAGAGACTCTGAGACGCAGAGACTCTGAGACGCAGAGACTCTGAGACGCAGACATGCAGAGACTCAGAGACTCTGAGACGCAGGGACTCTGAGACGCAGAGACTCTGAGATGCAGAGACGCAGAGACTCTGAGACGCGGAGACTCTCAGATGCAGAGACGCAGAGACTCTGAGACGCAGAGATTATGAGACGCAGAAACTCTGAGACGCAGAGACTCTGAGACTCTGAGACGCAGAGACGCAGAGACTCTGACACGCAGAGACTCTGAGACGCAGACATGCAGAGACGCAGAGACTCTGAGACGCAGTGACTCTGAGACGCAGAGACTCTGAGACGCAGAGACTCTGAGATGCAGAGATGACGAGACTCTGAGATGCAGAGACTCTGAGACGAAGAGACTCTGAGACGCAGAGACTCTGAGACTCTGGGACGCAAAGACTCTGAGACGCCGAGGCTCTGAGACGCACAGACGCTGAGACGCAGAGACGCAGAGAGTCTGAGACTCTGAGACGCAGAGGCGCAGAGACTCTGAAACGCAGAGACGCCGAGACTAAGAGAATCTGAGACACAGAGACTCTGAGAGGCAGAGACTCTGAGACGCAGAGACTCCGAGACGCAGAGACTCCGAGACGCAGAGACTCCGAGACGCAGAGACGCAGAGACTCTGAGACGCAGAGACTCTGAGACGCAGAGACTCTGAGACGCAGAGGCTCTGAGACGCAAGACTCCGAGACACAGAGACTCCGAGACGCAGAGACGCAGAGACTCTGAGACGCAGAGACTCTGAGACGCAGAGACTCTGAGACGCAGAGACTCTGACACACAGAGACTCTGAGACGCAGTGACACAGAGACTCTGAGAAGCAGAGATTCTGAGACGCAGAGACTCTGAGACGCAGAGACGCAGAGACTCTGAGACGCAGTGACACAGAGACTCTGAGAAGCAGAGATTCTGAGACGCAGAGACTCTGAGACGCAGAGACGGAGAGACTCTGAGACGCAGAGACTCTGAGACGCAGAGGCTCTGAGACGCAGAGACTCCGAGACACAGAGACGCAGAGACTCTGAGACGCAGCGACTCTGAGACGCAGAGACTCTGAGATGCAGAGACTCTGAGACGCAGAGACTCTGAGATGCAGAGACTCTGAGACGCAGACATGCAGAGACGCAGAGACTCTGTGACGCAGGGACTCTGAGACGCAGAGACTCTGAGACGCAGAGACTCTGAGACGCAGAGACTCTGAGACGCAGAGACGCCGAGACTCTGAGACACAGAGACTCTGAGACGCAGAGACTCTGACACGCAGAGACTCTGAGACGCAGACATGCAGAGACGCAGAGACTCTGAGACGCAGGGACTCTGAGACGCAGAGACTCTGAGACGCAGAGACTCTGAGACGCAGAGACTCAGAGACGCAGAGACGCCGAGACTCTGAGACGCAGTGACTCTGAGATGCAGAGTCTCTGAGACGCAGAGACTCTGAGACGCAGGGACTCTGAGACGCAGAGACTCTGAGACGCAGCGACGCAGAGACTCCGAGACACAGAGGCTCTGAGACGCAGAGACGCAGAGACTCTGAGACGCAGAGACTCTGAGACGCAGAGACGCTGAGACTCTGAGACGCAGAGACTCTGAGACGCAGAGACTCTGAGGCGCAGAGACTCTGAGACTCTGAGACGCAGAGACTCTGAGACGCAGAGACTCTGAGACGCAGAGACTCTGAGACACAGAGACTCTGAGACGCAGACATGCAGAGACGCAGAGACTCTGAGACGCAGAGACGCCGAGACTCTGAGACGCAGAGACTCTGAGACGCAGAGACGAAGAGACTCTGAGACGCATTGACTCTGAGACGCAGAGTCTCTGAGATGCAGAGACTCTGAGACGCAGAGACTCTGAGTCGCAGGGACTCTGAGACGCAGAGACTCTGAGACGCAGAGACTCTGAGACTCTGAGATGCAGAGACTCTGAGACGCAGACATGCAGAGACGCAGAGACTCTGAGACGCAGGGACTCTGAGACGCAGTGACTCTGAGACGCAGAGACTCTGAGACGCAGAGACGCCGAGACTCTGAGACGCAGAGACTCTGAGACGCAGAGACTCCGAGACTCTGAGCGCAGTGACTCTGAGACGCAGAGTCTCTGAGATGCAGAGACTCTCAGACGCAGAGACTCTGAGACTCTGAGACACTGAGACGCAGAGACCCTGAGACGCAGAGACTCTGAGACGCAGAGACGCTGAGACGCAGAGACTCTGAGACGCAGACATGCAGAGGCGCAGAGACTCAGAGATGCAGGGACTCTGAGACGCAGAGACTCTGAGACGCAGAGACTCTGAGACGCAGAGACTCTGAGACGCTGACATGCCGAGACGCAGAGACTCTGAGACGCAGAGACTCTGAGACGCAAAGACTCTGAGACGCAGAGACTCTGAGGCGCAGAGACTATGAGACGCAGAGACCATGAGACGCAGAGACTCTGAGACACAGAGACGCAGACACTCTGAGACACAGAGACTCTGAGACGCAGAGACGCAGAGACTCTGAGACGCAGAGACTCTGAGACGCAGAGACGCTGAGACTCTGAGACGCAGAGACGCAGAGACTCTGAGACACAGAGACTCTGAGACGCAGAGACTCTGAGACGCAGAGACTCTGAGACGCAGAGACGCAGAGACTCTGAGACGCAGAGACTCTGAGACGCCGAGACGCAGAGACGCAGAAACTCAGAGACGCAGAGACTCTGAGACGCCGAGACTCTGAAACGCAGAGACTCTGAGACGCAGAAACTCTGAGACGCAGAGACACTGAGACGCAGAGACGCAGTGACTCTGAGACGCAGAGTCTCTGAGACGCAGAGACTCTGAGACGCAGAGACTCTGAGACGCAGAGACTCTGAGACGCAGAGACGCAGAGACTCTGAGTCGCAGAGGAGACTCTGAGACGCAGAGACTCTGAGACGCTGAGACTCTGACACGCAGAGACTCTGAGACGCAGAGACTATGAGACGCAGAGACTATGAGACGCTGAGACTCTGAGACGCAGAGACGCAGACACTCTGAGACGCAGAGACTCTGAGATGCAGAGACGCAGAGACTCTGAGACTCGGAGACTCT
Source organism: Carcharhinus amblyrhynchos (assembly GCF_965287045.1). NCBI lineage: Eukaryota > Metazoa > Chordata > Chondrichthyes > Carcharhiniformes > Carcharhinidae > Carcharhinus > Carcharhinus amblyrhynchos. Next base: position 272,701 of record NW_027649875.1, read on the forward strand.
CAGATGCAGAGACGCAGAGACTCTGAGACGCAGAGATTATGAGATGCCGAGACTCTGAGACGCAGAGACTCTGAGACGCAGAGACGCAGAGACTCTGAGACGCAGAGACTCTGAGACGCAGAGACTCTGAGACGCAGAGAATCTGAGACGCAGAGACGCAGAGACTCTGAGACGCAGAGACTCTGAGACGCAGAGACTCTGACACGCAGAGACTCTGAGACGCAGACATGCAGAGACGCAGAGACTCTGAGACGCAGTGACTCGGAGACGCAGAGACACTGAGACGCAGAGACTCTGAGACACAGAGACTCTGAGACTCTGAGACGCAAAGACTCTGAGACGCAGAGGCTCTGAGACGCAGAGACGCAGAGACTCTGAGACGCACAGACGCTGAGACGCAGAGACGCAGAGAGTCTGAGACTCTGAGACGCAGAGACTCTGAGACGCAGAGACGCCGACACTAAGAGAATCTGAGACACAGAGACTCTGAGAGGCAGAGACTCTGAGAAGCAGAGACTCTGAGACGCAGAGACTCCGAGACGCAGAGACTCCGAGACGCAGAGACTCTGAGACGCAGAGACTCTGAGATGCAGAGACTCTGAGACGCAGAGGCTCTGAGACGCAGAGACTCCGAGACACAGAGACTCCGAGACGCTGAGACGCAGAGACTCTGAGACGCAGAGACTCTGAGACGCAGAGACTCTGAGACGCAGAGACGCAGAGACTCTGAGACGCAGGGACTCTGAGACGCAGAGACTCTGAGACGCAGTGACACAGAGACTCTGAGAAGCAGAGATTCTGAGACGCAGAGACTCTGAGACGCAGAGACGCAGAGACTCTGAGACGCAGAGACTCTGAGACGCAGAGACTCTGAGACGCAGAGGCTCTGAGACGCAGAGACTCTGACACGCAGAGACTCTGACACGCAGAGACTCTGAGACGCAGACATGCAGAGACGCAGAGACTCTGAGACGCAGGGATTCTGAGACGCAGAGACTCTGAGACGCAGAGACTCTGAGACGCAGAGACGCCGAGACTCTGAGACGCAGAGACTCTGAGACGCAGAGACGCCGAGACTCTGAGACGCAGTGACTCTGAGATGCAGAGTCTCTGAGACGCAGAGACTCTGAGACGCAGGGACTCTGAGACGCAGAGACTCTGAGACGCAGAGACTCTGAGACGCAGAGACTCTGAGACGCAGAGGCTCTGAGACGCAAGACTCCGAGACACAGAGACTCCGAGACGCAGAGACGCAGAGACTCTGAGACGCAGAGACTCTGAGACGCAGAGGCTCTGAGACGCAAGACTCCGAGACACAGAGACTCCGAGACGCAGAGACGCAGAGACTCTGAGACGCAGAGACTCTGAGACGCAGAGACTCTGAGACGCAGAGACTCTGACACACAGAGACTCTGAGACGCAGTGACACAGAGACTCTGTGAAGCAGAGATTCTGAGACGCAGAGACTCTGAGACGCAGAGACGCAGAGACTCTGAGACGCAGTGACACAGAGACTCTGAGAAGCAGAGATTCTGAGACGCAGAGACTCTGAGACGCAGAGACGCAGAGACTCTGAGACGCAGAGACTCTGAGACGCAGAGGCTCTGAGACGCAGAGACTCCGAGACACAGAGACGCAGAGACTCTGAGACGCAGAGACTCTGAGACGCAGAGACTCTGACACGCAGAGACTCTGACACGCAGAGACTCTGAGACGCAGACATGCAGAGACGCAGAGACTCTGTGACGCAGGGACTCTGAGACGCAGAGACTCTGAGACGCAGAGACTCTGAGACGCAGAGACTCTGAGACGCAGAGACGCCGAGACTCTGAGACACAGAGACTCTGACACGCAGAGACTCTGACACGCAGAGACTCTGACACGCAGACATGCAGAGACACAGAGACTCTGAGAAGCAGAGAATCTGAGACTCAGAGACTCTGAGACACAGAGACGCAGAGACTCTGAGACGCAGTGACACAGAGACTCTGAGAAGCAGAGATTCTGAGACGCAGAGACTCTGAGACGCAGAGACGCAGAGACTCTGAGACGCAGAGACTCCGAGACACAGAGACTCTGAGACGCAGAGACGCAGAGACTCTGAGACGCAGAGATTCTGAGACGCAGAGACTCTGAGACGCAGAGACTCTGAGACGCAGAGACTCTGAGACGCAGAGGCTCTGACATGCAGAGACTCTGACACGCAGAGACTCTGAGATGCAGAGACTCTGAGATGCAGACATGCAGAGACGCAGAGACTCTGTGACGCAGGGACTCTGAGACGCAGAGACTCTGAGACGCAGAGACTCTGAGACGCAGAGACTCTGAGACGCAGAGACTCTGAGACGCAGAGGAGACTCTGAGACGCAGAGACTCTGAGACGCTGAGACTCTGAGACGCAGAGACTCTGAGAAGCAGAGACTATGAGACGCAGAGACTATGAGACGCAGAGACTCTGAGACGCAGAGACGCAGACACTCTGAGACGCAGAGAGTCTGAGATGCAGAGACGCAGAGACTCTGAGACGCGGAGACTCTCAGATGCAGAGACGCAGAGACTCTGAGACGCAGAGATTATGAGATGCAGAGACTCTGAGACGCAGAGACTCTGAGACGCAGAGACTCTGAGACGCAGAGACGCAGAGACTCTGAGACGCAGAGGAGACTCTGAGACGCAGAGACTCTGAGACGCAGACATGCAGAGACGCAGAGACTCTGAGACGCAGTGACTCTGAGACGCAGAGACTCTGAGACGCAGAGACTCTGAGACACAGAGACTCTGAGACTCTGAGACGCAAAGACTCTGAGACGCAGTGACTCTGAGACGCAGAGACTCTGAGACGCAGAGACTCTGAGACACAGAGACTCTGAGACTCTGAGACGCAAAGACTCTGAGACGCAGAGGCTCTGAGACGCAGAGACGCAGAGACTCTGAGACGCACAGACGCTGAGACGCAGAGACGCAGAGTGTCTGAGCCTCTGAGACGCAGAGACTCTGAGACGCAGAGACGCCGACACTAAGAGAATCTGAGACACAGAGACTCTGAGAGGGAGAGACTCTGAGAAGCAGAGACTCTGAGACGCAGAGACTCTGAGACGCAGAGACTCCGAGACGCAGAGACTCTGAGACGCAGAGACTCTGAGATGCAGAGACTCTGAGACGCAGAGGCTCTGGGACGCAGAGACTCCGAGACACAGAGACTCCGAGACGCTGAGACGCAGAGACTCTGAGACGCAGAGACTCTGAGACGCAGAGACGCAGAGACTCTGAGACGCAGAGACTCTGAGACGCAGAGACGCAGAGACTCTGAGACGCAGTGACACAGAGACTCTGAGAAGCAGAGATTCTGAGACGCAGAGACTCTGAGACGCAGAGACGCAGAGACTCTGAGACGCAGAGACTCTGAGACGCAGAGACTCTGACACGCAGAGACTCTGACACGCAGAGACTCTGACACGCAGAGACTCTGACACGCAGAGACTCTGAGACGCAGACATGCAGAGACGCAGAGACTCTGAGACGCAGGGACTCTGAGACGCAGAGACTCTGTGACGCAGAGACTCTGAGACGCAGAGACGCCGAGACTCTGAGACGCAGAGACTCTGAGACGCAGAGACGCCGAGACTCTGAGACGCAGTGACTCTGAGATGCAGAGTCTCTGAGACGCAGAGACGCTGAGACGCAGGGACTCTGAGACGCAGAGACTCTGAGACGCAGAGACTCTGAGACGCAGAGACTCCGAGACACAGAGGCTCTGAGACGCAGAGACGCAGAGACTCTGAGACACAGAGACTCTGAGACGCAGAGACGCAGAGACTCTGAGACACAGAGACTCTGAGACGCAGAGACTCTGAGACACAGAGACGCAGACACTCTGAGACACAGAGACTCTGAGACGCAGAGACGCAGAGACTCTGAGACGCAGAGACTCTGAGACGCAGAGACTCTGAGACGCAGAGACTCTGAGACGCCGAGACGCAGAGACGCAGAAACTCCGAGACGCAGAGAGTCTGAGACGCAGGAACTCTGAGACGCAGAGACACTGAGACGCAGAGACGCAGTGACTCTGAGGCGCAGAGTCTCTGAGACGCAGAGACGCAGAGACTCTGAGACGCAGAGACTCTGAGACGCAGAGACGCAGAGACTCTGAGACGCAGAGGAGACTCTGAGACGCAGAGACTCTGAGACGCAGAGAGTCTGAGACGCAGAGACTATGAGACGCAGAGACTATGAGACGCAGAGACGCAGAGACTCTGAGACGCAGAGACGCAGACACTCTGAGACGCAGAGACTCTGAGATGCAGAGACGCAGAGACTCTGAGACGCAGAGATTATGAGACGCAGAGACTCTGAGACGCAGAGACTCTGAGACGCAGAGACTCTGACACGCAGAGACTCTGAGACGCAGACATGCAGAGACGCAGAGACTCTGAGACGCAGAGACTCTGAGACTCTGGGACGCAAAGACTCTGAGACGCAGAGGCTCTGAGACACACAGACGCTGAGACGCAGAGACGCAGAGAGTCTGAGACTCTGAGACGCAGAGGCGCAGAGACTCTGAGACGCAGAGACTCTGAGACGCAGAGACGCCGAGACTAAGAGAATCTGAGACACAGAGACTCTGAGAGGCAGAGACTCTGAGAAGCAGAGACTCTGAGACGCAGAGACTCCGAGACGCAGAGACTCCGAGACGCAGAGACTCTGAGACGCAGAGACTCTGAGACGCAGCGACGCAGAGACTCTGAGACGCAGAGACTCTGAGACGCAGAGGCTCTGAGACGCAAGACTCCGAGACACAGCGACTCCGAGACGCAGAGACGCTGAGACTCTGAGACGCAGAGACTCTGAGACGCAGAGACTATGACACACAGAGACTCTGAGACGCAGTGACACAGAGACTCTGAGAAGCAGAGATTCTGAGACGCAGAGACTCTGAGACGCAGAGACGCAGAGACTCTGAGACGCAGTGACACAGAGACTCTGAGAAGCAGAGATTCTGAGACGCAGAGACTCCGAGACTAAGAGAATCTGAGACACAGAGACTCTGAGAGGCAGAGACTCTGAGAAGCAGAGACTCTGAGACGCAGAGACTCTGAGACGCAGGGACTCTGAGACGCAGAGACTCTGAGACGCAGAGACTCTGAGACGCAAAGACTCCGAGACACAGAGGCTCTGAGACGCAGAGACGCAGAGACTCTGAGACTCAGAGGATCTGAGACGCAGAGACGCAGAGACTCTGAGACTCAGAGGATCTGAGACGCAGAGACACAGAGGCTCTGAGACGCAGAGACGCAGAGACTCTGAGACGCAGAGACTCTGAGACGCAGAGACGCTGAGACTCTGAGACTCTGAGACGCAGAGACTCTGAGACGCAGAGACTCTGAGGCGCAGAGACTCTGAGACTCTGAGACGCAGAGACTCTGAGACGCAGAGACTCTGAGACACAGAGACTCTGAGATGCAGACATGCAGAGACGCAGAGACTCTGAGACGCAGAGACGCCGAGACTCTGAGACGCAGAGACTCTGAGATGCAGAGACGAAGAGACTCTGAGACGCATTGACTCTGAGACGCAGAGTCTCTGAGATGCAGAGACTCTGAGACGCAGAGACTCTGAGTCGCAGGGACTCTGAGACGCAGAGACTCTGAGACGCAGAGACTCTGAGACGCAGAGACTCTGAGACGCAGACATGCAGAGACTCAGAGACTCTGAGACGCAGGGACTCTGAGACGCAGAGACTCTCAGATGCAGAGACGCAGAGACTCTGAGACGCAGAGATTATGAGACGCAGAAACTCTGAGACGCAGAGACTCTGAGACTCTGAGACGCAGAGACGCAGAGACTCTGACACGCAGAGACTCTGAGACGCAGACATGCAGAGACGCAGAGACTCTGAGACGCAGTGACTCTGAGACGCAGAGACTCTGAGACGCAGAGACTCTGAGATGCAGAGATGACGAGACTCTGAGATGCAGAGACTCTGAGACGAAGAGACTCTGAGACGCAGAGACTCTGAGACTCTGGGACGCAAAGACTCTGAGACGCCGAGGCTCTGAGACGCACAGACGCTGAGACGCAGAGACGCAGAGAGTCTGAGACTCTGAGACGCAGAGGCGCAGAGACTCTGAAACGCAGAGACGCCGAGACTAAGAGAATCTGAGACACAGAGACTCTGAGAGGCAGAGACTCTGAGACGCAGAGACTCCGAGACGCAGAGACTCCGAGACGCAGAGACTCCGAGACGCAGAGACTCCGAGACGCAGAGACTCCGAGACGCAGAGACGCAGAGACTCTGAGACGCAGAGACTCTGAGACGCAGAGACTCTGAGACGCAGAGGCTCTGAGACGCAAGACTCCGAGACACAGAGACTCCGAGACGCAGAGACGCAGAGACTCTGAGACGCAGAGACTCTGAGACGCTGAGACTCTGAGACGCAGAGACTCTGACACACAGAGACTCTGAGACGCAGTGACACAGAGACTCTGAGAAGCAGAGATTCTGAGACGCAGAGACTCTGAGACGCAGAGACGCAGAGACTCTGAGACGCAGAGACGCAGAGACTCTGAGACGCAGTGACACAGAGACTCTGAGAAGCAGAGATTCTGAGACGCAGAGACTCTGAGACGCAGAGACGGAGAGACTCTGAGACGCAGAGACTCTGAGACGCAGAGGCTCTGAGACGCAGAGACTCCGAGACACAGAGACGCAGAGACTCTGAGACGCAGAGACTCTGAGACGCAGAGACTCTGAGATGCAGAGACTCTGAGACGCAGAGACTCTGAGATGCAGAGACTCTGAGACGCAGACATGCAGAGACGCAGAGACTCTGTGACGCAGGGACTCTGAGACGCAGAGACTCTGAGACGCAGAGACTCTGAGACGCAGAGACTCTGAGACGCAGAGACGCCGAGACTCTGAGACACAGAGACTCTGAGACGCAGAGACTCTGACACGCAGAGACTCTGAGACGCAGACATGCAGAGACGCAGAGACTCTGAGACGCAGGGACTCTGAGACGCAGAGACTCTGAGACGCAGAGACTCTGAGACGCAGAGACTCAGAGACGCAGAGACGCCGAGACTCTGAGACGCAGTGACTCTGAGATGCAGAGTCTCTGAGACGCAGAGACTCTGAGACGCAGGGACTCTGAGACGCAGAGACTCTGAGACGCAGCGACGCAGAGACTCCGAGACACAGAGGCTCTGAGACGCAGAGACGCAGAGACTCTGAGACGCAGAGACTCTGAGACGCAGATACGCTGAGACTCTGAGACGCAGAGACTCTGAGACGCAGAGACTCTGAGGCGCAGAGACTCTGAGACTCTGAGACGCAGAGACTCTGAGACGCAGAGACTCTGAGACACAGAGACTCTGAGACACAGAGACTCTGAGACGCAGACATGCAGAGACGCAGAGACTCTGAGACGCAGAGACGCCGAGACTCTGAGACGCAGAGACTCTGAGACGCAGAGACGAAGAGACTCTGAGACGCATTGACTCTGAGACGCAGAGTCTCTGAGATGCAGAGACTCTGAGACGCAGAGACTCTGAGTCGCAGGGACTCTGAGACGCAGAGACTCTGAGACGCAGAGACTCTGAGACTCTGAGATGCAGAGACTCTGAGACGCAGACATGCAGAGACGCAGAGACTCTGAGACGCAGGGACTCTGAGACGCAGTGACTCTGAGACGCAGAGACTCTGAGACGCAGAGACGCCGAGACTCTGAGACGCAGAGACTCTGAGACGCAGAGACTCCGAGACTCTGAGCGCAGTGACTCTGAGACGCAGAGTCTCTGAGATGCAGAGACTCTCAGACGCAGAGACTCTGAGACTCTGAGACACTGAGACGCAGAGACCCTGAGACGCAGAGACTCTGAGACGCAGAGACGCTGAGACGCAGAGACTCTGAGACGCAGACATGCAGAGGCGCAGAGACTCAGAGATGCAGGGACTCTGAGACGCAGAGACTCTGAGACGCAGAGACTCTGAGACGCAGAGACTCTGAGACGCTGACATGCCGAGACGCAGAGACTCTGAGACGCAGAGACTCTGAGACGCAGACATGCAGAGGCGCAGAGACTCAGAGATGCAGGGACTCTGAGACGCAGAGACTCTGAGAAGCAGAGACTCTGAGACGCAGAGACTCCGAGACGCAGAGACTCCGAGACGCAGAGACTCTGAGACGCAGAGACTCTGAGACGCAGCGACGCAGGGACTCTGAGACGCAGAGACTCTGAGACGCAGAGGCTCTGAGACGCAAGACTCCGAGACACAGCGACTCCGAGACGCAGAGACGCTGAGACTCTGAGACGCAGAGACTCTGAGACGCAGAGACTATGACACACAGAGACTCTGAGACGCAGTGACACAGAGACTCTGAGAAGCAGAGATTCTGAGACGCAGAGACTCTGAGACGCAGAGACGCAGAGACTCTGAGACGCAGTGACACAGAGACTCTGAGAAGCAGAGATTCTGAGACGCAGAGACTCCGAGACTAAGAGAATCTGAGACACAGAGACTCTGAGAGGCAGAGACTCTGAGAAGCAGAGACTCTGAGACGCAGAGACTCTGAGACGCAGGGACTCTGAGACGCAGAGACTCTGAGACGCAGAGACTCTGAGACGCAAAGACTCCGAGACACAGAGGCTCTGAGACGCAGAGACGCAGAGACTCTGAGACTCAGAGGATCTGAGACGCAGAGACGCAGAGACTCTGAGACTCAGAGGATCTGAGACGCAGAGACACAGAGGCTCTGAGACGCAGAGACGCAGAGACTCTGAGACGCAGAGACTCTGAGACGCAGAGACGCTGAGACTCTGAGACTCTGAGACGCAGAGACTCTGAGACGCAGAGACTCTGAGGCGCAGAGACTCTGAGACTCTGAGACGCAGAGACTCTGAGACGCAGAGACTCTGAGACACAGAGACTCTGAGATGCAGACATGCAGAGACGCAGAGACTCTGAGACGCAGAGACGCCGAGACTCTGAGACGCAGAGACTCTGAGATGCAGAGACGAAGAGACTCTGAGACGCATTGACTCTGAGACGCAGAGTCTCTGAGATGCAGAGACTCTGAGACGCAGAGACTCTGAGTCGCAGGGACTCTGAGACGCAGAGACTCTGAGACGCAGAGACTCTGAGACGCAGAGACTCTGAGACGCAGACATGCAGAGACTCAGAGACTCTGAGACGCAGGGACTCTGAGACGCAGAGACTCTGAGATGCAGAGACGCAGAGACTCTGAGACGCGGAGACTCTCAGATGCAGAGACGCAGAGACTCTGAGACGCAGAGATTATGAGACGCAGAAACTCTGAGACGCAGAGACTCTGAGACTCTGAGACGCAGAGACGCAGGGACTCTGACACGCAGAGACTCTGAGACGCAGACATGCAGAGACGCAGAGACTCTGAGACGCAGTGACTCTGAGACGCAGAGACTCTGAGACGCAGAGACTCTGAGATGCAGAGATGACGAGACTCTGAGATGCAGAGACTCTGAGACGAAGAGACTCTGAGACGCAGAGACTCTGAGACTCTGGGACGCAAAGACTCTGAGACGCCGAGGCTCTGAGACGCACAGACGCTGAGACGCAGAGACGCAGAGAGTCTGAGACTCTGAGACGCAGAGGCGCAGAGACTCTGAAACGCAGAGACGCCGAGACTAAGAGAATCTGAGACACAGAGACTCTGAGAGGCAGAGACTCTGAGACGCAGAGACTCCGAGACGCAGAGACTCCGAGACGCAGAGACTCCGAGACGCAGAGACGCAGAGACTCTGAGACGCAGAGACTCTGAGACGCAGAGACTCTGAGACGCAGAGGCTCTGAGACGCAAGACTCCGAGACACAGAGACTCCGAGACGCAGAGACGCAGAGACTCTGAGACGCAGAGACTCTGAGACGCAGAGACTCTGAGACGCAGAGACTCTGACACACAGAGACTCTGAGACGCAGTGACACAGAGACTCTGAGAAGCAGAGATTCTGAGACGCAGAGACTCTGAGACGCAGAGACGCAGAGACTCTGAGACGCAGTGACACAGAGACTCTGAGAAGCAGAGATTCTGAGACGCAGAGACTCTGAGACGCAGAGACGGAGAGACTCTGAGACGCAGAGACTCTGAGACGCAGAGGCTCTGAGACGCAGAGACTCCGAGACACAGAGACGCAGAGACTCTGAGACGCAGAGACTCTGAGACGCAGAGACTCTGAGATGCAGAGACTCTGAGACGCAGAGACTCTGAGATGCAGAGACTCTGAGACGCAGACATGCAGAGACGCAGAGACTCTGTGACGCAGGGACTCTGAGACGCAGAGACTCTGAGACGCAGAGACTCTGAGACGCAGAGACTCTGAGACGCAGAGACGCCGAGACTCTGAGACACAGAGACTCTGAGACGCAGAGACTCTGACACGCAGAGACTCTGAGACGCAGACATGCAGAGACGCAGAGACTCTGAGACGCAGGGACTCTGAGACGCAGAGACTCTGAGACGCAGAGACTCTGAGACGCAGAGACTCAGAGACGCAGAGACGCCGAGACTCTGAGACGCAGTGACTCTGAGATGCAGAGTCTCTGAGACGCAGAGACTCTGAGACGCAGGGACTCTGAGACGCAGAGACTCTGAGACGCAGCGACGCAGAGACTCCGAGACACAGAGGCTCTGAGACGCAGAGACGCAGAGACTCTGAGACGCAGAGACTCTGAGACGCAGAGACGCTGAGACTCTGAGACGCAGAGACTCTGAGACGCAGAGACTCTGAGGCGCAGAGACTCTGAGACTCTGAGACGCAGAGACTCTGAGACGCAGAGACTCTGAGACGCAGAGACTCTGAGACACAGAGACTCTGAGACGCAGAAATGCAGAGACGCAGAGACTCTGAGACGCAGAGACGCCGAGACTCTGAGACGCAGAGACTCTGAGACGCAGAGACGAAGAGACTCTGAGACGCATTGACTCTGAGACGCAGAGTCTCTGAGATGCAGAGACTCTGAGACGCAGAGACTCTGAGTCGCAGGGACTCTGAGACGCAGAGACTCTGAGACGCAGAGACTCTGAGACTCTGAGATGCAGAGACTCTGAGACGCAGACATGCAGAGACGCAGAGACTCTGAGACGCAGGGACTCTGAGACGCAGTGACTCTGAGACGCAGAGACTCTGAGACGCAGAGACGCCGAGACTCTGAGACGCAGAGACTCTGAGACGCAGAGACTCCGAGACTCTGAGCGCAGTGACTCTGAGACGCAGAGTCTCTGAGATGCAGAGACTCTCAGACGCAGAGACTCTGAGACTCTGAGACACTGAGACGCAGAGACCCTGAGACGCAGAGACTCTGAGACGCAGAGACGCTGAGACGCAGAGACTCTGAGACGCAGACATGCAGAGGCGCAGAGACTCAGAGATGCAGGGACTCTGAGACGCAGAGACTCTGAGACGCAGAGACTCTGAGACGCAGAGACTCTGAGACGCTGACATGCCGAGACGCAGAGACTCTGAGACGCAGAGACTCTGAGAAGCAGAGATTCTGAGACGCAGAGACTCCGAGACTAAGAGAATCTGAGACACAGAGACTCTGAGAGGCAGAGACTCTGAGAAGCAGAGACTCTGAGACGCAGAGACTCTGAGACGCAGGGACTCTGAGACGCAGAGACTCTGAGACGCAGAGACTCTGAGACGCAAAGACTCCGAGACACAGAGGCTCTGAGACGCAGAGACGCAGAGACTCTGAGACTCAGAGGATCTGAGACGCAGAGACGCAGAGACTCTGAGACTCAGAGGATCTGAGACGCAGAGACACAGAGGCTCTGAGACGCAGAGACGCAGAGACTCTGAGACGCAGAGACTCTGAGACGCAGAGACGCTGAGACTCTGAGACTCTGAGACGCAGAGACTCTGAGACGCAGAGACTCTGAGGCGCAGAGACTCTGAGACTCTGAGACGCAGAGACTCTGAGACGCAGAGACTCTGAGACACAGAGACTCTGAGATGCAGACATGCAGAGACGCAGAGACTCTGAGACGCAGAGACGCCGAGACTCTGAGACGCAGAGACTCTGAGATGCAGAGACGAAGAGACTCTGAGACGCATTGACTCTGAGACGCAGAGTCTCTGAGATGCAGAGACTCTGAGACGCAGAGACTCTGAGTCGCAGGGACTCTGAGACGCAGAGACTCTGAGACGCAGAGACTCTGAGACGCAGAGACTCTGAGACGCAGACATGCAGAGACTCAGAGACTCTGAGACGCAGGGACTCTGAGACGCAGAGACTCTGAGATGCAGAGACGCAGAGACTCTGAGACGCGGAGACTCTCAGATGCAGAGACGCAGAGACTCTGAGACGCAGAGATTATGAGACGCAGAAACTCTGAGACGCAGAGACTCTGAGACTCTGAGACGCAGAGACGCAGAGACTCTGACACGCAGAGACTCTGAGACGCAGACATGCAGAGACGCAGAGACTCTGAGACGCAGTGACTCTGAGACGCAGAGACTCTGAGACGCAGAGACTCTGAGATGCAGAGATGACGAGACTCTGAGATGCAGAGACTCTGAGACGAAGAGACTCTGAGACGCAGAGACTCTGAGACTCTGGGACGCAAAGACTCTGAGACGCCGAGGCTCTGAGACGCACAGACGCTGAGACGCAGAGACGCAGAGAGTCTGAGACTCTGAGACGCAGAGGCGCAGAGACTCTGAAACGCAGAGACGCCGAGACTAAGAGAATCTGAGACACAGAGACTCTGAGAGGCAGAGACTCTGAGACGCAGAGACTCCGAGACGCAGAGACTCCGAGACGCAGAGACTCCGAGACGCAGAGACGCAGAGACTCTGAGACGCAGAGACTCTGAGACGCAGAGACTCTGAGACGCAGAGGCTCTGAGACGCAAGACTCCGAGACACAGAGACTCCGAGACGCAGAGACGCAGAGACTCTGAGACGCAGAGACTCTGAGACGCAGAGACTCTGAGACGCAGAGAGTCTGACACACAGAGACTCTGAGACGCAGTGACACAGAGACTCTGAGAAGCAGAGATTCTGAGACGCAGAGACTCTGAGACGCAGAGACGCAGAGACTCTGAGACGCAGTGACACAGAGACTCTGAGAAGCAGAGATTCTGAGACGCAGAGACTCTGAGACGCAGAGACGGAGAGACTCTGAGACGCAGAGACTCTGAGACGCAGAGGCTCTGAGACGCAGAGACTCCGAGACACAGAGACGCAGAGACTCTGAGACGCAGAGACTCTGAGACGCAGAGACTCTGAGATGCAGAGACTCTGAGACGCAGAGACTCTGAGATGCAGAGACTCTGAGACGCAGACATGCAGAGACGCAGAGACTCTGTGACGCAGGGACTCTGAGACGCAGAGACTCTGAGACGCAGAGACTCTGAGACGCAGAGACTCTGAGACGCAGAGACGCCGAGACTCTGAGACACAGAGACTCTGAGACGCAGAGACTCTGACACGCAGAGACTCTGAGACGCAGACATGCAGAGACGCAGAGACTCTGAGACGCAGGGACTCTGAGACGCAGAGACTCTGAGACGCAGAGACTCTGAGACGCAGAGACTCTGAGACGCAGAGACGCCGAGACTCTGAGACGCAGTGACTCTGAGATGCAGAGTCTCTGAGACGCAGAGACTCTGAGACGCAGGGACTCTGAGACGCAGAGACTCTGAGACGCAGCGACGCAGAGACTCCGAGACACAGAGGCTCTGAGACGCAGAGACGCAGAGACTCTGAGACGCAGAGACTCTGAGACGCAGAGACGCTGAGACTCTGAGACGCAGAGACTCTGAGACGCAGAGACTCTGAGGCGCAGAGACTCTGAGACTCTGAGACGCAGAGACTCTGAGACGCAGAGACTCTGAGACGCAGAGACTCTGAGACACAGAGACTCTGAGACGCAGACATGCAGAGACGCAGAGACTCTGAGACGCAGAGACGCCGAGACTCTGAGACGCAGAGACTCTGAGACGCAGAGACGAAGAGACTCTGAGACGCATTGACTCTGAGACGCAGAGTCTCTGAGATGCAGAGACTCTGAGACGCAGAGACTCTGAGTCGCAGGGACTCTGAGACGCAGAGACTCTGAGACGCAGAGACTCTGAGACTCTGAGATGCAGAGACTCTGAGACGCAGACATGCAGAGACGCAGAGACTCTGAGACGCAGGGACTCTGAGACGCAGTGACTCTGAGACGCAGAGACTCTGAGACGCAGAGACGCCGAGACTCTGAGACGCAGAGACTCTGAGACGCAGAGACTCCGAGACTCTGAGCGCAGTGACTCTGAGACGCAGAGTCTCTGAGATGCAGAGACTCTCAGACGCAGAGACTCTGAGACTCTGAGACACTGAGACGCAGAGACCCTGAGACGCAGAGACTCTGAGACGCAGAGACGCTGAGACGCAGAGACTCTGAGACGCAGACATGCAGAGGCGCAGAGACTCAGAGATGCAGGGACTCTGAGACGCAGAGACTCTGAGACGCAGAGACTCTGAGACGCAGAGACTCTGAGACGCTGACATGCCGAGACGCAGAGACTCTGAGACGCAGAGACTCTGAGACGCAAAGACTCTGAGACGCAGAGACTCTGAGACGCAGAGACTATGAGACGCAGAGACCATGAGACGCAGAGACTCTGAGACACAGAGACGCAGACACTCTGAGACACAGAGACTCTGAGACGCAGAGACGCAGAGACTCTGAGACGCAGAGACTCTGAGACGCAGAGACGCTGAGACTCTGAGACGCAGAGATGCAGAGACTCTGAGACACAGAGACTCTGAGACGCAGAGACTCTGAGACGCAGAGACTCTGAGACGCAGAGACGCAGAGACTCTGAGACGCAGAGACTCTGAGACGCCGAGACGCAGAGACGCAGAAACTCAGAGACGCAGAGACTCTGAGACGCAGAGACTCTGAAACGCAGAGACTCTGAGACGCAGAAACTCTGAGACGCAGAGACACTGAGACGCAGAGACGCAGTGACTCTGAGACGCAGAGTCTCTGAGACGCAGAGACTCTGAGACGCAGAGACTCTGAGACGCAGAGACTCTGAGACGCAGAGACGCAGAGACTCTGAGTCGCAGAGGAGACTCTGAGACGCAGAGACTCTGAGACGCTGAGACTCTGACACGCAGAGACTCTGAGACGCAGAGACTATGAGACGCAGAGACTATGAGACGCTGAGACTCTGAGACGCAGAGACGCAGACACTCTGAGACGCAGAGACTCTGAGATGCAGAGACGCAGAGACTCTGAGACTCGGAGACTCTCAGATGCAGAGACGCAGAGACTCTGAGACGCAGAGATTATGAGATGCCGAGACTCTGAGACGCAGAGACTCTGAGACGCAGAGACGCAGAGACTCTGAGACGCAGAGACTCTGAGACGCAGAGACTCTGAGACGCAGAGAATCTGAGACGCAGAGACGCAGAGACTCTGAGACGCAGAGACTCTGAGACGCAGAGACTCTGACACGCAGAGACTCTGAGACGCAGACATGCAGAGACGCAGAGACTCTGAGACGCAGTGACTCGGAGACGCAGAGACACTGAGACGCAGAGACTCTGAGACACAGAGACTCTGAGACTCTGAGACGCAAAGACTCTGAGACGCAGAGGCTCTGAGACGCAGAGACGCAGAGACTCTGAGACGCACAGACGCTGAGACGCAGAGACGCAGAGAGTCTGAGACTCTGAGACGCAGAGACTCTGAGACGCAGAGACGCCGACACTAAGAGAATCTGAGACACAGAGACTCTGAGAGGCAGAGACTCTGAGAAGCAGAGACTCTGAGACGCAGAGACTCCGAGACGCAGAGACTCCGAGACGCAGAGACTCTGAGACGCAGAGACTCTGAGATGCAGAGACTCTGAGACGCAGAGGCTCTGAGACGCAGAGACTCCGAGACACAGAGACTCCGAGACGCTGAGACGCAGAGACTCTGAGACGCAGAGACTCTGAGACGCAGAGACTCTGAGACGCAGAGACGCAGAGACTCTGAGACGCAGGGACTCTGAGACGCAGAGACTCTGAGACGCAGTGACACAGAGACTCTGAGAAGCAGAGATTCTGAGACGCAGAGACTCTGAGACGCAGAGACGCAGAGACTCTGAGACGCAGAGACTCTGAGACACAGAGACTCTGAGACGCAGAGGCTCTGAGACGCAGAGACTCTGACACGCAGAGACTCTGACACGCAGAGACTCTGAGACGCAGACATGCAGAGACGCAGAGACTCTGAGACGCAGGGATTCTGAGACGCAGAGACTCTGAGACGCAGAGACTCTGAGACGCAGAGACGCCGAGACTCTGAGACGCAGAGACTCTGAGACGCAGAGACGCCGAGACTCTGAGACGCAGTGACTCTGAGATGCAGAGTCTCTGAGACGCAGAGACTCTGAGACGCAGGGACTCTGAGACGCAGAGACTCTGAGACGCAGAGACTCTGAGACGCAGAGACTCTGAGACGCAGAGACTCTGAGACGCAGAGGCTCTGAGACGCAAGACTCCGAGACACAGAGACTCCGAGACGCAGAGACGCAGAGACTCTGAGACGCAGAGACTCTGAGACGCAGAGGCTCTGAGACGCAAGACTCCGAGACACAGAGACTCCGAGACGCAGAGACGCAGAGACTCTGAGACGCAGAGACTCTGAGACGCAGAGACTCTGAGACGCAGAGACTCTGACACACAGAGACTCTGAGACGCAGTGACACAGAGACTCTGTGAAGCAGAGATTCTGAGACGCAGAGACTCTGAGACGCAGAGACGCAGAGACTCTGAGACGCAGTGACACAGAGACTCTGAGAAGCAGAGATTCTGAGACGCAGAGACTCTGAGACGCAGAGACGCAGAGACTCTGAGACGCAGAGACTCTGAGACGCAGAGGCTCTGAGACGCAGAGACTCCGAGACACAGAGACGCAGAGACTCTGAGACGCAGAGACTCTGAGACGCAGAGACTCTGACACGCAGAGACTCTGACACGCAGAGACTCTGAGACGCAGACATGCAGAGACGCAGAGACTCTGTGACGCAGGGACTCTGAGACGCAGAGACTCTGAGACGCAGAGACTCTGAGACGCAGAGACTCTGAGACGCAGAGACGCCGAGACTCTGAGACACAGAGACTCTGACACGCAGAGACTCTGACACGCAGAGACTCTGACACGCAGACATGCAGAGACACAGAGACTCTGAGACGCAGGGACTCTGAGACGCAGAGACTCTGAGACGCAGCGACGCAGAGACTCCGAGACACAGAGGCTCTGAGACGCAGAGACGCAGAGACTCTGAGACGCAGAGACTCTGAGACGCAGAGACGCTGAGACTCTGAGACGCAGAGACTCTGAGACGCAGAGACTCTGAGGCGCAGAGACTCTGAGACTCTGAGACGCAGAGACTCTGAGACGCAGAGACTCTGAGACGCAGAGACTCTGAGACACAGAGACTCTGAGACGCAGACATGCAGAGACGCAGAGACTCTGAGACGCAGAGACGCCGAGACTCTGAGACGCAGAGACTCTGAGACGCAGAGACGAAGAGACTCTGAGACGCATTGACTCTGAGACGCAGAGTCTCTGAGATGCAGAGACTCTGAGGCGCAGAGACTCTGAGTCGCAGGGACTCTGAGACGCAGAGACTCTGAGACGCAGAGACTCTGAGACTCTGAGATGCAGAGACTCTGAGACGCAGTCATGCAGAGACGCAGAGACTCTGAGACGCAGGGACTCTGAGACGCAGTGACTCTGAGACGCAGAGACTCTGAGACGCAGAGACGCCGAGACTCTGAGACGCAGAGACTCTGAGACGCAGAGACTCCGAGACTCTGAGCGCAGTGACTCTGAGACGCAGAGTCTCTGAGATGCAGAGACTCTCAGACGCAGAGACTCTGAGACTCTGAGACACTGAGACGCAGAGACCCTGAGACGCAGAGACTCTGAGACGCAGAGACGCTGAGACGCAGAGACTCTGAGACGCAGACATGCAGAGGCGCAGAGACTCAGAGATGCAGGGACTCTGAGACGCAGAGACTCTGAGACGCAGAGACTCTGAGACGCAGAGACTCTGAGACGCTGACATGCCGAGACGCAGAGACTCTGAGACGCAGAGACTCTGAGACGCAAAGACTCTGAGACGCAGAGACTCTGAGACGCAGAGACTATGAGACGCAGAGACCATGAGACGCAGAGACTCTGAGACACAGAGACGCAGACACTCTGAGACACAGAGACTCTGAGACGCAGAGACGCAGAGACTCTGAGACGCAGAGACTCTGAGACGCAGAGACGCTGAGACTCTGAGACGCAGAGACGCAGAGACTCTGAGACACAGAGACTCTGAGACGCAGAGACTCTGAGACGCAGAGACTCTGAGACGCAGAGACGCAGAGACTCTGAGACGCAGAGACTCTGAGACGCCGAGACGCAGAGACGCAGAAACTCAGAGACGCAGAGACTCTGAGACGCAGAGACTCTGAAACGCAGAGACTCTGAGACGCAGAAACTCTGAGACGCAGAGACACTGAGACGCAGAGACGCAGTGACTCTGAGACGCAGAGTCTCTGAGACGCAGAGACTCTGAGACGCAGAGACTCTGAGACGCAGAGACGCAGAGACTCTGAGTCGCAGAGGAGACTCTGAGACGCAGAGACTCTGAGACGCTGAGACTCTGACACGCAGAGACTCTGAGACGCAGAGACTATGAGACGCAGAGACTATGAGACGCTGAGACTCTGAGACGCAGAGACGCAGACACTCTGAGACGCAGAGACTCTGAGATGCAGAGACGCAGAGACTCTGAGACTCGGAGACTCTCAGATGCAGAGACGCAGAGACTCTGAGACGCAGAGATTATGAGATGCCGAGACTCTGAGACGCAGAGACTCTGAGACGCAGAGACGCAGAGACTCTGAGACGCAGAGACTCTGAGACGCAGAGACTCTGAGACGCAGAGAATCTGAGACGCAGAGACGCAGAGACTCTGAGACGCAGAGACTCTGAGACGCAGAGACTCTGACACGCAGAGACTCTGAGACGCAGACATGCAGAGACGCAGAGACTCTGAGACGCAGTGACTCGGAGACGCAGAGACACTGAGACGCAGAGACTCTGAGACACAGAGACTCTGAGACTCTGAGACGCAAAGACTCTGAGACGCAAAGACTCTGAGACGCAGAGGCTCTGAGACGCAGAGACGCAGAGACTCTGAGACGCACAGACGCTGAGACGCAGAGACGCAGAGAGTCTGAGACTCTGAGACGCAGAGACTCTGAGACGCAGAGACGCCGACACTAAGAGAATCTGAGACACAGAGACTCTGAGAGGCAGAGACTCTGAGAAGCAGAGACTCTGAGACGCAGAGACTCCGAGACGCAGAGACTCCGAGACGCAGAGACTCTGAGACGCAGAGACTCTGAGATGCAGAGACTCTGAGACGCAGAGGCTCTGAGACGCAGAGACTCCGAGACACAGAGACTCCGAGACGCTGAGACGCAGAGACTCTGAGACGCAGAGACTCTGAGACGCAGAGACTCTGAGACGCAGAGACGCAGAGACTCTGAGACGCAGGGACTCTGAGACGCAGAGACTCTGAGACGCAGTGACACAGAGACTCTGAGAAGCAGAGATTCTGAGACGCAGAGACTCTGAGACGCAGAGACGCAGAGACTCTGAGACGCAGAGACTCTGAGACGCAGAGACTCTGAGACGCAGAGGCTCTGAGACGCAGAGACTCTGACACGCAGAGACTCTGACACGCAGAGACTCTGAGACGCAGACATGCAGAGACGCAGAGACTCTGAGACGCAGGGATTCTGAGACGCAGAGACTCTGAGACGCAGAGACTCTGAGACGCAGAGACGCCGAGACTCTGAGACGCAGAGACTCTGAGACGCAGAGACGCCGAGACTCTGAGACGCAGTGACTCTGAGATGCAGAGTCTCTGAGACGCAGAGACTCTGAGACGCAGGGACTCTGAGACGCAGAGACTCTGAGACGCAGAGACTCTGAGACGCAGAGACTCTGAGACGCAGAGGCTCTGAGACGCAAGACTCCGAGACACAGAGACTCCGAGACGCAGAGACGCAGAGACTCTGAGACGCAGAGACTCTGAGACGCAGAGGCTCTGAGACGCAAGACTCCGAGACACAGAGACTCCGAGACGCAGAGACGCAGAGACTCTGCGACGCAGAGACTCTGAGACGCAGAGACTCTGAGACGCAGAGACTCTGACACACAGAGACTCTGAGACGCAGTGACACAGAGACTCTGTGAAGCAGAGATTCTGAGACGCAGAGACTCTGAGACGCAGAGACGCAGAGACTCTGAGACGCAGTGACACAGAGACTCTGAGAAGCAGAGATTCTGAGACGCAGAGACTCTGAGACGCAGAGACGCAGAGACTCTGAGACGCAGAGACTCTGAGACGCAGAGGCTCTGAGACGCAGAGACTCCGAGACACAGAGACGCAGAGACTCTGAGACGCAGAGACTCTGAGACGCAGAGACTCTGACACGCAGAGACTCTGACACGCAGAGACTCTGAGACGCAGACATGCAGAGACGCAGAGACTCTGTGACGCAGGGACTCTGAGACGCAGAGACTCTGAGACGCAGAGACTCTGAGACGCAGAGACTCTGAGACGCCGAGACTCTGAGACACAGAGACTCTGACACGCAGAGACTCTGACACGCAGAGACTCTGACACGCAGACATGCAGAGACACAGAGACTCTGAGACGCAGGGACTCTGAGACGCAGAGACTCTGAGACGCAGCGACGCAGAGACTCCGAGACACAGAGGCTCTGAGACGCAGAGACGCAGAGACTCTGAGACGCAGAGACTCTGAGACGCAGAGACGCTGAGACTCTGAGACGCAGAGACTCTGAGACGCAGAGACTCTGAGGCGCAGAGACTCTGAGACTCTGAGACGCAGAGACTCTGAGACGCAGAGACTCTGAGACGCAGAGACTCTGAGACACAGAGACTCTGAGACGCAGACATGCAGAGACGCAGAGACTCTGAGACGCAGAGACGCCGAGACTCTGAGACGCAGAGACTCTGAGACGCAGAGACTCCGAGACACAGAGACGCAGAGACTCTGAGACGCAGAGACTCTGAGACGCAGAGACTCTGACACGCAGAGACTCTGACACGCAGAGACTCTGAGACGCAGACATGCAGAGACGCAGAGACTCTGTGACGCAGGGACTCTGAGACGCAGAGACTCTGAGACGCAGAGACTCTGAGACGCAGAGACTCTGAGACGCAGAGACGCCGAGACTCTGAGACACAGAGACTCTGACACGCAGAGACTCTGACACGCAGAGACTCTGACACGCAGACATGCAGAGACACAGAGACTCTGAGAAGCAGAGAATCTGAGACTCAGAGACTCTGAGACACAGAGACGCAGAGACTCTGAGACGCAGTGACACAGAGACTCTGAGAAGCAGAGATTCTGAGACGCAGAGACTCTGAGACGCAGAGACGCAGAGACTCTGAGACGCAGAGACTCCGAGACACAGAGACTCTGAGACGCAGAGACGCAGAGACTCTGAGACGCAGAGATTCTGAGACGCAGAGACTCTGAGACGCAGAGACTCTGAGACGCAGAGACTCTGAGACGCAGAGGCTCTGACATGCAGAGACTCTGACACGCAGAGACTCTGAGATGCAGAGACTCTGAGATGCAGACATGCAGAGACGCAGAGACTCTGTGACGCAGGGACTCTGAGACGCAGAGACTCTGAGACGCAGAGACTCTGAGACGCAGAGACTCTGAGACGCAGAGACTCTGAGACGCAGAGGAGACTCTGAGACGCAGAGACTCTGAGACGCTGAGACTCTGAGACGCAGAGACTCTGAGAAGCAGAGACTATGAGACGCAGAGACTATGAGACGCAGAGACTCTGAGACGCAGAGACGCAGACACTCTGAGACGCAGAGAGTCTGAGATGCAGAGACGCAGAGACTCTGAGACGCGGAGACTCTCAGATGCAGAGACGCAGAGACTCTGAGACGCAGAGATTATGAGATGCAGAGACTCTGAGACGCAGAGACTCTGAGACGCAGAGACTCTGAGACGCAGAGACGCAGAGACTCTGAGACGCAGAGGAGACTCTGAGACGCAGAGACTCTGAGACGCAGACATGCAGAGACGCAGAGACTCTGAGACGCAGTGACTCTGAGACGCAGAGACTCTGAGACGCAGAGACTCTGAGACACAGAGACTCTGAGACTCTGAGACGCAAAGACTCTGAGACGCAGAGGCTCTGAGACGCAGAGACGCAGAGACGCAGAGTGTCTGAGCCTCTGAGACGCAGAGACTCTGAGACGCAGAGACGCCGACACTAAGAGAATCTGAGACACAGAGACTCTGAGAGGCAGAGACTCTGAGAAGCAGAGACTCTGAGACGCAGAGACTCTGAGACGCAGAGACTCCGAGACGCAGAGACTCTGAGACGCAGAGACTCTGAGATGCAGAGACTCTGAGACGCAGAGGCTCTGGGACGCAGAGACTCCGAGACACAGAGACACCGAGACGCTGAGACGCAGAGACTCTGAGACGCAGAGACTCTGAGACGCAGAGACTCTGAGACGCAGAGACGCAGAGACTCTGAGACGCAGAGACTCTGAGACGCAGAGACGCAGAGACTCTGAGACGCAGTGACACAGAGACTCTGAGAAGCAGAGATTCTGAGACGCAGAGACTCTGAGACGCAGAGACGCAGAGACTCTGAGACGCAGAGACTCTGAGACGCAGAGACTCTGACACGCAGAGACTCTGACACGCAGAGACTCTGACACGCAGAGACTCTGACACGCAGAGACTCTGAGACGCAGACATGCAGAGACGCAGAGACTCTGAGACGCAGGGACTCTGAGACGCAGAGACTCTGTGACGCAGAGACTCTGAGACGCAGAGACGCCGAGACTCTGAGACGCAGAGACTCTGAGACGCAGAGACGCCGAGACTCTGAGACGCAGTGACTCTGAGATGCAGAGTCTCTGAGACGCAGAGACGCTGAGACGCAGGGACTCTGAGACGCAGAGACTCTGAGACGCAGAGACTCTGAGACGCAGAGACTCCGAGACACAGAGGCTCTGAGACGCAGAGACGCAGAGACTCTGAGACACAGAGACTCTGAGACGCAGAGACGCAGAGACTCTGAGACACAGAGACTCTGAGACGCAGAGACTCTGAGACACAGAGACGCAGACACTCTGAGACACAGAGACTCTGAGACGCAGAGACGCAGAGACTCTGAGACGCAGAGACTCTGAGACGCAGAGACTCTGAGACGCAGAGACTCTGAGACACCGAGACGCAGAGACGCAGAAACTCCGAGACGCAGAGAGTCTGAGACGCAGGAACTCTGAGACGCAGAGACACTGAGACGCAGAGACGCAGTGACTCTGAGGCGCAGAGTCTCTGAGACGCAGAGACGCAGAGACTCTGAGACGCAGAGACTCTGAGACGCAGAGACGCAGAGACTCTGAGACGCAGAGGAGACTCTGAGACGCAGAGACTCTGAGACGCAGAGAGTCTGAGACGCAGAGACTATGAGACGCAGAGACTATGAGACGCAGAGACGCAGAGACTCTGAGACGCAGAGACGCAGACACTCTGAGACGCAGAGACTCTGAGATGCAGAGACGCAGAGACTCTGAGACGCAGAGATTATGAGACGCAGAGACTCTGAGACGCAGAGACTCTGAGACGCAGAGACTCTGACACGCAGAGACTCTGAGACGCAGACATGCAGAGACTCTGAGACGCAGAGACTCTGAGACTCTGGGACGCAAAGACTCTGAGACGCAGAGGCTCTGAGACACACAGACGCTGAGACGCAGAGACGCAGAGAGTCTGAGACTCTGAGACGCAGAGGCGCAGAGACTCTGAGACGCAGAGACTCTGAGATGCAGAGACGCCGAGACTAAGAGAATCTGAGACACAGAGACTCTGAGAGGCAGAGACTCTGAGAAGCAGAGACTCTGAGACGCAGAGACTCCGAGACGCAGAGACTCCGAGACGCAGAGACTCTGAGACGCAGAGACTCTGAGACGCAGCGACGCAGAGACTCTGAGACGCAGAGACTCTGAGACGCAGAGGCTCTGAGACGCAAGACTCCGAGACACAGCGACTCCGAGACGCAGAGACGCTGAGACTCTGAGACGCAGAGACTCTGAGACGCAGAGACTATGACACACAGAGACTCTGAGACGCAGTGACACAGAGACTCTGAGAAGCAGAGATTCTGAGACGCAGAGACTCTGAGACGCAGAGACGCAGAGACTCTGAGACGCAGTGACACAGAGACTCTGAGAAGCAGAGATTCTGAGACGCAGAGACTCCGAGACTAAGAGAATCTGAGACACAGAGACTCTGAGAGGCAGAGACTCTGAGAAGCAGAGACTCTGAGACGCAGAGACTCTGAGACGCAGGGACTCTGAGACGCAGAGACTCTGAGACGCAGAGACTCTGAGACGCAAAGACTCCGAGACACAGAGGCTCTGAGACGCAGAGACGCAGAGACTCTGAGACACAGAGACTCTGAGACGCAGAGACGCAGAGACTCTGAGACGCAGAGACTCTGAGACGCAGAGACTCTGAGACACAGAGACGCAGACACTCTGAGACACAGAGACTCTGAGACGCAGAGACGCAGAGACTCTGAGACGCAGAGACTCTGAGACGCAGAGACTCTGAGACGCAGAGACTCTGAGACGCCGAGACGCAGAGACGCAGAAACTCCGAGACGCAGAGAGTCTGAGACGCAGAAACTCTGAGACGCAGAGACACTGAGACGCAGAGACACAGTGACTCTGAGGCGCAGAGTCTCTGAGACGCAGAGACGCAGAGACTCTGAGACGCAGAGACTCTGAGACGCAGAGACGCAGAGACTCTGAGACGCAGAGGAGACTCTGAGACGCAGAGACTCTGAGACGCAGAGACTCTGAGACGCAGAGACTATGAGACGCAGAGACGCAGAGACTCTGAGACGCAGAGACGCAGACACTCTGAGACGCAGAGACTCTGAGATGCAGAGACGCAGAGACTCTGAGACGCAGAGATTATGAGACGCAGAGACTCTGAGACGCAGAGACTCTGAGACGCAGAGACTCTGACACGCAGAGACTCTGAGACGCAGACATGCAGAGACGCAGAGACTCTGAGACGCAGAGACTCTGAGACTCTGGGACGCAAAGACTCTGAGACGCAGAGGCTCTGAGACACACAGACGCTGAGACGCAGAGACGCAGAGAGTCTGAGACTCTGAGACGCAGAGGCGCAGAGACTCTGAGACGCAGAGACTCCGAGACGCAGAGACTCCGAGACGCAGAGACTCTGAGACGCAGAGACTCTGAGACGCAGCGACGCAGAGACTCTGAGACGCAGAGACTCTGTGACGCAGAGGCTCTGAGACGCAAGACTCCGAGACACAGAGACTCCGAGACGCAGAGACGCAGAGACTCTGAGACGCAGAGACTCTGAGACGCAGAGACTATGACACACAGAGACTCTGAGACGCAGTGACACAGAGACTCTGAGAAGCAGAGATTCTGAGACGCAGAGACTCTGAGACGCAGAGACGCAGAGACTCTGAGACGCAGTGACACAGAGACTCTGAGAAGCAGAGATTCTGAGACGCAGAGACTCCGAGACTAAGAGAATCTGAGACACAGAGACTCTGAGAGGCAGAGACTCTGAGAAGCAGAGACTCTGAGACGCAGAGACTCTGAGACGCAGAGACTCCGAGACGCAGAGACTCCGAGACGCAGAGACTCCGAGACGCAGAGACGCAGAGACTCTGAGACGCAGAGACTCTGAGACGCAGAGACGCAGAGACTCTGAGACGCAGAGACTCTGAGACGCAGAGACTCTGAGACGCAGAGACGCAGAGACTCTGAGACGCAGAGACTCTGAGACGCAGAGACGCAGAGACTAAGAGAATCTGAGACACAGAGACTCTGAGAGGCAGAGACTCTGAGAAGCAGAGACTCTGAGACGCAGAGACTCTGAGACGCAGAGACTCCGAGACGCAGAGACTCCGAGACGCAGAGACGCAGAGACTCTGAGACGCAGAGACTCTGAGACGCAGAGACGCAGAGACTCTGAGACGCAGAGACTCTGAGACGCAGAGACTCTGAGACGCAGAGACTCTGAGACGCAGAGACTATGAGACGCAGAGACGCAGAGACTCTGAGACGCAGAGACGCAGACACTCTGAGACGCAGAGACTCTGAGATGCAGAGACGCAGAGACTCTGAGACGCAGAGATTATGAGACGCAGAGACTCTGAGACGCAGAGACTCTGAGACGCAGAGACTCTGACACGCAGAGACTCTGAGACGCAGACATGCAGAGACGCAGAGACTCTGAGACGCAGTGACTCTGAGACGCAGAGACTCTGAGACGCAGAGACTCTGAGACGCAGAGACGCCGAGACTCTGAGATGCAGAGAATCTGAGACGAAGAGACTCTGAGACGCAGAGACTCTGAGACTCTGGGACGCAAAGACTCTGAGACGCAGAGGCTCTGAGACGCACAGACGCTGAGACGCAGAGACGCAGAGAGTCTGAGACTCTGAGACGCAGAGGCGCAGAGACTCTGAGACGCAGAGACGCCGAGACTAAGAGAATCTGAGACACAGAGACTCTGAGAGGCAGAGACTCTGAGAAGCAGAGACTCTGAGACGCAGAGACTCTGAGACGCAGAGACTCCGAGACGCAGAGACTCCGAGACGCAGAGACGCAGAGACTCTGAGACGCAGAGACTCTGAGACGCAGAGACGCAGAGACTCTGAGACGCAGAGACTCTGAGACGCAGAGGCTCTGAGACGCAAGACTCCGAGACACAGAGACTCCGAGACGCAGAGACGCAGAGACTCTGAGACTCTGAGACGCAGAGACTCTGAGACGCAGAGACTCTGACACACAGAGACTCTGAGACGCAGTGACACAGAGACTCTGAGAAGCAGAGAATCTGAGACGCAGAGACTCTGAGACACAGAGACGCAGAGACTCTGAGACGCAGTGACACAGAGACTCTGAGAAGCAGAGATTCTGAGACGCAGAGACTCTGAGACGCAGAGACGCAGAGACTCTGAGACGCAGAGACTCCGAGACACAGAGACTCTGAGACGCAGAGACTCTGAGACGCAGAGATTCTGAGACGCAGAGACTCTGAGACGCAGAGACTCTGAGACGCAGAGACTCTGAGACGCAGAGACTCTGACATGCAGAGACTCTGACACGCAGAGACTCTGAGATGCAGAGACTCTGAGATGCAGACATGCAGAGACGCAGAGACTCTGTGACGCAGGGACTCTGAGACGCAGAGACTCTGAGACGCAGAGACTCTGAGACGCAGAGACTCTGAGACGCAGAGACTCTGAGACGCAGAGGAGACTCTGAGACGCAGAGACTCTGAGACGCAGAGACTATGAGACGCAGAGACACTGAGACGCAGAGACTCTGAGACGCAGAGACGCAGACACTCTGAGACGCAGAGACGCAGAGACTCTGAGACGCAGAGGAGACTCTGAGACGCAGAGACTCTGAGACGCAGACATGCAGAGACGCAGAGACTCTGAGACGCAGTGACTCTGAGACGCAGAGACTCTGAGACGCAGAGACTCTGAGACACAGAGACTCTGAGACGCAGAGACTCTGAGACGCAGAGACGCAGAGACTCTGAGACGCACAGACGCTGAGACGCAGAGACGCAGAGACGCAGAGAGTCTGAGCCTCTGAGACGCAGAGACTCTGAGACGCAGAGACGCCGACACTAAGAGAATCTGAGACACCGAGACTCTGAGAGGCAGAGACTCTGAGAAGCAGAGACTCTGAGACGCAGAGACTCTGCGACGCAGAGAATCCGAGACGCAGAGACTCTGAGACGCAGAGACTCTGAGATGCAGAGACTCTGAGACGCAGAGGCTCTGAGACGCAGAGACTCCGAAACACAGAGACTCCGAGACGCTGAGACGCAGAGACTCTGAGACGCAGAGACTCTGAGACGCAGAGACTCTGAGACGCAGAGACGCAGAGACTCTGAGACGCAGAGACTCTGAGACGCAGAGACGCAGAGACTCTGAGACGCAGTGACACAGAGACTCTGAGAAGCAGAGATTCTGAGACGCAGAGACTCTGAGACGCAGAGACGCAGAGACTCTGAGACGCAGAGACTCTGAGACGCAGAGACTCTGAGACGCAGAGACGCAGAGACTCTGAGACGCAGAGGAGACTCTGAGACGCAGAGACTCTGAGACGCAGAGAGTCTGAGACGCAGAGACTATGAGACGCAGAGACTATGAGACGCAGAGACGCAGAGACTCTGAGACGCAGAGACGCAGACACTCTGAGACGCAGAGACTCTGAGATGCAGAGACGCAGAGACTCTGAGACGCAGAGATTATGAGACGCAGAGACTCTGAGACGCAGAGACTCTGAGACGCAGAGACTCTGACACGCAGAGACTCTGAGACGCAGACATGCAGAGACGCAGAGACTCTGAGACGCAGAGACTCTGAGACTCTGGGACGCAAAGACTCTGAGACGCAGAGGCTCTGAGACACACAGACGCTGAGACGCAGAGACGCAGAGAGTCTGAGACTCTGAGACGCAGAGGCGCAGAGACTCTGAGACGCAGAGACTCTGAGACGCAGAGACGCCGAGACTAAGAGAATCTGAGACACAGAGACTCTGAGAGGCAGAGACTCTGAGAAGCAGAGACTCTGAGACGCAGAGACTCCGAGACGCAGAGACTCCGAGACGCAGAGACTCCGAGACGCAGAGACTCTGAGACGCAGAGACTCTGAGACGCAGCGACGCAGAGACTCTGAGACGCAGAGACTCTGAGACGCAGAGGCTCTGAGACGCAAGACTCCGAGACACAGCGACTCCGAGACGCAGAGACGCAGAGACTCTGAGACTATGAGACGCAGAGACTCTGAGACGCAGAGACTATGACACACAGAGACTCTGAGACGCAGTGACACAGAGACTCTGAGAAGCAGAGATTCTGAGACGCAGAGACTCTGAGACGCAGAGACGCAGAGCCTCTGAGACGCAGTGACACAGAGACTCTGAGAAGCAGAGATTCTGAGACGCAGAGACTCCGAGACTAAGAGAATCTGAGACACAGAGACTCTGAGAGGCAGAGACTCTGAGAAGCAGAGACTCTGAGACGCAGAGACTCTGAGACGCAGGGACTCTGAGACGCAGAGACTCTGGGACGCAAAGACTCTGAGACGCAGAGGCTCTGAGACACACAGACGCTGAGACGCAGAGACGCAGAGAGTCTGAGACTCTGAGACGCAGAGGCGCAGAGACTCTGAGACGCAGAGACTCTGAGACGCAGAGACGCCGAGACTAAGAGAATCTGAGACACAGAGACTCTGAGAGGCAGAGACTCTGAGAAGCAGAGACTCTGAGACGCAGAGACTCCGAGACGCAGAGACTCCGAGACGCAGAGACTCCGAGACGCAGAGACTCTGAGACGCAGAGACTCTGAGACGCAGCGACGCAGAGACTCTGAGACGCAGAGACTCTGAGACGCAGAGGCTCTGAGACGCAAGACTCCGAGACACAGCGACTCCGAGACGCAGAGACGCAGAGACTCTGAGACTATGAGACGCAGAGACTCTGAGACGCAGAGACTATGACACACAGAGACTCTGAGACGCAGTGACACAGAGACTCTGAGAAGCAGAGATTCTGAGACGCAGAGACTCCGAGACTAAGAGAATCTGAGACACAGAGACTCTGAGAGGCAGAGACTCTGAGAAGCAGAGACTCTGAGACGCAGAGACTCTGAGACGCAGGGACTCTGAGACGCAGAGACTCTGAGACGCAGAGACTCTGAGACGCAGAGACTCCGAGACACAGAGGCTCTGAGACGCAGAGACGCAGAGACTCTGAGACACAGAGACTCTGAGACGCAGAGACGCAGAGACTCTGAGACGCAGAGACTCTGAGACGCAGAGACTCTGAGACACAGAGACGCAGACACTCTGAGACACAGAGACTCTGAGACGCAGAGACGCAGAGACTCTGAGACGCAGAGACTCTGAGACGCAGAGACTCTGAGACGCAGAGACTCTGAGACGCCGAGACGCAGAGACGCAGAAACTCCGAGACGCAGAGAGTCTGAGACGCAGAAACTCTGAGACGCAGAGACACTGAGACGCAGAGACGCAGTGACTCTGAGGCGCAGAGTCTCTGAGACGCAGAGACGCAGAGACTCTGAGACGCAGAGACTCTGAGACGCAGAGACGCAGAGACTCTGAGACGCAGAGGAGACTCTGAGACGCAGAGACTCTGAGACGCAGAGACTCTGAGACGCAGAGACTATGAGACGCAGAGACTCTGAGACGCAGAGACGCAGACACTCTGAGACGCAGAGACTCTGAGATGCAGAGACGCAGAGACTCTGAGACGCAGAGATTATGAGACGCAGAGACGCAGAGACTCTGAGACGCAGAGACTCTGAGACGCAGAGACTCTGACACGCAGAGACTCTGAGACGCAGACATGCAGAGACGCAGAGACTCTGAGACGCAGAGACTCTGAGACTCTGGGACGCAAAGACTCTGAGACGCAGAGGCTCTGAGACACACAGACGCTGAGACGCAGAGACGCAGAGAGTCTGAGACTCTGAGACGCAGAGGCGCAGAGACTCTGAGACGCAGAGACTCCGAGACGCAGAGACTCCGAGACGCAGAGACTCTGAGACGCAGAGACTCTGAGACGCAGCGACGCAGAGACTCTGAGACGCAGAGACTCTGTGACGCAGAGGCTCTGAGACGCAAGACTCCGAGACACAGAGACTCCGAGACGCAGAGACGCAGAGACTCTGAGACTCTGAGACGCAGAGACTCTGAGACGCAGAGACTATGACACACAGAGACTCTGAGACGCAGTGACACAGAGACTCTGAGAAGCAGAGATTCTGAGACGCAGAGACTCTGAGACGCAGAGACGCAGAGACTCTGAGACGCAGTGACACAGAGACTCTGAGAAGCAGAGATTCTGAGACGCAGAGACTCCGAGACTAAGAGAATCTGAGACACAGAGACTCTGAGAGGCAGAGACTCTGAGAAGCAGAGACTCTGAGACGCAGAGACTCTGAGACGCAGAGACTCCGAGACGCAGAGACTCCGAGACGCAGAGACTCCGAGACGCAGAGACGCAGAGACTCTGAGACGCAGAGACTCTGAGACGCAGAGACGCAGAGACTCTGAGACGCAGAGACGCAGAGACTCTGAGACGCAGAGACTCTGAGACGCAGAGACTCTGAGACGCAGAGACGCAGAGACTCTGAGACGCAGAGACTCTGAGACGCAGAGACGCAGAGACTAAGAGAATCTGAGACACAGAGACTCTGAGAGGCAGAGACTCTGAGAAGCAGAGACTCTGAGACGCAGAGACTCTGAGACGCAGAGACTCCGAGACGCAGAGACTCCGAGACGCAGAGACGCAGAGACTCTGAGACGCAGAGACTCTGAGACGCAGAGACGCAGAGACTCTGAGACGCAGAGACTCTGAGACGCAGAGACTCTGAGACGCAGAGACTCTGAGACGCAGAGACTCTGAGACGCAGAGACTATGAGACGCAGAGACGCAGAGACTCTGAGACGCAGAGACGCAGACACTCTGAGACGCAGAGACTCTGAGATGCAGAGACGCAGAGACTCTGAGACGCAGAGATTATGAGACGCAGAGACTCTGAGACGCAGAGACTCTGAGACGCAGAGACTCTGACCCGCAGAGACTCTGAGACGCAGACATGCAGAGACGCAGAGACTCTGAGACGCAGTGACTCTGAGACGCAGAGACTCTGAGACGCAGAGACTCTGAGACGCAGAGACGCCGAGACTCTGAGATGCAGAGAATCTGAGACGAAGAGACTCTGAGACGCAGAGACTCTGAGACTCTGGGACGCAAAGACTCTGAGACGCAGAGGCTCTGAGACGCACAGACGCTGAGACGCAGAGACGCAGAGAGTCTGAGACTCTGAGACGCAGAGGCGCAGAGACTCTGAGACGCAGAGACGCCGAGACTAAGAGAATCTGAGGCACAGAGACTCTGAGAGGCAGAGACTCTGAGAAGCAGAGACTCTGAGACGCAGAGACTCTGAGACGCAGAGACTCCGAGACGCAGAGACTCCGAGACGCAGAGACGCAGAGACTCTGAGACGCAGAGACTCTGAGACGCAGAGACGCAGAGACTCTGAGACGCAGAGACTCTGAGACGCAGAGGCTCTGAGACGCAAGACTCCGAGACACAGAGACTCCGAGACGCAGAGACGCAGAGACTCTGAGACTCTGAGACGCAGAGACTCTGAGACGCAGAGACTCTGACACACAGAGACTCTGAGACGCAGTGACACAGAGACTCTGAGAAGCAGAGAATCTGAGACGCAGAGACTCTGAGACACAGAGACGCAGAGACTCTGAGACGCAGTGACACAGAGACTCTGAGAAGCAGAGATTCTGAGACGCAGAGACTCTGAGACGCAGAGACGCAGAGACTCTGAGACGCAGAGACTCCGAGACACAGAGACTCTGAGACGCAGAGACGCAGAGACTCTGAGACGCAGAGATTCTGAGACGCAGAGACTCTGAGACGCAGAGACTCTGAGACGCAGAGACTCTGACATGCAGAGAGTCTGACACGCAGAGACTCTGAGATGCAGAGACTCTGAGATGCAGACATGCAGAGACGCAGAGACTCTGTGACGCAGGGACTCTGAGACGCAGAGACTCTGAGACGCAGAGACTCTGAGACGCAGAGACTCTGAGACGCAGAGACTCTGAGACGCAGAGGAGACTCTGAGACGCAGAGACTCTGAGACGCAGAGACTATGAGACGCAGAGACTATGAGACGCAGAGACTCTGAGACGCAGAGACGCAGACACTCTGAGACGCAGAGACGCAGAGACTCTGAGACGCAGAGGAGACTCTGAGACGCAGAGACTCTGAGACGCAGACATGCAGAGACGCAGAGACTCTGAGACGCAGTGACTCTGAGACGCAGAGACTCTGAGACGCAGAGACTCTGAGACACAGAGACTCTGAGACGCAGAGACTCTGAGACGCAGAGACGCAGAGACTCTGAGACGCACAGACGCTGAGACGCAGAGACGCAGAGAGTCTGAGCCTCTGAGACGCAGAGACTCTGAGACGCAGAGACGCCGACACTAAGAGAATCTGAGACACAGAGACTCTGAGAGGCAGAGACTCTGAGAAGCAGAGACTCTGAGACGCAGAGACTCTGAGACGCAGAGAATCCGAGACGCAGAGACTCTGAGACGCAGAGACTCTGAGATGCAGAGACTCTGAGACGCAGAGGCTCTGAGACGCAGAGACTCCGAGACACAGAGACTCCGAGACGCTGAGACGCAGAGACTCTGAGACGCAGAGACTCTGAGACGCAGAGACTCTGAGACGCAGAGACGCAGAGACTCTGAGACGCAGAGACTCTGAGACGCAGAGACGCAGAGACTCTGAGACGCAGTGACACAGAGACTCTGAGAAGCAGAGATTCTGAGACGCAGAGACTCTGAGACGCAGAGACGCAGAGACTCTGAGACGCAGAGACTCTGAGACGCAGAGACTCTGAGACGCAGAGACGCAGAGACTCTGAGACGCAGAGGAGACTCTGAGACGCAGAGACTCTGAGACGCAGAGAGTCTGAGACGCAGAGACTATGAGACGCAGAGACTATGAAACGCAGAGACGCAGAGACTCTGAGACGCAGAGACGCAGACACTCTGAGACGCAGAGACTCTGAGATGCAGAGACGCAGAGACTCTGAGACGCAGAGATTATGAGACGCAGAGACTCTGAGACGCAGAGACTCTGAGACGCAGAGACTCTGACACGCAGAGACTCTGAGACGCAGACATGCAGAGACGCAGAGACTCTGAGACGCAGAGACTCTGAGACTCTGGGACGCAAAGACTCTGAGACGCAGAGGCTCTGAGACACACAGACGCTGAGACGCAGAGACGCAGAGAGTCTGAGACTCTGAGACGCAGAGGCGCAGAGACTCTGAGACGCAGAGACTCTGAGACGCAGAGACGCCGAGACTAAGAGAATCTGAGACACAGAGACTCTGAGAGGCATTGACTCTGAGAAGCAGAGACTCTGAGACGCAGAGACTCCGAGACGCAGAGACTCCGAGACGCAGAGACTCCGAGACGCAGAGACTCTGAGACGCAGAGACTCTGAGACGCAGCGACGCAGAGACTCTGAGACGCAGAGACTCTGAGACGCAGAGGCTCTGAGACGCAAGACTCCGAGACACAGCGACTCCGAGACGCAGAGACGCAGAGACTCTGAGACTATGAGACGCAGAGACTCTGAGACGCAGAGACTATGACACACAGAGACTCTGAGACGCAGTGACACAGAGACTCTGAGAAGCAGAGATTCTGAGACGCAGAGACTCTGAGACGCAGAGACGCAGAGACTCTGAGACGCAGTGACACAGAGACTCTGAGAAGCAGAGATTCTGAGACGCAGAGACTCCGAGACTAAGAGAATCTGAGACACAGAGACTCTGAGAGGCAGAGACTCTGAGAAGCAGAGACTCTGAGACGCAGAGACTCTGAGACGCAGGGACTCTGAGACGCAGAGACTCTGAGACGCAGAGACTCTGAGACGCAGAGACTCCGAGACACAGAGGCTCTGAGACGCAGAGACGCAGAGACTCTGAGACACAGAGACTCTGAGACGCAGAGACGCAGAGACTCTGAGACGCAGAGACTCTGAGACGCAGAGACTCTGAGACACAGAGACGCAGACACTCTGAGACACAGAGACTCTGAGACGCAGAGACGCAGAGACTCTGAGACGCAGAGACTCTGAGACGCAGAGACTCTGAGACGCAGAGACTCTGAGACGCCGAGACGCAGAGACGCAGAAACTCCGAGACGCAGAGAGTCTGAGACGCAGAAACTCTGAGACGCAGAGACACTGAGACGCAGAGACGCAGTGACTCTGAGGCGCAGAGTCTCTGAGACGCAGAGACGCAGAGACTCTGAGACGCAGAGACTCTGAGACGCAGAGACGCAGAGACTCTGAGACGCAGAGGAGACTCTGAGACGCAGAGACTCTGAGACGCAGAGACTCTGAGACGCAGAGACTATGAGACGCAGGGACTATGAGACGCAGAGACGCAGAGACTCTGAGACGCAGAGACGCAGACACTCTGAGACGCAGAGACTCTGAGATGCAGAGACGCAGAGACTCTGAGACGCAGACATTATGAGACGCAGAGACTCTGAGACGCAGAGACTCTGAGACGCAGAGACTCTGACACGCAGAGACTCTGAGACGCAGACATGCAGAGACGCAGAGACTCTGAGACGCAGAGACTCTGAGACTCTGGGACGCAAAGACTCTGAGACGCAGAGGCTCTGAGACACACAGACGCTGAGACGCAGAGACGCAGAGAGTCTGAGACTCTGAGACGCAGAGGCTCTGAGACGCAGAGACTCCGAGACACAGAGACTCCGAGACGCTGAGACGCAGAGACTCTGAGACGCAGAGACTCTGAGACGCAGAGACTCTGAGACGCAGAGACGCAGAGACTCTGAGACGCAGAGACTCTGAGACGCAGAGACGCAGAGACTCTGAGACGCAGTGACACAGAGACTCTGAGAAGCAGAGATTCTGAGACGCAGAGACTCTGAGACGCAGAGACGCAGAGACTCTGAGACGCAGAGACTCTGAGACGCAGAGACTCTGAGACGCAGAGACGCAGAGACTCTGAGACGCAGAGGAGACTCTGAGACGCAGAGACTCTGAGACGCAGAGAGTCTGAGACGCAGAGACTATGAGACGCAGAGACTATGAGACGCAGAGACGCAGAGACTCTGAGACGCAGAGACGCAGACACTCTGAGACGCAGAGACTCTGAGATGCAGAGACGCAGAGACTCTGAGACGCAGAGATTATGAGACGCAGAGACTCTGAGACGCAGAGATTCTGAGACGCAGAGACTCTGACACGCAGAGACTCTGAGACGCAGACATGCAGAGACGCAGAGACTCTGAGACGCAGAGACTCTGAGACTCTGGGACGCAAAGACTCTGAGACGCAGAGGCTCTGAGACACACAGACGCTGAGACGCAGAGACGCAGAGAGTCTGAGACTCTGAGACGCAGAGGCGCAGAGACTCTGAGACGCAGAGACTCTGAGACGCAGAGACGCCGAGACTAAGAGAATCTGAGACACAGAGACTCTGAGAGGCAGAGACTCTGAGAAGCAGAGACTCTGAGACGCAGAGACTCCGAGACGCAGAGACTCCGAGACGCAGAGACTCTGAGACGCAGAGACTCTGAGACGCAGCGACGCAGAGACTCTGAGACGCAGAGACTCTGAGACGCAGAGGCTCTGAGACGCAAGACTCCGAGACACAGCGACTCCGAGACGCAGAGACGCAGAGACTCTGAGACTCTGAGACGCAGAGACTCTGAGACGCAGAGACTATGACACACAGAGACTCTGAGACGCAGTGACACAGAGACTCTGAGAAGCAGAGATTCTGAGACGCAGAGACTCTGAGACGCAGAGACGCAGAGACTCTGAGACGCAGTGACACAGAGACTCTGAGAAGCAGAGATTCTGAGACGCAGAGACTCCGAGACTAAGAGAATCTGAGACACAGAGACTCTGAGAGGCAGAGACTCTGAGAAGCAGAGACTCTGAGACGCAGAGACTCTGAGACGCAGGGACTCTGAGACGCAGAGACTCTGAGACGCAGAGACTCTGAGACGCAGAGACTCCGAGACACAGAGGCTCTGAGACGCAGAGACGCAGAGACTCTGAGACACAGAGACTCTGAGACGCAGAGACGCAGAGACTCTGAGACGCAGAGACTCTGAGACGCAGAGACTCTGAGACACAGAGACGCAGACACTCTGAGACACAGAGACTCTGAGACGCAGAGACGCAGAGAGTCTGAGACGCAGAGACTCTGAGACGCAGAGACTCTGAGACGCAGAGACTCTGAGACGCCGAGACGCAGAGACGCAGCGACGCAGAGACTCTGAGACGCAGAGACTCTGAGACGCAGAGGCTCTGAGACGCAAGACTCCGAGACACAGCGACTCCGAGACGCAGAGACGCAGAGACTCTGAGACTCTGAGACGCAGAGACTCTGAGACGCAGAGACTATGACACACAGAGACTCTGAGACGCAGTGACACAGAGACTCTGAGAAGCAGAGATTCTGAGACGCAGAGACTCCGAGACTAAGAGAATCTGAGACACAGAGACTCTGAGAGGCAGAGACTCTGAGAAGCAGAGACTCTGAGACGCAGAGACTCTGAGACGCAGGGACTCTGAGACGCAGAGACTCTGAGACGCAGAGACTCTGAGACGCAGAGACTCCGAGACACAGAGGGTCTGAGACGCAGAGACGCAGAGACTCTGAGACACAGAGACTCTGAGACGCAGAGACGCAGAGACTCTGAGACGCAGAGACTCTGAGACGCAGAGACTCTGAGACACAGAGACGCAGACACTCTGAGACACAGAGACTCTGAGACGCAGAGACGCAGAGACTCTGAGACGCAGAGACTCTGAGACGCAGAGACTCTGAGACGCAGAGACTCTGAGACGCCGAGACGCAGAGACGCAGAAACTCCGAGACGCAGAGAGTCTGAGACGCAGAAACTCTGACACGCAGAGACACTGAGACGCAGAGACGCAGTGACTCTGAGGCGCAGAGTCTCTGAGACGCAGAGACGCAGAGACTCTGAGACGCAGAGACTCTGAGACGCAGAGACGCAGAGACTCTGAGACGCAGAGGAGACTCTGAGACGCAGAGACTCTGAGACGCAGAGACTCTGAGACGCAGAGACTATGAGACGCAGAGACGCAGAGACTCTGAGACGCAGAGACGCAGACACTCTGAGACGCAGAGACTCTGAGATGCAGAGACGCAGAGACTCTGAGACGCAGAGATTATGAGACGCAGAGACGCAGAGACTCTGAGACGCAGAGACTCTGAGACGCAGAGACTCTGACACGCAGAGACTCTGAGACGCAGACATGCAGAGACGCAGAGACTCTGAGACGCAGAGACTCTGAGACTCTGGGACGCAAAGACTCTGAGACGCAGAGGCTCTGAGACACACAGACGCTGAGACGCAGAGACGCAGAGAGTCTGAGACTCTGAGACGCAGAGGCGCAGAGACTCTGAGACGCAGAGACTCCGAGACGCAGAGACTCCGAGACGCAGAGACTCTGAGACGCAGAGACTCTGAGACGCAGCGACGCAGAGACTCTGAGACGCAGAGACTCTGTGACGCAGAGGCTCTGAGACGCAAGACTCCGAGACACAGAGACTCCGAGACGCAGAGACGCAGAGACTCTGAGACTCTGAGACGCAGAGACTCTGAGACGCAGAGACTATGACACACAGAGACTCTGAGACGCAGTGACACAGAGACTCTGAGAAGCAGAGATTCTGAGACGCAGAGACTCTGAGACGCAGAGACGCAGAGACTCTGAGACGCAGTGACACAGAGACTCTGAGAAGCAGAGATTCTGAGACGCAGAGACTCCGAGACTAAGAGAATCTGAGACACAGAGACTCTGAGAGGCAGAGACTCTGAGAAGCAGAGACTCTGAGACGCAGAGACTCTGAGACGCAGAGACTCCGAGACGCAGAGACTCCGAGACGCAGAGACGCAGAGACTCCGAGACGCAGAGACGCAGAGACTCTGAGACGCAGAGACTCTGAGACGCAGAGACGCAGAGACTCTGAGACGCAGAGACGCAGAGACTCTGAGACGCAGAGACTCTGAGACGCAGAGACTCTGAGACGCAGAGACGCAGAGACTCTGAGACGCAGAGACTCTGAGACGCAGAGACGCAGAGACTAAGAGAATCTGAGACACAGAGACTCTGAGAGGCAGAGACTCTGAGAAGCAGAGACTCTGAGACGCAGAGACTCTGAGACGCAGAGACTCCGAGACGCAGAGACTCCGAGACGCAGAGACGCAGAGACTCTGAGACGCAGAGACTCTGAGACGCAGAGACGCAGAGACTCTGAGACGCAGAGACTCTGAGACGCAGAGACTCTGAGACGCAGAGACTCTGAGACGCAGAGACTCTGAGACACAGAGACTATGAGACGCAGAGACGCAGAGACTCTGAGACGCAGAGACGCAGACACTCTGAGACGCAGAGACTCTGAGATGCAGAGACGCAGAGACTCTGAGACGCAGAGATTATGAGACGCAGAGACTCTGAGACGCAGAGACTCTGAGACGCAGAGACTCTGACCCGCAGAGACTCTGAGACGCAGACATGCAGAGACGCAGAGACTCTGAGACGCAGTGACTCTGAGACGCAGAGACTCTGAGACGCAGAGACTCTGAGACGCAGAGACGCCGAGACTCTGAGATGCAGAGAATCTGAGACGAAGAGACTCTGAGACGCAGAGACTCTGAGACTCTGGGACGCAAAGACTCTGAGACGCAGAGGCTCTGAGACGCACAGACGCTGAGACGCAGAGACGCAGAGAGTCTGAGACTCTGAGACGCAGAGGCGCAGAGACTCTGAGACGCAGAGACGCCGAGACTAAGAGAATCTGAGACACAGAGACTCTGAGAGGCAGAGACTCTGAGAAGCAGAGACTCTGAGACGCAGAGACTCTGAGACGCAGAGACTCCGAGACGCAGAGACTCCGAGACGCAGAGACGCAGAGACTCTGAGACGCAGAGACTCTGAGACGCAGAGACGCAGAGACTCTGAGACGCAGAGACTCTGAGACGCAGAGGCTCTGAGACGCAAGACTCCGAGACACAGAGACTCCGAGACGCAGAGACGCAGAGACTCTGAGACTCTGAGACGCAGAGACTCTGAGACGCAGAGACTCTGACACACAGAGACTCTGAGACGCAGTGACACAGAGACTCTGAGAAGCAGAGAATCTGAGACGCAGAGACTCTGAGACACAGAGACGCAGAGACTCTGAGACGCAGTGACACAGAGACTCTGAGAAGCAGAGATTCTGAGACGCAGAGACTCTGAGACGCAGAGACGCAGAGACTCTGAGACGCAGAGACTCCGAGACACAGAGACTCTGAGACGCAGAGACGCAGAGACTCTGAGACGCAGAGATTCTGAGACGCAGAGACTCTGAGACGCAGAGACTCTGAGACGCAGAGACTCTGACATGCAGAGAGTCTGACACGCAGAGACTCTGAGATGCAGAGACTCTGAGATGCAGACATGCAGAGACGCAGAGACTCTGTGACGCAGGGACTCTGAGACGCAGAGACTCTGAGACGCAGAGACTCTGAGACGCAGAGACTCTGAGACGCAGAGACTCTGAGACGCAGAGGAGACTCTGAGACGCAGAGACTCTGAGACGCAGAGACTATGAGACGCAGAGACTATGAGACGCAGAGACTCTGAGACGCAGAGACGCAGACACTCTGAGACGCAGAGACGCAGAGACTCTGAGACGCAGAGGAGACTCTGAGACGCAGAGACTCTGAGACGCAGACATGCAGAGACGCAGAGACTCTGAGACGCAGTGACTCTGAGACGCAGAGACTCTGAGACGCAGAGACTCTGAGACACAGAGACTCTGAGACGCAGAGACTCTGAGACGCAGAGACGCAGAGACTCTGAGACGCACAGACGCTGAGACGCAGAGACGCAGAGACGCAGAGAGTCTGAGCCTCTGAGACGCAGAGACTCTGAGACGCAGAGACGCCGACACTAAGAGAATCTGAGACACAGAGACTCTGAGAGGCAGAGACTCTGAGAAGCAGAGACTCTGAGACGCAGAGACTCTGAGACGCAGAGAATCCGAGACGCAGAGACTCTGAGACGCAGAGACTCTGAGATGCAGGGACTCTGAGACGCAGAGGCTCTGAGACGCAGAGACTCCGAGACACAGAGACTCCGAGACGCTGAGACGCAGAGACTCTGAGACGCAGAGACTCTGAGACGCAGAGACTCTGAGACGCAGAGACGCAGAGACTCTGAGACGCAGAGACTCTGAGACGCAGAGACGCAGAGACTCTGAGACGCAGTGACACAGAGACTCTGAGAAGCAGAGATTCTGAGACGCAGAGACTCTGAGACGCAGAGACGCAGAGACTCTGAGACGCAGAGACTCTGAGACGCAGAGACTCTGAGACGCAGAGACGCAGAGACTCTGAGACGCAGAGGAGACTCTGAGACGCAGAGACTCCGAGACACAGAGACTCTGAGACGCAGAGACGCAGAGACTCTGAGACGCAGAGATTCTGAGACGCAGAGACTCTGAGACGCAGAGACTCTGAGACGCAGAGACTCTGACATGCAGAGAGTCTGACACGCAGAGACTCTGAGATGCAGAGACTCTGAGATGCAGACATGCAGAGACGCAGAGACTCTGTGACGCAGGGACTCTGAGACGCAGAGACTCTGAGACGCAGAGACTCTGAGACGCAGAGACTCTGAGACGCAGAGACTCTGAGACGCAGAGGAGACTCTGAGACGCAGAGACTCTGAGACGCAGAGACTATGAGACGCAGAGACTATGAGACGCAGAGACTCTGAGACGCAGAGACGCAGACACTCTGAGACGCAGAGACGCAGAGACTCTGAGACGCAGAGGAGACTCTGAGACGCAGAGACTCTGAGACGCAGACATGCAGAGACGCAGAGACTCTGAGACGCAGTGACTCTGAGACGCAGAGACTCTGAGACGCAGAGACTCTGAGACACAGAGACTCTGAGACGCAGAGACTCTGAGACGCAGAGACGCAGAGACTCTGAGACGCACAGACGCTGAGACGCAGAGACGCAGAGACGCAGAGAGTCTGAGCCTCTGAGACGCAGAGACTCTGAGACGCAGAGACGCCGACACGAAGAGAATCTGAGACACAGAGACTCTGAGAGGCAGAGACTCTGAGAAGCAGAGACTCTGAGACGCAGAGACTCTGAGACGCAGAGAATCCGAGACGCAGAGACTCTGAGACGCAGAGACTCTGAGATGCAGAGACTCTGAGACGCAGAGGCTCTGTGACGCAGAGACTCCGAGACACAGAGACTCCGAGACGCTGAGACGCAGAGACTCTGAGACGCAGAGACTCTGAGACGCAGAGACTCTGAGACGCAGAGACGCAGAGACTCTGAGACGCAGAGACTCTGAGACGCAGAGACGCAGAGACTCTGAGACGCAGTGACACAGAGACTCTGAGAAGCAGAGATTCTGAGACGCAGAGACTCTGAGACGCAGAGACGCAGAGACTCTGAGACGCAGAGACTCTGAGACGCAGAGACTCTGAGACGCAGAGACGCAGAGACTCTGAGACGCAGAGGAGACTCTGAGACGCAGAGACTCTGAGACGCAGAGAGTCTGAGACGCAGAGACTATGAGACGCAGAGACTATGAAACGCAGAGACGCAGAGACTCTGAGACGCAGAGACGCAGACACTCTGAGACGCAGAGAC
Source organism: Carcharhinus amblyrhynchos (assembly GCF_965287045.1). NCBI lineage: Eukaryota > Metazoa > Chordata > Chondrichthyes > Carcharhiniformes > Carcharhinidae > Carcharhinus > Carcharhinus amblyrhynchos. The sequence goes on from NW_027649875.1 coordinate 315,194, forward strand.
TCTGAGATGCAGAGACGCAGAGACTCTGAGACGCAGAGATTATGAGACGCAGAGACTCTGAGACGCAGAGACTCTGAGACGCAGAGACTCTGACACGCAGAGACTCTGAGACGCAGACATGCAGAGACGCAGAGACTCTGAGACGCAGAGACTCTGAGACTCTGGGACGCAAAGACTCTGAGACGCAGAGGCTCTGAGACACACAGACGCTGAGACGCAGAGACGCAGAGAGTCTGAGACTCTGAGACGCAGAGGCGCAGAGACTCTGAGACGCAGAGACTCTGAGACGCAGAGACGCCGAGACTAAGAGAATCTGAGACACAGAGACTCTGAGAGGCATTGACTCTGAGAAGCAGAGACTCTGAGACGCAGAGACTCCGAGACGCAGAGACTCCGAGACGCAGAGACTCCGAGACGCAGAGACTCTGAGACGCAGAGACTCTGAGACGCAGCGACGCAGAGACTCTGAGACGCAGAGACTCTGAGACGCAGAGGCTCTGAGACGCAAGACTCCGAGACACAGCGACTCCGAGACGCAGAGACGCAGAGACTCTGAGACTCTGAGACGCAGAGACTATGACACACAGAGACTCTGAGACGCAGTGACACAGAGACTCTGAGAAGCAGAGATTCTGAGACGCAGAGACTCTGAGACGCAGAGACGCAGAGACTCTGAGACGCAGTGACACAGAGACTCTGAGAAGCAGAGATTCTGAGACGCAGAGACTCCGAGACTAAGAGAATCTGAGACACAGAGACTCTGAGAGGCAGAGACTCTGAGAAGCAGAGACTCTGAGACGCAGAGACTCTGAGACGCAGGGACTCTGAGACGCAGAGACTCTGAGACGCAGAGACTCTGAGACGCAGAGACTCCGAGACACAGAGGCTCTGAGACGCAGAGACTCTGAGACACAGAGACTCTGAGACGCAGAGACGCAGAGACTCTGAGACGCAGAGACTCTGAGACGCAGAGACTCTGAGACACAGAGACGCAGACACTCTGAGACACAGAGACTCTGAGACGCAGAGACGCAGAGACTCTGAGACGCAGAGACTCTGAGACGCAGAGACTCTGAGACGCAGAGACTCTGAGACGCCGAGACGCAGAGACGCAGAAACTCCGAGACGCAGAGAGTCTGAGACGCAGAAACTCTGAGACGCAGAGACACTGAGACGCAGAGACGCAGTGACTCTGAGGCGCAGAGTCTCTGAGACGCAGAGACGCAGAGACTCTGAGACGCAGAGACTCTGAGACGCAGAGACGCAGAGACTCTGAGACGCAGAGGAGACTCTGAGACGCAGAGACTCTGAGACGCAGAGACTCTGAGACGCAGAGACTATGAGACGCAGAGACTATGAGACGCAGAGACGCAGAGACTCTGAGACGCAGAGACGCAGACACTCTGAGACGCAGAGACTCTGAGATGCAGAGACGCAGAGACTCTGAGACGCAGAGATTATGAGACGCAGAGACTCTGAGACGCAGAGACTCTGAGACGCAGAGACTCTGACACGCAGAGACTCTGAGACGCAGACATGCAGAGACGCAGAGACTCTGAGACGCAGAGACTCTGAGACTCTGGGACGCAAAGACTCTGAGACGCAGAGGCTCTGAGACAAACAGACGCTGAGACGCAGAGACGCAGAGAGTCTGAGACTCTGAGACGCAGAGGCTCTGAGACGCAGAGACTCCGAGACACAGAGACTCCGAGACGCTGAGACGCAGAGACTCTGAGACGCAGAGACTCTGAGACGCAGAGACTCTGAGACGCAGAGACGCAGAGACTCTGAGACGCAGAGACTCTGAGACGCAGAGGACGCAGAGACTCTGAGACGCAGTGACACAGAGACTCTGAGAAGCAGAGATTCTGAGACGCAGAGACTCTGAGACGCAGAGACGCAGAGACTCTGAGACGCAGAGACTCTGAGACGCAGAGACTCTGAGACGCAGAGACGCAGAGACTCTGAGACGCAGAGGAGACTCTGAGACGCAGAGACTCTGAGACGCAGAGAGTCTGAGACGCAGAGACTATGAGACGCAGAGACTATGAGACGCAGAGACGCAGAGACTCTGAGACGCAGAGACGCAGACACTCTGAGACGCAGAGACTCTGAGATGCAGAGACGCAGAGACTCTGACACGCAGAGACTCTGAGACGCAGACATGCAGAGACGCAGAGACTCTGAGACGCAAAGACTCTGAGACGCAGAGGCTCTGAGACACACAGACGCTGAGACGCAGAGACGCAGAGAGTCTGAGACGCAGAGACTCTGAGACGCAGAGACGCAGAGACTCTGAGACGCAGAGGAGACTCTGAGACGCAGAGACTCTGAGACGCTGAGACTCTGAGACGCAGAGACTCTGAGACGCAGAGACTATGAGACGCAGAGACTATGAGACGCAGAGACTCTGAGACGCAGAGACGCAGACACTCTGAGACGCAGACACTCTGAGATGCAGAGACTCTGAGACGCGGAGACTCTGAGACGCAGAGATTATGAGATGCAGAGACTCTGAGACGCAGAGACTCTGAGACGCAGAGACTCTGAGACGCAGAGACGCAGAGACTCTGAGACGCAGAGACTCTGAGACGCAGAGACTCTGAGACGCAGACATGCAGAGACGCAGAGACTCTGAGACGCAGTGACTCTGAGACGCTGAGACTCTGAGACGCAGAGACTCTGAGACTCTGAGACTCTGAGACGCAAAGACTCTGAGACGCAGAGGCTCTGAGATGCAGAGACGCAGAGACTCTGAGATGCACAGACGCTGAGACGCAGAGACGCAGAGAGTCTGAGACTCTGAGACGCAGAGACGCCGACACTAAGAGAATCTGAGACACAGAGGACTCTGAGAGGCAGAGACTCTGAGAAGCAGAGACTCTGAGACGCAGAGACTCTGAGACGCAGAGACTCCGAGACGCAGAGACGCAGAGACTCTGAGACGCAGAGACTCTGAGACGCAGAGACTCTGAGACGCAGACATGCAGAGACGCAGAGACTCTGAGACGCAGTGACTCTGAGACGCTGAGACTCTGAGACGCAGAGACTCTGAGACTCTGAGACGCAAAGACTCTGAGACGCAGAGGCTCTGAGACGCAGAGACTCTGAGACGCACAGACGCTGAGACGCAGAGACGCAGAGAGTCTGAGACTCTGAGACGCAGAGACTCTGAGACGCAGAGACGCCGACACCAAGAGAATCTGAGACACAGAGACTCTGAGAGGCAGAGACTCTGAGAAGCAGAGACTCTGAGACGCAGAGACTCTGAGACGCAGAGACTCCGAGACGCAGAGACTCTGAGACGCAGAGACGCAGAGACTCTGAGATGCAGAGACTCTGAGACGCAGAGGCTCTGAGACGGAGAGACTCCGAGACACAGAGACTCCGAGACGCTGAGACGCAGAGACGCTGAGACGCAGCGACTCTGAGACGCAGAGACTCTGAGACGCAGAGACGCAGAGACTCTGAGACGCAGAGACGCAGAGACTCTGAGACGCAGTGACACAGAGATTCTGAGAAGCAGAGATTCTGAGACGCAGAGACTCTGAGACGCAGAGACTCTGAGACGCAGAGACTCTGAGGACGCAGAGACACTGACACGCAGAGACTCTGAGACGCAGAGGCTCTGAGACGCAGAGACTCTGACACGCAGAGACTCTGACACGCAGAGACTCTGAGACGCAGAGACTCTGAGACGCAGACATGCAGAGACGCAGAGACTCTGAGACGCAGGGACTCTGAGACGCAGAGACTCTGAGACGCAGAGACTCTGAGACGCAGAGACGCCGAGACTCTGAGACGCACAGACTCTGAGACGCAGTGACTCTGAGATGCAGAGTCTCTGAGACGCAGAGACTCTGAGACGCAGGGACTCTGAGACGCAGAGACTCTGAGACGCAGAGACTCTGAGACGCAGAGACTCTGAGACACAGAGACTCTGAGACGCAGAGACTCTGAGATGCAGAGACTCTGAGACGCAGAGACTCTGAGACACAGAGACGCAGACACTCTGAGACACAGAGACTCTGAGACGCAGAGACTCTGAGACGCAGAGACTCTGAGACGCAGAGACGCAGAGACTCTGAGACGCAGAGACTCTGAGACGCAGAGACGCAGAAACTCCGAGACGCAGAGAGTCTGAGACTCTGAGACGCAGAGACTCTGAGACGCAGAGACTCTGAGACGCAGAAACTCTGAGACGCAGAGACACTGAGACGCAGAGACGCAGTGACTCTGAGACGCAGAGTCTCTGAGACGCAGAGACTCTGAGACGCAGAGACTCTGAGACGCAGAGACACAGAGACTCTGAGACACAGAGGAGACTCTGAGACGCAGAGACTCTGAGACGCAGAGACGCAGACACTCTGAGACGCAGAGACTCTGAGATGCAGAGACGCAGAGACTCTGAGACGCGGAGACTCTCAGATGCAGAGACGCAGAGACTCTGAGACGCAGAGATCATGAGATGCAGAGACTCTGAGACGCAGAGACTCTGAGACGCAGAGACTCTGAGACGCAGAGACTCTGAGACGCAGACATGCAGAGACGCAGAGACTCTGAGACGCAGAGACTCTGAGACGCAGAGACGCCGAGACTCTGAGACGCAGAGACTCTGAGACGCAGAGACTCCGAGACTCTGAGCGCAGTGACTCTGAGACGCCGAGTCTCTGAGATGCAGAGACTCTGAGACGCAGAGACTCTGAGTCGCAGAGACGCAGAGACTCTGAGACGCAGAGACTCTGAGACGCAGAGACTCTGAGACGCAGAGACGCAGAGACTCTCAGACGCAGAGACTCTGAGACTCTGAGACGCAGAGACCCTGAGACGCAGAGACTCTGAGACGCAGAGACGCTGAGACGCAGAGGACTCTGAGACGCAGACATGCAGAGACGCAGAGACTCTGAGACGCAGTGACTCTGAGACGCAGAGACTCTGAGACGCAGAGACTCTGAGACACAGAGACTCTGAGACTCTGAGACGCAAAGAGTCTGAGACGCAGCGGCTCTGAGACGCAGAGACGCAGAGACTCTGAGACGCAGAGACTCTGAGACGCAGAGACGCAGAGAGTCTGAGACTCTGAGACGCAGAGACTCTGAGACGCAGAGACGCCGACACTAAGAGAATCTGAGACACAGAGACTCTGCGAGGCAGACACTCTGAGAAGCAGAGACTCTGAGACGCAGAGACTCCGAGACGCAGAGACTCTGAGACGCAGAGACGCAGAGACTCTGAGACGCAGAGACTCTGAGACGCAGAGGCTCTGAGACGCAGAGACTCCGAGACACAGAGACTCCGAGACGCTGAGACGCAGAGACTCTGAGACGCAGAGACTCTGAAACGCAGAGACTCTGAGACGCAGAGACTCTGAGACGCAGTGACACAGAGACTCTGGGAAGCAGAGATTCTGAGACGCAGAGACTCTGAGACGCAGAGACTCTGAGACGCAGAGGCTCTGAGACGCAGAGACTCCGAGACACAGAGACTCTGAGACGCAGAGACGCCGAGACTCTGAGACGCAGAGACTCTGAGACGCAGAGACTCCGAGACTCTGAGCGCAGTGACTCTGAGACGCAGAGTCTCTGAGATGCAGAGACTCTGAGACGCAGAGACTCTGAGTCGCAGAGACGCAGAGACTCTGAGACGCAGAGACTCTGAGACGCAGAGACTCTGAGACGCAGAGACTCTCAGACGCAGAGACTCTGAGACACTGAGACGCAGAGACTCTGAGACGCAGAGACTCTGAGACGCAGAGACGCTGAGACGCAGAGACTCTGAGACGCAGACGTGCAGAGGCGCAGAGACTCAGAGACACAGGGACTCTGAGACGCAGTGACTCTGAGACGCAGAGACTCTGAGACGCAGAGACTCTGAGACGCAGAGACTCAGAGACGCTGACATGCAGAGACGCAGAGACTCTGAGAAGCAGGGACTCTGAGACGCCGAGACTCTGATACGCAGAGACTCTGAGACGCAGAGACTCTGAGACGCAGAGACTCTGAGACGCAGAGACCATGAGACGCAGAGACTCTGAGACACAGAGACGCAGACACTCTGAGACACAGAGACTCTGAGACGCAGAGACGCAGAGACTCTGAGACGCAGAGACTCTGAGACGCAGAGACTCTGAGACGCCGAGACGCAGCGACGCAGAAACTCCGAGACGCAGAGACTCTGAGACGCAGAGACTCTGAAATGCAGAGACTCTCAGACGCAGAAACTCTGAGACGCAGAGACACTGAGACGCAGAGACGCAGTGACTCTGAGACGCAGAGTCTCTGAGACGCAGAGACGCAGAGACTCTGAGACGCAGAGACTCTGAGACGCAGAGACCCTGAGACGCAGAGACTCTGAGACGCAGGGACTCTGAGACGCAGAGACTCTGAGACGCAGAGACTCTGAGACGCAGAGACTCCGAGACACAGAGGCTCTGAGACGCAGAGACGCAGAGACTCTGAGACACAGAGACTCTGAGACGCAGAGACGCAGAGACTCTGAGACGCAGAGACTCTGAGACGCAGAGACTCTGAGACACAGAGACGCAGACACTCTGAGACACAGAGACTCTGAGACGCAGAGACGCAGAGACTCTGAGACGCAGAGACTCTGAGACGCAGAGACTCTGAGACGCAGAGACTCTGAGACGCCGAGACGCAGAGACGCAGAAACTCCGAGACGCAGAGAGTCTGAGACGCAGAAACTCTGAGACGCAGAGACACTGAGACGCAGAGACACAGTGACTCTGAGGCGCAGAGTCTCTGAGACGCAGAGACGCAGAGACTCTGAGACGCAGAGACTCTGAGACGCAGAGACGCAGAGACTCTGAGACGCAGAGGAGACTCTGAGACGCAGAGACTCTGAGACGCAGAGACTCTGAGACGCAGAGACTATGAGACGCAGAGACTATGAGACGCAGAGACGCAGAGACTCTGAGACGCAGAGACGCAGACACTCTGAGACGCAGAGACTCTGAGATGCAGAGACGCAGAGACTCTGAGACGCAGAGATTATGAGACGCAGAGACTCTGAGATGCAGAGACTCTGAGACGCAGAGACTCTGACACGCAGAGACTCTGAGACGCAGACATGCAGAGACGCAGAGACTCTGAGACGCAGAGACTCTGAGACTCTGGGACGCAAAGACTCTGAGACGCAGAGGCTCTGAGACACACAGACGCTGAGACGCAGAGACGCAGAGAGTCTGAGACTCTGAGACGCAGAGGCTCTGAGACGCAGAGACTCCGAGACACAGAGACTCCGAGACGCTGAGACGCAGAGACTCTGAGACGCAGAGACTCTGAGACGCAGAGACTCTGAGACGCAGAGACGCAGAGACTCTGAGACGCAGAGACTCTGAGACGCAGAGACGCAGAGACTCTGAGACGCAGTGACACAGAGACTCTGAGAAGCAGAGATTCTGAGACGCAGAGACTCTGAGACGCAGAGACGCAGAGACTCTGAGACGCAGAGACTCTGAGACGCAGAGACTCTGAGACGCAGAGACGCAGAGACTCTGAGACGCAGAGGAGACTCTGAGACGCAGAGACTCTGAGACGCAGAGAGTCTGAGACGCAGAGACTATGAGACGCAGAGACTATGAGACGCAGAGACTCTGAGACGCAGAGACGCAGACACTCTGAGACGCAGAGACTCTGAGATGCAGAGACGCAGAGACTCTGAGACGCAGAGATTATGAGACGCAGAGACTCTGAGACGCAGAGACTCTGAGACGCAGAGACTCTGACACGCAGAGACTCTGAGACGCAGACATGCAGAGACGCAGAGACTCTGAGACGCAGAGACTCTGAGACTCTGGGACGCAAAGACTCTGAGACGCAGAGGCTCTGAGACACACAGACGCTGAGACGCAGAGACGCAGAGAGTCTGAGACTCTGAGACGCAGAGGCGCAGAGACTCTGAGACGCAGAGACTCTGAGACGCAGAGACGCCGAGACTAAGAGAATCTGAGACACAGAGACTCTGAGAGGCAGAGACTCTGAGAAGCAGAGACTCTGAGACGCAGAGACTCCGAGACGCAGAGACTCCGAGACGCAGAGACTCTGAGACGCAGAGACTCTGAGACGCAGCGACGCAGAGACTCTGAGACGCAGAGACTCTGAGACGCAGAGGCTCTGAGACGCAAGACTCCGAGACACAGCGACTCCGAGACGCAGAGACGCAGAGACTCTGAGACTCTGAGACGCAGAGACTCTGAGACGCAGAGACTATGACACACAGAGACTCTGAGACGCAGTGACACAGAGACTCTGAGAAGCAGAGATTCTGAGACGCAGAGACTCTGAGACGCAGAGACGCAGAGACTCTGAGACGCAGTGACACAGAGACTCTGAGAAGCAGAGATTCTGAGACGCAGAGACTCCGAGACTAAGAGAATCTGAGACACAGAGACTCTGAGAGGCAGAGACTCTGAGAAGCAGAGACTCTGAGACGCAGAGACTCTGAGACGCAGGGACTCTGAGACGCAGAGACTCTGAGACGCAGAGACTCTGAGACGCAGAGACTCCGAGACACAGAGGCTCTGAGACGCAGAGACTCTGAGACACAGAGACTCTGAGACGCAGAGACGCAGAGACTCTGAGACGCAGAGACTCTGAGACGCAGAGACTCTGAGACACAGAGACGCAGACACTCTGAGACACAGAGACTCTGAGACGCAGAGACGCAGAGAGTCTGAGACGCAGAGACTCTGAGACGCAGAGACTCTGAGACGCAGAGACTCTGAGACGCCGAGACGCAGAGACGCAGCGACGCAGAGACTCTGAGACGCAGAGACTCTGAGACGCAGAGGCTCTGAGACGCAAGACTCCGAGACACAGCGACTCCGAGACGCAGAGACGCAGAGACTCTGAGACTCTGAGACGCAGAGACTCTGAGACGCAGAGACTATGACACACAGAGACTCTGAGACGCAGTGACACAGAGACTCTGAGAAGCAGAGATTCTGAGACGCAGAGACTCTGAGACGCAGAGACGCAGAGACTCTGAGACGCAGTGACACAGAGACTCTGAGAAGCAGAGATTCTGAGACGCAGAGACTCCGAGACTAAGAGAATCTGAGACACAGAGACTCTGAGAGGCAGAGACTCTGAGAAGCAGAGACTCTGAGACGCAGAGACTCTGAGACGCAGGGACTCTGAGACGCAGAGACTCTGAGACGCAGAGACTCTGAGACGCAGAGACTCCGAGACACAGAGGCTCTGAGACGCAGAGACGCAGAGACTCTGAGACACAGAGACTCTGAGACGCAGAGACGCAGAGACTCTGAGACGCAGAGACTCTGAGACGCAGAGACTCTGAGACACAGAGACGCAGACACTCTGAGACACAGAGACTCTGAGACGCAGAGACGCAGAGACTCTGAGACGCAGAGACTCTGAGACGCAGAGACTCTGAGACGCAGAGACTCTGAGACGCCGAGACGCAGAGACGCAGAAACTCCGAGACGCAGAGAGTCTGAGACGCAGAAACTCTGAGACGCAGAGACACTGAGACGCAGAGACGCAGTGACTCTGAGGCGCAGAGTCTCTGAGACGCAGAGACGCAGAGACTCTGAGACGCAGAGACTCTGAGACGCAGAGACGCAGAGACTCTGAGACGCAGAGGAGACTCTGAGACGCAGAGACTCTGAGACGCAGAGACTCTGAGACGCAGAGACTATGAGACGCAGAGACTATGAGACGCAGAGACGCAGAGACTCTGAGACGCAGAGACGCAGACACTCTGAGACGCAGAGACTCTGAGATGCAGAGACGCAGAGACTCTGAGACGCAGAGATTATGAGACGCAGAGACTCTGAGACGCAGAGACTCTGAGACGCAGAGACTCTGACACGCAGAGACTCTGAGACGCAGACATGCAGAGACGCAGAGACTCTGAGACGCAGAGACTCTGAGACTCTGGGACGCAAAGACTCTGAGACGCAGAGGCTCTGAGACACACAGACGCTGAGACGCAGAGACGCAGAGAGTCTGAGACTCTGAGACGCAGAGGCGCAGAGACTCTGAGACGCAGAGACTCCGAGACGCAGAGACTCCGAGACGCAGAGACTCTGAGACGCAGAGACTCTGAGACGCAGCGACGCAGAGACTCTGAGACGCAGAGACTCTGTGACGCAGAGGCTCTGAGACGCAAGACTCCGAGACACAGAGACTCCGAGACGCAGAGACGCAGAGACTCTGAGACTCTGAGACGCAGAGACTCTGAGACGCAGAGACTATGACACACAGAGACTCTGAGACGCAGTGACACAGAGACTCTGAGAAGCAGAGATTCTGAGACGCAGAGACTCTGAGACGCAGAGACGCAGAGACTCTGAGACGCAGTGACACAGAGACTCTGAGAAGCAGAGATTCTGAGACGCAGAGACTCCGAGACTAAGAGAATCTGAGACACAGAGACTCTGAGAGGCAGAGACTCTGAGAAGCAGAGACTCTGAGACGCAGAGACTCTGAGACGCAGAGACTCCGAGACGCAGAGACTCCGAGACGCAGAGACTCCGAGACGCAGAGACTCTGAGACGCAGAGACTCCGAGACGCAGAGACGCAGAGACTCTGAGACGCAGAGACTCTGAGACGCAGAGACGCAGAGACTCTGAGACGCAGAGACTCTGAGACGCAGAGACTCTGAGACGCAGAGACGCAGAGACTCTGAGACGCAGAGACTCTGAGACGCAGAGACGCAGAGACTAAGAGAATCTGAGACACAGAGACTCTGAGAGGCAGAGACTCTGAGACGCAGAGACTCTGAGACGCAGAGACTCTGAGACGCAGAGACTCCGAGACGCAGAGACTCCGAGACGCAGAGACGCAGAGACTCTGAGACGCAGAGACTCTGAGACGCAGAGACGCAGAGACTCTGAGACGCAGAGACTCTGAGACGCAGAGACTCTGAGACGCAGAGACTATGAGACGCAGAGACGCAGAGACTCTGAGACGCAGAGACGCAGACACTCTGAGACGCAGAGACTCTGAGATGCAGAGACGCAGAGACTCTGAGACGCAGAGATTATGAGACGCAGAGACTCTGAGACGCAGAGACTCTGAGACGCAGAGACTCTGACACGCAGAGACTCTGAGACGCAGACATGCAGAGACGCAGAGACTCTGAGACGCAGTGACTCTGAGACGCAGAGACTCTGAGACGCAGAGACTCTGAGACGCAGAGACGCCGAGACTCTGAGATGCAGAGAATCTGAGACGAAGAGACTCTGAGACGCAGAGACTCTGAGACTCTGGGACGCAAAGACTCTGAGACGCAGAGGCTCTGAGACGCACAGACGCTGAGACGCAGAGACGCAGAGAGTCTGAGACTCTGAGACGCAGAGGCGCAGAGACTCTGAGACGCAGAGACGCCGAGACTAAGAGAATCTGAGACACAGAGACTCTGAGAGGCAGAGACTCTGAGAAGCAGAGACTCTGAGACGCAGAGACTCTGAGACGCAGAGACTCCGAGACGCAGAGACGCAGAGACGCAGAGACGCAGAGACTCTGAGACGCAGAGACTCTGAGACGCAGAGACGCAGAGACTCTGAGACGCAGAGACTCTGAGACGCAGAGGCTCTGAGACGCAAGACTCCGAGACACAGAGACTCCGAGACGCAGAGACGCAGAGACTCTGAGACTCTGAGACGCAGAGACTCTGAGACGCAGAGACTCTGACACACAGAGACTCTGAGACGCAGTGACACAGAGACTCTGAGAAGCAGAGAATCTGAGACGCAGAGACTCTGAGACACAGAGACGCAGAGACTCTGAGACGCAGTGACACAGAGACTCTGAGAAGCAGAGATTCTGAGACGCAGAGACTCTGAGACGCAGAGACGCAGAGACTCTGAGACGCAGAGACTCCGAGACACAAAGACTCTGAGACGCAGAGACGCAGAGACTCTGAGACGCAGAGATTCTGAGACGCAGAGACTCTGAGACGCAGAGACTCTGAGACGCAGAGACTCTGAGACGCAGAGACTCTGACATGCAGAGACTCTGACACGCAGAGACTCTGAGATGCAGAGACTCTGAGATGCAGACATGCAGAGACGCAGAGACTCTGTGACGCAGGGACTCTGAGACGCAGAGACTCTGAGACGCAGAGACTCTGAGACGCAGAGACTCTGAGACGCAGAGACTCTGAGACGCAGAGGAGACTCTGAGACGCAGAGACTCTGAGACGCAGAGACTATGAGACGCAGAGACTATGAGATGCAGAGACTCTGAGACGCAGAGACGCAGACACTCTGAGACGCAGAGACGCAGAGACTCTGAGACGCAGAGGAGACTCTGAGACGCAGAGACTCTGAGACGCAGACATGCAGAGACGCAGAGACTCTGAGACGCAGTGACTCTGAGACGCAGAGACTCTGAGACGCAGAGGCTCTGAGACACAGAGACTCTGAGACGCAGAGACTCTGAGACGCAGAGACGCAGAGACTCTGAGACGCACAGACGCTGAGACGCAGAGACGCAGAGACGCAGAGAGTCTGAGCCTCTGAGACGCAGAGACTCTGAGACGCAGAGACGCCGACACTAAGAGAATCTGAGACACAGAGACTCTGAGAGGCAGAGACTCTGAGAAGCAGAGACTCTGAGACGCAGAGACTCTGAGACGCAGAGAATCCGAGACGCAGAGACTCTGAGACGCAGAGACTCTGAGATGCAGAGACTCTGAGACGCAGAGGCTCTGAGACGCAGAGACTCCGAGACACAGAGACTCCGAGACGCTGAGACGCAGAGACTCTGAGACGCAGAGACTCTGAGACGCAGAGACTCTGAGACGCAGAGACTCTGAGACGCAGAGACTCTGAGACGCAGAGACGCAGAGACTCTGAGACGCAGTGACACAGAGACTCTGAGAAGCAGAGATTCTGAGACGCAGAGACTCTGAGACGCAGAGACGCAGAGACTCTGAGACGCAGAGACTCTGAGACGCAGAGACTCTGAGACGCAGAGACGCAGAGACTCTGAGACGCAGAGGAGACTCTGAGACGCAGAGACTCTGAGGCGCAGAGAGTCTGAGACGCAGAAACTATGAGACGCAGAGACTATGAGACGCAGAGACGCAGAGACTCTGAGACGCAGAGACGCAGACACTCTGAGACGCAGAGACTCTGAGATGCAGAGACGCAGAGACTCTGAGACGCAGAGATTATGAGACGCAGAGACTCTGAGACGCAGAGACTCTGAGACGCAGAGACTCTGACACGCAGAGACTCTGAGACGCAGACATGCAGAGACGCAGAGACTCTGAGACGCAGAGACTCTGAGACTCTGGGACGCAAAGACTCTGAGACGCAGAGGCTCTGAGACACACAGACGCTGAGACGCAGAGACGCAGAGAGTCTGAGACTCTGAGACGCAGAGGCGCAGAGACTCTGAGACGCAGAGACTCTGAGACGCAGAGACGCCGAGACTAAGAGAATCTGAGACACAGAGACTCTGAGAGGCAGAGACTCTGAGAAGCAGAGACTCTGAGACGCAGAGACTCCGAGACGCAGAGACTCCGAGACGCAGAGACTCCGAGACGCAGAGACTCTGAGACGCAGAGACTCTGAGACGCAGCGACGCAGAGACTCTGAGACGCAGAGACTCTGAGACGCAGAGGCTCTGAGACGCAAGACTCCGAGACACAGCGACTCCGAGACGCAGAGACGCAGAGACTCTGAGACTCTGAGACGCAGAGACTCTGAGACGCAGAGACTATGACACACAGAGACTCTGAGACGCAGTGACACAGAGACTCTGAGAAGCAGAGATTCTGAGACGCAGAGACTCTGAGACGCAGAGACGCAGAGACTCTGAGACGCAGTGACACTGAGACTCTGAGAAGCAGAGATTCTGAGACGCAGAGACTCCGAGACTAAGAGAATCTGAGACACAGAGACTCTGAGAGGCAGAGACTCTGAGAAGCAGAGACTCTGAGACGCAGAGACTCTGAGACGCAGGGACTCTGAGACGCAGAGACTCTGAGACGCAGAGACTCTGAGACGCAGAGACTCCGAGACACAGAGGCTCTGAGACGCAGAGACGCAGAGACTCTGAGACACAGAGACTCTGAGACGCAGAGACGCAGAGACTCTGAGACGCAGAGACTCTGAGACGCAGAGACTCTGAGACACAGAGACGCAGACACTCTGAGACACAGAGACTCTGAGACGCAGAGACGCAGAGACTCTGAGACGCAGAGACTCTGAGACGCAGAGACTCTGAGACGCAGAGACTCTGAGACGCCGAGACGCAGAGACGCAGAAACTCCGAGACGCAGAGAGTCTGAGACGCAGAAACTCTGAGACGCAGAGACACTGAGACGCAGAGACGCAGTGACTCTGAGGCGCAGAGTCTCTGAGACGCAGAGACGCAGAGACTCTGAGACGCAGAGACTCTGAGACGCAGAGACGCAGAGACTCTGAGACGCAGAGGAGACTCTGAGACGCAGAGACTCTGAGACGCAGAGACTCTGAGACGCAGAGACTATGAGACGCAGAGACTATGAGACGCAGAGACGCAGAGACTCTGAGACGCAGAGACGCAGACACTCTGAGACGCAGAGACTCTGAGATGCAGAGACGCAGAGACTCTGAGACGCAGAGATTATGAGACGCAGAGACTCTGAGACGCAGAGACTCTGAGACGCAGAGACTCTGACACGCAGAGACTCTGAGACGCAGACATGCAGAGACGCAGAGACTCTGAGACGCAGAGACTCTGAGACTCTGGGACGCAAAGACTCTGAGACGCAGAGGCTCTGAGACACACAGACGCTGAGACGCAGAGACGCAGAGAGTCTGAGACTCTGAGACGCAGAGGCTCTGAGACGCAGAGACTCCGAGACACAGAGACTCCGAGACGCTGAGACGCAGAGACTCTGAGACGCAGAGACTCTGAGACGCAGACACTCTGAGACGCAGAGACGCAGAGACTCTGAGACGCAGAGACTCTGAGACGCAGAGACGCAGAGACTCTGAGACGCAGTGACACAGAGACTCTGAGAAGCAGAGATTCTGAGACGCAGAGACTCTGAGACGCAGAGACGCAGAGACTCTGAGACGCAGAGACTCTGAGACGCAGAGACGCAGAGACTCTGAGACGCAGAGGAGACTCTGAGACGCAGAGACTCTGAGACGCAGAGAGTCTGAGACGCAGAGACTATGAGACGCAGAGACTATGAGACGCAGAGACGCAGAGACTCTGAGACGCAGAGACGCAGACACTCTGAGACGCAGAGACTCTGAGATGCAGAGACGCAGAGACTCTGAGACGCAGAGATTATGAGACGCAGAGACTCTGAGACGCAGAGACTCTGAGACGCAGAGACTCTGACACGCAGAGACTCTGAGACGCAGACATGCAGAGACGCAGAGACTCTGAGACGCAGAGACTCTGAGACTCTGGGACGCAAAGACTCTGAGACGCAGAGGCTCTGAGACACACAGACGCTGAGACGCAGAGACGCAGAGAGTCTGAGACGCAGAGACTCTGAGACGCAGAGACGCAGAGACTCTGAGACGCAGAGGAGACTCTGAGACGCAGAGACTCTGAGACGCTGAGACTCTGAGACGCAGAGACTCTGAGACGCAGAGACTATGAGACGCAGAGTCTATGAGACGCAGAGACTCTCAGACGCAGAGACGCAGACACTCTGTGACGCAGACACTCTGAGATGCAGAGACTCTGAGACGCGGAGACTCTGAGACGCAGAGATTATGAGATGCAGAGACTCTGAGACGCAGAGACTCTGAGACGCAGAGACTCTGAGACGCAGAGACGCAGAGACTCTGAGACGCAGAGACTCTGAGACGCAGAGACTCTGAGACGCAGACATGCAGAGACGCAGAGACTCTGAGACGCAGTGACTCTGAGACGCTGAGACTCTGAGACGCAGAGACTCTGAGACTCTGAGACTCTGAGACGCAAAGACTCTGAGACGCAGAGGCTCTGAGACGCAGAGACGCAGAGACTCTGAGATGCACAGACGCTGAGACGCAGAGACGCAGAGAGTCTGAGACTCTGAGACGCAGAGACTCTGAGACGCAGAGACGCCGACACTAAGAGAATCTGAGACACAGAGACTCTGAGAGGCAGAGACTCTGAGAAGCAGAGACTCTGAGACGCAGAGACTCTGAGACGCAGAGACTCCGAGACGCAGAGACGCAGAGACTCTGAGACGCAGAGACTCTGAGACGCAGAGACTCTGAGACGCAGACATGCAGAGACGCAGAGACTCTGAGACGCAGTGACTCTGAGACGCTGAGACTCTGAGACGCAGAGACTCTGAGACTCTGAGACGCAAAGACTCTGAGACGCAGAGGCTCTGAGACGCAGAGACTCTGAGACGCACAGACGCTGAGACGCAGAGACGCAGAGAGTCTGAGACTCTGAGACGCAGAGACTCTGAGACGCAGAGACGCCGACACCAAGAGAATCTGAGACACAGAGACTCTGAGAGGCAGAGACTCTGAGAAGCAGAGACTCTGAGACGCAGAGACTCTGAGACGCAGAGACTCCGAGACGCAGAGACTCTGAGACGCAGAGACGCAGAGACTCTGAGATGCAGAGACTCTGAGACGCAGAGGCTCTGAGACGGAGAGACTCCGAGACACAGAGACTCCGAGACGCTGAGACGCAGAGACGCTGAGACGCAGCGACTCTGAGACGCAGAGACTCTGAGACGCAGAGACGCAGAGACTCTGAGACGCAGAGACGCAGAGACTCTGAGACGCAGTGACACAGAGATTCTGAGAAGCAGAGATTCTGAGACTCAGAGACTCTGAGACGCAGAGACTCTGAGACGCAGAGACTCTGAGACGCAGAGACACTGACACGCAGAGACTCTGAGACGCAGAGGCTCTGAGACGCAGAGACTCTGACACGCAGAGACTCTGACACGCAGAGACTCTGAGACGCAGAGACTCTGAGACGCAGACATGCAGAGACGCAGAGACTCTGAGACGCAGGGACTCTGAGACGCAGAGACTCTGAGACGCAGAGACTCTGAGACGCAGAGACGCCGAGACTCTGAGACGCACAGACTCTGAGACGCAGAGACGCCGAGACTCTGAGACGCAGTGACTCTGAGATGCAGAGTCTCTGAGACGCAGAGACTCTGAGACGCAGGGACTCTGAGACGCAGAGACTCTGAGACGCAGAGACTCTGAGACGCAGAGACTCTGAGACACAGAGACTCTGAGACGCAGAGACTCTGAGATGCAGAGACTCTGAGACGCAGAGACTCTGAGACACAGAGACGCAGACACTCTGAGACACAGAGACTCTGAGACGCAGAGACTCTGAGACGCAGAGACTCTGAGACGCAGAGACGCAGAGACTCTGAGACGCAGAGACTCTGAGACGCAGAGACGCAGAAACTCCGAGACGCAGAGAGTCTGAGACTCTGAGACGCAGAGACTCTGAGACGCAGAGACTCTGAGACGCAGAAACTCTGAGACGCAGAGACACTGAGACGCAGAGACGCAGTGACTCTGAGACGCAGAGTCTCTGAGACGCAGAGACTCTGAGACGCAGAGACTCTGAGACGCAGAGACACAGAGACTCTGAGACACAGAGGAGACTCTGAGACGCAGAGACTCTGAGACGCAGAGACGCAGACACTCTGAGACGCAGAGACTCTGAGATGCAGAGACGCAGAGACTCTGAGACGCGGAGACTCTCAGATGCAGAGACGCAGAGACTCTGAGACGCAGAGATCATGAGATGCAGAGACTCTGAGACGCAGAGACTCTGAGACGCAGAGACTCTGAGACGCAGAGACTCTGAGACGCAGACATGCAGAGACGCAGAGACTCTGAGACGCAGAGACTCTGAGACGCAGAGACGCCGAGACTCTGAGACGCAGAGACTCTGAGACGCAGAGACTCCGAGACTCTGAGCGCAGTGACTCTGAGACGCCGAGTCTCTGAGATGCAGAGACTCTGAGACGCAGAGACTCTGAGTCGCAGAGACGCAGAGACTCTGAGACGCAGAGACTCTGAGACGCAGAGACTCTGAGACGCAGAGACGCAGAGACTCTCAGACGCAGAGACTCTGAGACTCTGAGACGCAGAGACCCTGAGACGCAGAGACTCTGAGACGCAGAGACGCTGAGACGCAGAGACTCTGAGACGCAGACATGCAGAGACGCAGAGACTCTGAGACGCAGAGACTCTGAGACACAGAGACTCTGAGACTCTGAGACGCAAAGAGTCTGAGACGCAGCGGCTCTGAGACGCAGAGACGCAGAGACTCTGAGACGCAGAGACTCTGAGACGCAGAGACGCAGAGAGCCTGAGACTCTGAGACGCAGAGACTCTGAGACGCAGAGACGCCGACACTAAGAGAATCTGAGACACAGAGACTCTGCGAGGCAGACACTCTGAGAAGCAGAGACTCTGAGACGCAGAGACTCCGAGACGCAGAGACTCTGAGACGCAGAGACGCAGAGACTCTGAGACGCAGAGACTCTGAGACGCAGAGGCTCTGAGACGCAGAGACTCCGAGACACAGAGACTCCGAGACGCTGAGACGCAGAGACTCTGAGACGCAGAGACTCTGAAACGCAGAGACTCTGAGACGCAGAGACTCTGAGACGCAGTGACACAGAGACTCTGAGAAGCAGAGATTCTGAGACGCAGAGACTCTGAGACGCAGAGACTCTGAGACGCAGAGGCTCTGAGACGCAGAGACTCCGAGACACAGAGACTCTGAGACGCAGAGACGCCGAGACTCTGAGACGCAGAGACTCTGAGACGCAGAGACTCCGAGACTCTGAGCGCAGTGACTCTGAGACGCAGAGTCTCTGAGATGCAGAGACTCTGAGACGCAGAGACTCTGAGTCGCAGAGACGCAGAGACTCTGAGACGCAGAGACTCTGAGACGCAGAGACTCTCAGACGCAGAGACTCTGAGACACTGAGACGCAGAGACTCTGAGACGCAGAGACTCTGAGACGCAGAGACGCTGAGACGCAGAGACTCTGAGACGCAGACGTGCAGAGGCGCAGAGACTCAGAGACACAGGGACTCTGAGACGCAGTGACTCTGAGACGCAGAGACTCTGAGACGCAGAGACTCTGAGACGCAGAGACTCAGAGACGCTGACATGCAGAGACGCAGAGACTCTGAGAAGCAGGGACTCTGAGACGCCGAGACTCTGATACGCAGAGACTCTGAGACGCAGAGACTCTGAGACGCAGAGACTATGAGACGCAGAGACCATGAGACGCAGAGACTCTGAGACACAGAGACGCAGACACTCTGAGACACAGAGACTCTGAGACGCAGAGACTCTGAGACGCAGAGACTCTGAGACGCAGAGACTCTGAGACGCCGAGACGCAGCGACGCAGAAACTCCGAGACGCAGAGACTCTGAGACGCAGAGACTCTGAAACGCAGAGACTCTCAGACGCAGAAACTCTGAGACGCAGAGACACTGAGACGCAGAGACGCAGTGACTCTGAGACGCAGAGTCTCTGAGACGCAGAGACGCAGAGACTCTGAGACGCAGAGACTCTGAGACGCAGAGACCCTGAGACGCAGAGACGCAGAGACTCTGAGACGCAGAGGAGACTCTGAGACGCAGAGACTCTGAGACGCTGAGACTCTGGGACGCAGAGACTCTGAGACGCAGAGACTATGAGACGCAGAGACTATGAGACGCAGAGACTCTGAGACGCAGAGACGCAGACACTCTGAGACGCAGACACTCTGAGATGCAGAGACTCTGAGACGCGGAGACTCTCCGATGCAGAGACGCAGAGACTCTGAGACGCAGAGATTATGAGATGCAGAGACTCTGAGACGCAGAGACTCTGAGACGCAGAGGCTCTGAGACGCAGAGACGCAGAGACTCTGAGACGCACAGACGCTGAGACGCAGAGACGCAGAGAGTCTGAGACTCTGAGACGCAGAGACTCTGAGACGCAGAGACGCCGACACTAAGAGAATCTGAGACACAGAGACTCTGAGAGGCAGAGACTCTGAGAAGCAGAGACTCTGAGACGCAGAGACTCTGAGACGCAGAGACTCCGAGACGCAGAGACGCAGAGACTCTGAGACGCAGTGACTCTGAGACGCTGAGACTCTGAGACGCAGAGACTCTGAGACTCTGAGACTCTGAGACGCAAAGACTCTGAGACGCAGAGGCTCTGAGACGCAGAGACTCTGAGACGCACAGACGCTGAGACGCAGAGACGCAGAGAGTCTGAGACTCTGAGACGCAGAGACTCTGAGACGCAGAGACGCCGACACCAAGAGAATCTGAGACACAGAGACTCTGAGAGGCAGAGACTCTGAGAAGCAGAGACTCTGAGACGCAGAGACTCTGAGACGCAGAGACTCCGAGACGCAGAGACTCTGAGACGCAGAGACGCAGAGACTCTGAGATGCAGAGACTCTGAGACGCAGAGGCTCTGAGACGGAGAGACTCCGAGACACAGAGACTCCGAGACGCTGAGACGCAGAGACGCTGAGACGCAGCGACTCTGAGACGCAGAGACTCTGAGACGCAGAGACGCAGAGACTCTGAGACGCAGAGACTCTGAGACGCAGAGACGCAGAGACTCTGAGACGCAGTGACACAGAGATTCTGAGAAGCAGAGATTCTGAGACGCAGAGACTCTGAGACGCAGAGGCTCTGAGACGCAGAGACGCCGAGACTCTGAGACGCAGAGACTCTGAGACGCAGAGACTCCGAGACTCTGAGCGCAGTGACTCTGAGACGCAGAGTCTCTGAGATGCAGAGACTCTGAGACGCAGAGACTCTGAGTCGCAGAGACGCAGAGACTCTGAGACGCAGAGACTCTGAGACGCAGAGACTCTCAGACGCAGAGACTCTGAGACACTGAGACGCAGAGACTCTGAGACGCAGAGTCTCTGAGACGCAGAGACGCTGAGACGCAGAGACTCTGAGATGCAGACGTGCAGAGGCGCAGAGACTCAGAGACACAGGGACTCTGAGACGCAGTGACTCTGAGACGCAGAGACTCTGAGACGCAGAGACTCTGAGACGCAGAGACTCAGAGACGCTGACATGCAGAGACGCAGAGACTCTGAGAAGCAGGGACTCTGAGACGCCGAGACTCTGATACGCAGAGACTCTGAGACGCAGAGACTCTGAGACGCAGAGACTATGAGACGCAGAGACCATGAGACGCAGAGACTCTGAGACACAGAGACGCAGACACTCTGAGACACAGAGACTCTGAGACGCAGAGACTCTGAGACGCAGAGACTCTGAGACGCAGAGACTCTGAGACGCCGAGACGCAGCGACGCAGAAACTCCGAGACGCAGAGACTCTGAGACGCAGAGACTCTGAAACGCAGAGACTCTCAGACGCAGAAACTCTGAGACGCAGAGACACTGAGACGCAGAGACGCAGTGACTCTGAGACGCAGAGTCTCTGAGACGCAGAGACGCAGAGACTCTGAGACGCAGAGACTCTGAGACGCAGAGACCCTGAGACGCAGAGACGCAGAGACTCTGAGACGCAGAGGAGACTCTGAGACGCAGAGACTCTGAGACGCTGAGACTCTGGGACGCAGAGACTCTGAGACGCAGAGACTATGAGACGCAGAGACTATGAGACGCAGAGACTCTGAGACGCAGAGACGCAGACACTCTGAGACGCAGACACTCTGAGATGCAGAGACTCTGAGACGCGGAGACTCTCCGATGCAGAGACGCAGAGACTCTGAGACGCAGAGATTATGAGATGCAGAGACTCTGAGACGCAGAGACTCTGAGACGCAGAGGCTCTGAGACGCAGAGACGCAGAGACTCTGAGACGCACAGACGCTGAGACGCAGAGACGCAGAGAGTCTGAGACTCTGAGACGCAGAGACTCTGAGACGCAGAGACGCCGACACTAAGAGAATCTGAGACACAGAGACTCTGAGAGGCAGAGACTCTGAGAAGCAGAGACTCTGAGACGCAGAGACTCTGAGACGCAGAGACTCCGAGACGCAGAGACGCAGAGACTCTGAGACGCAGAGACTCTGAGACGCAGAGACTCTGAGACGCAGACATGCAGAGACGCAGAGACTCTGAGACGCAGTGACTCTGAGACGCTGAGACTCTGAGACGCAGAGACTCTGAGACTCTGAGACTCTGAGACGCAAAGACTCTGAGACGCAGAGGCTCTGAGACGCAGAGACTCTGAGACGCACAGACGCTGAGACGCAGAGACGCAGAGAGTCTGAGACTCTGAGACGCAGAGACTCTGAGACGCAGAGACGCCGACACCAAGAGAATCTGAGACACAGAGACTCTGAGAGGCAGAGACTCTGAGAAGCAGAGACTCTGAGACGCTGAGACTCTGAGACGCAGAGACTCCGAGACGCAGAGACTCTGAGACGCAGAGACGCAGAGACTCTGAGATGCAGAGACTCTGAGACGCAGAGGCTCTGAGACGGAGAGACTCCGAGACACAGAGACTCCGAGACGCTGAGACGCAGAGACGCTGAGACGCAGCGACTCTGAGACGCAGAGACTCTGAGACGCAGAGACGCAGAGACTCTGAGACGCAGAGACTCTGAGACGCAGAGACGCAGTGACACAGAGATTCTGAGAAGCAGAGATTCTGAGACGCAGAGACTCTGAGACGCAGAGGCTCTGAGACGCAGAGACTCTGAGACGCAGAGACACTGACACGCAGAGACTCTGAGACGCAGAGGCTCTGAGACGCAGAGACTCTGACACGCAGAGACTCTGAGACGCAGAGACTCTGAGACGCAGAGACTCTGAGACGCAGACATGCAGAGACGCAGAGACTCTGAGACGCAGGGACTCTGACACGCAGAGACTCTGAGACGCTGAGACTCTGAGACGCAGAGACGCCGAGACTCTGAGACGCAGAGACTCTGAGATGCAGAGTCTCTGAGACGCAGAGACTCTGAGACGCAGGGACTCTGAGACGCAGAGACTCTGAGACGCAGAGACTCTGAGACGCAGAGACTCTGAGACACAGAGACTCTGAGATGCAGAGACTCTGAGACGCAGAGACTCTGAGACACAGAGACGCAGACACTCTGAGACACAGAGACTCTGAGACGCAGAGACTCTGAGACGCAGAGACTCTGAGACGCAGAGACGCAGAGACTCTGAGACGCAGAGACTCTGAGACGCAGAGACGCAGAAACTCCGAGACGCAGAGAGTCTGAGACTCTGAGACGCAGAGACTCTGAGACGCAGAGACTCTGAGACGCAGAAACTCTGAGACGCAGAGACACTGAGACGCAGAGACGCAGTGACTCTGAGACGCAGAGTCTCTGAGACGCAGAGACGCAGAGACTCTGAGACGCAGAGACTCTGAGAGGCAGAGACTCTGAGAAGCAGAGACTCTGAGACGCAGAGACTCTGAGACGCAGAGACTCCGAGACGCAGAGACGCAGAGACTCTGAGACGCAGAGACTCTGAGACGCAGAGACTCTGAGACGCAGACATGCAGAGACGCAGAGACTCTGAGACGCAGTGACTCTGAGACGCTGAGACTCTGAGACGCAGAGACTCTGAGACTCTGAGACTCTGAGACGCAAAGACTCTGAGACGCAGAGGCTCTGAGACGCAGAGACTCTGAGACGCACAGACGCTGAGACGCAGAGACGCAGAGAGTCTGAGACTCTGAGACGCAGAGACTCTGAGACGCAGAGACGCCGACACCAAGAGAATCTGAGACACAGAGACTCTGAGAGGCAGAGACTCTGAGAAGCAGAGACTCTGAGACGCAGAGACTCTGAGACGCAGAGACTCCGAGACGCAGAGACTCTGAGACGCAGAGACGCAGAGACTCTGAGATGCAGAGACTCTGAGACGCAGAGGCTCTGAGACGGAGAGACTCCGAGACACAGAGACTCCGAGACGCTGAGACGCAGAGACGCTGAGACGCAGCGACTCTGAGACGCAGAGACTCTGAGACGCAGAGACGCAGAGACTCTGAGACGCAGAGACTCTGAGACGCAGAGACGCAGAGACTCTGAGACGCAGTGACACAGAGATTCTGAGAAGCAGAGATTCTGAGACGCAGAGACTCTGAGACGCAGAGGCTCTGAGACGCAGAGACTCTGAGACGCAGAGACACTGACACGCAGAGACTCTGAGACGCAGAGGCTCTGAGACGCAGAGACTCTGACACGCAGAGACTCTGAGACGCAGAGACTCTGAGACGCAGAGACTCTGAGACGCAGACATGCAGAGACGCAGAGACTCTGAGACGCAGGGACT
This sequence comes from Carcharhinus amblyrhynchos, assembly GCF_965287045.1. Lineage (NCBI taxonomy): Eukaryota > Metazoa > Chordata > Chondrichthyes > Carcharhiniformes > Carcharhinidae > Carcharhinus > Carcharhinus amblyrhynchos. The sequence continues at coordinate 339,420 of NW_027649875.1, forward strand.
CTGACACGCAGAGACTCTGAGACGCTGAGACTCTGAGACGCAGAGACGCCGAGACTCTGAGACGCAGAGACTCTGAGATGCAGAGTCTCTGAGACGCAGAGACTCTGAGACGCAGGGACTCTGAGACGCAGAGACTCTGAGACGCAGAGACTCTGAGACGCAGAGACTCTGAGACACAGAGACTCTGAGATGCAGAGACTCTGAGACGCAGAGACTCTGAGACACAGAGACGCAGACACTCTGAGACGCAGAGACTCTGAGAGGCAGAGACGCAGAGACTCTGAGACGCAGAGACTCTGAGACGCAGAGACGCAGAAACTCCGAGACGCAGAGAGTCTGAGACTCTGAGACGCAGAGACTCTGAGACGCAGAGACTCTGAGACGCAGAAACTCTGAGACGCAGAGACACTGAGACGCAGAGACGCAGTGACTCTGAGACGCAGAGTCTCTGAGACGCAGAGACTCTGAGACGCAGAGACTCTGAGACGCAGAGACACAGAGACTCTGAGACACAGAGGAGACTCTGAGACGCAGAGACTCTGAGACGCAGAGACGCAGACAGTCTGAGACGCAGAGACTCTGAGATGCAGAGACGCAGAGACTCTGAGACGCGGAGACTCTCAGATGCAGAGACGCAGACACTCTGAGACGCAGACATGCAGAGACGCAGAGACTCTGAGACGCAGTGACTCTGAGACGCAGAGACTCTGAGACGCAGAGACTCTGAGACTCTGAGACTCTGAGACGCAAAGACTCTGAGACGCAAAGACTCTGAGACGCAGAGGCTCTGAGACGCAGAGACGCAGAGACTCTGAGATGCACAGACGCTGAGACGCAGAGACGCAGAGAGTCTGAGACTCTGAGACGCAGAGACTCTGAGACGCAGAGACGCCGACACTAAGAGAATCTGAGACACAGAGACTCTGAGAGGCAGAGACTCTGAGAAGCAGAGACTCTGAGACGCAGAGACTCTGAGACGCAGAGACTCCGAGACGCAGAGACGCAGAGACTCTGAGACGCAGAGACTCTGAGACGCAGAGACTCTGAGACGCAGACATGCAGAGACGCAGAGACTCTGAGACGCAGTGACTCTGAGACGCTGAGACTCTGAGACGCAGAGACTCTGAGACTCTGAGACGCAAAGACTCTGAGACGCAGAGGCTCTGAGACGCAGAGACTCTGAGACGCACAGACGCTGAGACGCAGAGACGCAGAGAGTCTGAGACTCTGAGACGCAGAGACTCTGAGACGCAGAGACGCCGACACCAAGAGAATCTGAGACACAGAGACTCTGAGAGGCAGAGACTCTGAGAAGCAGAGACTCTGAGACGCAGAGACTCTGAGACGCAGAGACTCCGAGACGCAGAGACTCTGAGACGCAGAGACGCAGAGACTCTGAGATGCAGAGACTCTGAGACGCAGAGGCTCTGAGACGGAGAGACTCCGAGACACAGAGACTCCGAGACGCTGAGACGCAGAGACGCTGAGACGCAGCGACTCTGAGACGCAGAGACTCTGAGACGCAGAGACGCAGAGACTCTGAGACGCAGAGACGCAGAGACTCTGAGACGCAGTGACACAGAGATTCTGAGAAGCAGAGATTCTGAGACTCAGAGACTCTGAGACGCAGAGACTCTGAGACGCAGAGACTCTGAGACGCAGAGACACTGACACGCAGAGACTCTGAGACGCAGAGGCTCTGAGACGCAGAGACTCTGACACGCAGAGACTCTGACACGCAGAGACTCTGAGACGCAGAGACTCTGAGACGCAGACATGCAGAGACGCAGAGACTCTGAGACGCAGGGACTCTGAGACGCAGAGACTCTGAGACGCAGAGACTCTGAGACGCAGAGACGCCGAGACTCTGAGACGCACAGACTCTGAGACGCAGAGACGCCGAGACTCTGAGACGCAGTGACTCTGAGATGCAGAGTCTCTGAGACGCAGAGACTCTGAGACGCAGGGACTCTGAGACGCAGAGACTCTGAGACGCAGAGACTCTGAGACGCAGAGACTCTGAGACACAGAGACTCTGAGACGCAGAGACTCTGAGATGCAGAGACTCTGAGACGCAGAGACTCTGAGACACAGAGACGCAGACACTCTGAGACACAGAGACTCTGAGACGCAGAGACTCTGAGACGCAGAGACTCTGAGACGCAGAGACGCAGAGACTCTGAGACGCAGAGACTCTGAGACGCAGAGACGCAGAAACTCCGAGACGCAGAGAGTCTGAGACTCTGAGACGCAGAGACTCTGAGACGCAGAGACTCTGAGACGCAGAAACTCTGAGACGCAGAGACACTGAGACGCAGAGACGCAGTGACTCTGAGACGCAGAGTCTCTGAGACGCAGAGACTCTGAGACGCAGAGACTCTGAGACGCAGAGACACAGAGACTCTGAGACACAGAGGAGACTCTGAGACGCAGAGACTCTGAGACGCAGAGACGCAGACACTCTGAGACGCAGAGACTCTGAGATGCAGAGACGCAGAGACTCTGAGACGCGGAGACTCTCAGATGCAGAGACGCAGAGACTCTGAGACGCAGAGATCATGAGATGCAGAGACTCTGAGACGCAGAGACTCTGAGACGCAGAGACTCTGAGACGCAGAGACTCTGAGACGCAGACATGCAGAGACGCAGAGACTCTGAGACGCAGAGACTCTGAGACGCAGAGACGCCGAGACTCTGAGACGCAGAGACTCTGAGACGCAGAGACTCCGAGACTCTGAGCGCAGTGACTCTGAGACGCCGAGTCTCTGAGATGCAGAGACTCTGAGACGCAGAGACTCTGAGTCGCAGAGACGCAGAGACTCTGAGACGCAGAGACTCTGAGACGCAGAGACTCTGAGACGCAGAGACGCAGAGACTCTCAGACGCAGAGACTCTGAGACTCTGAGACGCAGAGACCCTGAGACGCAGAGACTCTGAGACGCAGAGACGCTGAGACGCAGAGACTCTGAGACGCAGACATGCAGAGACGCAGAGACTCTGAGACGCAGTGACTCTGAGACGCAGAGACTCTGAGACGCAGAGACTCTGAGACACAGAGACTCTGAGACTCTGAGACGCAAAGAGTCTGAGACGCAGCGGCTCTGAGACGCAGAGACGCAGAGACTCTGAGACGCAGAGACTCTGAGACGCAGAGACGCAGAGAGTCTGAGACTCTGAGACGCAGAGACTCTGAGACGCAGAGACGCCGACACTAAGAGAATCTGAGACACAGAGACTCTGCGAGGCAGACACTCTGAGAAGCAGAGACTCTGAGACGCAGAGACTCCGAGACGCAGAGACTCTGAGACGCAGAGACGCAGAGACTCTGAGACGCAGAGACTCTGAGACGCAGAGGCTCTGAGACGCAGAGACTCCGAGACACAGAGACTCCGAGACGCTGAGACGCAGAGACTCTGAGACGCAGAGACTCTGAAACGCAGAGACTCTGAGACGCAGAGACTCTGAGACGCAGTGACACAGAGACTCTGAGAAGCAGAGATTCTGAGACGCAGAGACTCTGAGACGCAGAGACTCTGAGACGCAGAGGCTCTGAGACGCAGAGACTCCGAGACACAGAGACTCTGAGACGCAGAGACGCCGAGACTCTGAGACGCAGAGACTCTGAGACGCAGAGACTCCGAGACTCTGAGCGCAGTGACTCTGAGACGCAGAGTCTCTGAGATGCAGAGACTCTGAGACGCAGAGACTCTGAGTCGCAGAGACGCAGAGACTCTGAGACGCAGAGACTCTGAGACGCAGAGACTCTCAGACGCAGAGACTCTGAGACACTGAGACGCAGAGACTCTGAGACGCAGAGACTCTGAGACGCAGAGACGCTGAGACGCAGAGACTCTGAGACGCAGACGTGCAGAGGCGCAGAGACTCAGAGACACAGGGACTCTGAGACGCAGTGACTCTGAGACGCAGAGACTCTGAGACGCAGAGACTCTGAGACGCAGAGACTCAGAGACGCTGACATGCAGAGACGCAGAGACTCTGAGAAGCAGGGACTCTGAGACGCCGAGACTCTGATACGCAGAGACTCTGAGACGCAGAGACTCTGAGACGCAGAGACTATGAGACGCAGAGACCATGAGACGCAGAGACTCTGAGACACAGAGACGCAGACACTCTGAGACACAGAGACTCTGAGACGCAGAGACTCTGAGACGCAGAGACTCTGAGACGCAGAGACTCTGAGACGCCGAGACGCAGCGACGCAGAAACTCCGAGACGCAGAGACTCTGAGACGCAGAGACTCTGAAACGCAGAGACTCTCAGACGCAGAAACTCTGAGACGCAGAGACACTGAGACGCAGAGACGCAGTGACTCTGAGACGCAGAGTCTCTGAGACGCAGAGACGCAGAGACTCTGAGACGCAGAGACTCTGAGACGCAGAGACCCTGAGACGCAGAGACGCAGAGACTCTGAGACGCAGAGGAGACTCTGAGACGCAGAGACTCTGAGACGCTGAGACTCTGGGACGCAGAGACTCTGAGACGCAGAGACTATGAGACGCAGAGACTATGAGACGCAGAGACTCTGAGACGCAGAGACGCAGACACTCTGAGACGCAGACACTCTGAGATGCAGAGACTCTGAGACGCGGAGACTCTCCGATGCAGAGACGCAGAGACTCTGAGACGCAGAGATTATGAGATGCAGAGACTCTGAGACGCAGAGACTCTGAGACGCAGAGGCTCTGAGACGCAGAGACGCAGAGACTCTGAGACGCACAGACGCTGAGACGCAGAGACGCAGAGAGTCTGAGACTCTGAGACGCAGAGACTCTGAGACGCAGAGACGCCGACACTAAGAGAATCTGAGACACAGAGACTCTGAGAGGCAGAGACTCTGAGAAGCAGAGACTCTGAGACGCAGAGACTCTGAGACGCAGAGACTCCGAGACGCAGAGACGCAGAGACTCTGAGACGCAGTGACTCTGAGACGCTGAGACTCTGAGACGCAGAGACTCTGAGACTCTGAGACTCTGAGACGCAAAGACTCTGAGACGCAGAGGCTCTGAGACGCAGAGACTCTGAGACGCACAGACGCTGAGACGCAGAGACGCAGAGAGTCTGAGACTCTGAGACGCAGAGACTCTGAGACGCAGAGACGCCGACACCAAGAGAATCTGAGACACAGAGACTCTGAGAGGCAGAGACTCTGAGAAGCAGAGACTCTGAGACGCAGAGACTCTGAGACGCAGAGACTCCGAGACGCAGAGACTCTGAGACGCAGAGACGCAGAGACTCTGAGATGCAGAGACTCTGAGACGCAGAGGCTCTGAGACGGAGAGACTCCGAGACACAGAGACTCCGAGACGCTGAGACGCAGAGACGCTGAGACGCAGCGACTCTGAGACGCAGAGACTCTGAGACGCAGAGACGCAGAGACTCTGAGACGCAGAGACTCTGAGACGCAGAGACGCAGAGACTCTGAGACGCAGTGACACAGAGATTCTGAGAAGCAGAGATTCTGAGACGCAGAGACTCTGAGACGCAGAGGCTCTGAGACGCAGAGACGCCGAGACTCTGAGACGCAGAGACTCTGAGACGCAGAGACTCCGAGACTCTGAGCGCAGTGACTCTGAGACGCAGAGTCTCTGAGATGCAGAGACTCTGAGACGCAGAGACTCTGAGTCGCAGAGACGCAGAGACTCTGAGACGCAGAGACTCTGAGACGCAGAGACTCTCAGACGCAGAGACTCTGAGACACTGAGACGCAGAGACTCTGAGACGCAGAGACTCTGAGACGCAGAGACGCTGAGACGCAGAGACTCTGAGATGCAGACGTGCAGAGGCGCAGAGACTCAGAGACACAGGGACTCTGAGACGCAGTGACTCTGAGACGCAGAGACTCTGAGACGCAGAGACTCTGAGACGCAGAGACTCAGAGACGCTGACATGCAGAGACGCAGAGACTCTGAGAAGCAGGGACTCTGAGACGCCGAGACTCTGATACGCAGAGACTCTGAGACGCAGAGACTCTGAGACGCAGAGACTATGAGACGCAGAGACCATGAGACGCAGAGACTCTGAGACACAGAGACGCAGACACTCTGAGACACAGAGACTCTGAGACGCAGAGACTCTGAGACGCAGAGACTCTGAGACGCAGAGACTCTGAGACGCCGAGACGCAGCGACGCAGAAACTCCGAGACGCAGAGACTCTGAGACGCAGAGACTCTGAAACGCAGAGACTCTCAGACGCAGAAACTCTGAGACGCAGAGACACTGAGACGCAGAGACGCAGTGACTCTGAGACGCAGAGTCTCTGAGACGCAGAGACGCAGAGACTCTGAGACGCAGAGACTCTGAGACGCAGAGACCCTGAGACGCAGAGACGCAGAGACTCTGAGACGCAGAGGAGACTCTGAGACGCAGAGACTCTGAGACGCTGAGACTCTGGGACGCAGAGACTCTGAGACGCAGAGACTATGAGACGCAGAGACTATGAGACGCAGAGACTCTGAGACGCAGAGACGCAGACACTCTGAGACGCAGACACTCTGAGATGCAGAGACTCTGAGACGCGGAGACTCTCCGATGCAGAGACGCAGAGACTCTGAGACGCAGAGATTATGAGATGCAGAGACTCTGAGACGCAGAGACTCTGAGACGCAGAGGCTCTGAGACGCAGAGACGCAGAGACTCTGAGACGCACAGACGCTGAGACGCAGAGACGCAGAGAGTCTGAGACTCTGAGACGCAGAGACTCTGAGACGCAGAGACGCCGACACTAAGAGAATCTGAGACACAGAGACTCTGAGAGGCAGAGACTCTGAGAAGCAGAGACTCTGAGACGCAGAGACTCTGAGACGCAGAGACTCCGAGACGCAGAGACGCAGAGACTCTGAGACGCAGAGACTCTGAGACGCAGAGACTCTGAGACGCAGACATGCAGAGACGCAGAGACTCTGAGACGCAGTGACTCTGAGACGCTGAGACTCTGAGACGCAGAGACTCTGAGACTCTGAGACTCTGAGACGCAAAGACTCTGAGACGCAGAGGCTCTGAGACGCAGAGACTCTGAGACGCACAGACGCTGAGACGCAGAGACGCAGAGAGTCTGAGACTCTGAGACGCAGAGACTCTGAGACGCAGAGACGCCGACACCAAGAGAATCTGAGACACAGAGACTCTGAGAGGCAGAGACTCTGAGAAGCAGAGACTCTGAGACGCTGAGACTCTGAGACGCAGAGACTCCGAGACGCAGAGACTCTGAGACGCAGAGACGCAGAGACTCTGAGATGCAGAGACTCTGAGACGCAGAGGCTCTGAGACGGAGAGACTCCGAGACACAGAGACTCCGAGACGCTGAGACGCAGAGACGCTGAGACGCAGCGACTCTGAGACGCAGAGACTCTGAGACGCAGAGACGCAGAGACTCTGAGACGCAGAGACTCTGAGACGCAGAGACGCAGTGACACAGAGATTCTGAGAAGCAGAGATTCTGAGACGCAGAGACTCTGAGACGCAGAGGCTCTGAGACGCAGAGACTCTGAGACGCAGAGACATTGACACGCAGAGACTCTGAGACGCAGAGGCTCTGAGACGCAGAGACTCTGACACGCAGAGACTCTGAGACGCAGAGACTCTGAGACGCAGAGACTCTGAGACGCAGACATGCAGAGACGCAGAGACTCTGAGACGCAGGGACTCTGACACGCAGAGACTCTGAGACGCTGAGACTCTGAGACGCAGAGACGCCGAGACTCTGAGACGCAGAGACTCTGAGATGCAGAGTCTCTGAGACGCAGAGACTCTGAGACGCAGGGACTCTGAGACGCAGAGACTCTGAGACGCAGAGACTCTGAGACGCAGAGACTCTGAGACACAGAGACTCTGAGATGCAGAGACTCTGAGACGCAGAGACTCTGAGACACAGAGACGCAGACACTCTGAGACACAGAGACTCTGAGACGCAGAGACTCTGAGACGCAGAGACTCTGAGACGCAGAGACGCAGAGACTCTGAGACGCAGAGACTCTGAGACGCAGAGACGCAGAAACTCCGAGACGCAGAGAGTCTGAGACTCTGAGACGCAGAGACTCTGAGACGCAGAGACTCTGAGACGCAGAAACTCTGAGACGCAGAGACACTGAGACGCAGAGACGCAGAGACGCAGTGACTCTGAGACGCAGAGTCTCTGAGACGCAGAGACGCAGAGACTCTGAGACGCAGAGACTCTGAGAGGCAGAGACTCTGAGAAGCAGAGACTCTGAGACGCAGAGACTCTGAGACGCAGAGACTCCGAGACGCAGAGACGCAGAGACTCTGAGACGCAGAGACTCTGAGACGCAGAGACTCTGAGACGCAGACATGCAGAGACGCAGAGACTCTGAGACGCAGTGACTCTGAGACGCTGAGACTCTGAGACGCAGAGACTCTGAGACTCTGAGACTCTGAGACGCAAAGACTCTGAGACGCAGAGGCTCTGAGACGCAGAGACTCTGAGACGCACAGACGCTGAGACGCAGAGACGCAGAGAGTCTGAGACTCTGAGACGCAGAGACTCTGAGACGCAGAGACGCCGACACCAAGAGAATCTGAGACACAGAGACTCTGAGAGGCAGAGACTCTGAGAAGCAGAGACTCTGAGACGCAGAGACTCTGAGACGCAGAGACTCCGAGACGCAGAGACTCTGAGACGCAGAGACGCAGAGACTCTGAGATGCAGAGACTCTGAGACGCAGAGGCTCTGAGACGGAGAGACTCCGAGACACAGAGACTCCGAGACGCTGAGACGCAGAGACGCTGAGACGCAGCGACTCTGAGACGCAGAGACTCTGAGACGCAGAGACGCAGAGACTCTGAGACGCAGAGACTCTGAGACGCAGAGACGCAGAGACTCTGAGACGCAGTGACACAGAGATTCTGAGAAGCAGAGATTCTGAGACGCAGAGACTCTGAGACGCAGAGGCTCTGAGACGCAGAGACTCTGAGACGCAGAGACACTGACACGCAGAGACTCTGAGACGCAGAGGCTCTGAGACGCAGAGACTCTGACACGCAGAGACTCTGAGACGCAGAGACTCTGAGACGCAGAGACTCTGAGACGCAGACATGCAGAGACGCAGAGACTCTGAGACGCAGGGACTCTGACACGCAGAGACTCTGAGACGCTGAGACTCTGAGACGCAGAGACGCCGAGACTCTGAGACGCAGAGACTCTGAGATGCAGAGTCTCTGAGACGCAGAGACTCTGAGACGCAGGGACTCTGAGACGCAGAGACTCTGAGACGCAGAGACTCTGAGACGCAGAGACTCTGAGACACAGAGACTCTGAGATGCAGAGACTCTGAGACGCAGAGACTCTGAGACACAGAGACGCAGACACTCTGAGACGCAGAGACTCTGAGACGCAGAGACGCAGAGACTCTGAGACGCAGAGACTCTGAGACGCAGAGACGCAGAAACTCCGAGACGCAGAGAGTCTGAGACTCTGAGACGCAGAGACTCTGAGACGCAGAGACTCTGAGACGCAGAAACTCTGAGACGCAGAGACACTGAGACGCAGAGACGCAGTGACTCTGAGACGCAGAGTCTCTGAGACGCAGAGACTCTGAGACGCAGAGACTCTGAGACGCAGAGACACAGAGACTCTGAGACACAGAGGAGACTCTGAGACGCAGAGACTCTGAGACGCAGAGACGCAGACAGTCTGAGACGCAGAGACTCTGAGATGCAGAGACGCAGAGACTCTGAGACGCGGAGACTCTCAGATGCAGAGACGCAGACACTCTGAGACGCAGACATGCAGAGACGCAGAGACTCTGAGACGCAGTGACTCTGAGACGCAGAGACTCTGAGACGTAGAGACTCTGAGACTCTGAGACTCTGAGACGCAAAGACTCTGAGACGCAGAGGCTCTGAGACGCAGAGCCGCAGAGACTCTGAGACGCACAGACGCTGAGACGCAGAGACGCAGAGAGTCTGAGACTCTGAGACGCAGAGACTCTGAGACGCAGAGACGCCGACACTAAGAGAATCTGAGACACAGAGACTCTGAGAGGCAGAAACTCTGAGAAGCAGAGACTCTGAGACGCAGAGACTCTGAGACGCAGAGACTCCGAGACGCAGAGACTCTGAGACGCAGAGACGCAGAGATGCAGAGACTCTGAGACGCAGACACTCTGAGACGCAGAGACGCAGAGACTCTGAGACGCAGAGACTCTGAGACGCAGAGACTCTGAGACGCAGAGACTCTGAGACGCAGAGACGCAGAGACTCTGAGACGCAGAGACTCTGAGACGCAGAGACGCAGAGACTCTGAGACGCAGTGACACAGAGACTCTGAGAAGCAGAGATTCTGAGACGCAGAGACTCTGAGACGCAGAGACGCAGAGACTCTGAGACGCAGAGACTCTGAGACGCAGAGACTCTGAGACGCAGAGGCTCTGAGACGCAGAGACTCTGACACGCAGAGACTCTGACACGCAGAGACTCTGAGACGCAGAGACTCTGAGACGCAGACATGCAGAGACGCAGAGACTCTGAGACGCAGGGACTCTGAGACGCAGAGACTCTGAGACGCAGAGACTCTGAGACGCAGAGACGCCGAGACTCTGAGACGCAGAGACTCTGAGACGCAGAGACGCCGAGACTCTGAGACGCAGTGACTCTGAGATGCAGAGTCTCTGAAACGCAGAGACTCTGAGACGCAGGGACTCTGAGACGCAGAGACTCTGAGACGCAAGACTCCGAGACACAGAGACGCAGAGACTCTGAGACGCAGAGACTCTGAGACGCAGAGACGCAGAGACTCTGAGACGCAGAGACTCTGAGACGCAGAGGCTCTGAGACGCAAGACTCCGAGACACAGAGACTCCGAGACGCAGAGACGCAGAGACTCTGAGACGCAGAGACTCTGAGACACAGAGACTCTGAGACGCAGAGACGCAGAGACTCTGAGACGCAGAGGAGACTCTGAGACGCAGAGACTCTGAGACGCTGAGACTCTGAGACGCAGAGATTCTGAGACGCAGAGACTATGAGACGCAGAGACTATGAGACGCAGAGACTCTGAGACGCAGAGACGCAGACACTCTGAGACGCAGAGACTCTGAGATGCAGAGACGCAGAGACTCTGAGACGCGGAGACTCTCAGATGCAGAGACGCAGAGACTCTGAGACGCAGAGATTATGAGATGCAGAGACTCTGAGACGCAGAGACTCTGAGACGCAGAGACGCAGAGACTCTGAGACGCAGAGACTCTGAGACGCAGAGACTCTGAAACGCAGAGAATCTGAGACGCAGACATGCAGAGACGCAGAGACTCTGAGACGCAGTGACTCTGAGACGCAGAGGCTCTGAGACGCAGAGACGCAGAGACTCTGAGACGCAGAGACTCTGAGACGCAGAGGCTCTGAGACGCAGAGACGCAGAGACTCTGAGACGCACAGACGCTGAGACGCAGAGACGCAGAGACGCAGAGAGTCTGAGCCTCTGAGACGCAGAGAAGCCGACACTAAGAGAATCTGAGACACAGAGACTCTGAGAGGCAGAGACTCTGAGAAGCAGAGACTCTGAGACGCAGAGACTCTGAGACGCAGAGACTCCGAGACGCAGAGACTCTGAGACGCAGAGACGCAGAGACTCTGAGATGCAGAGACTCTGAGACGCAGAGGCTCTGAGACGCAGAGACTCCGAGACACAGAAACTCCGAGACGCTGAGACGCAGAGACTCTGAGACGCAGAGACTCTGAGACGCAGAGACGCAGAGACTCTGAGACGCAGAGACTCTGAGATGCAGAGACGCAGAGACTCTGAGACGCAGTGACACAGAGACTCTGAGAAGCAGAGATTCTGAGTCGCAGAGACTCTGAGACGCAGAGACGCAGAGACTCTGAGACGCAGAGACTCTGAGACGCAGAGACGCAGAGACTCTGAGACGCAGTGACACAGAGATTCTGAGAAGCAGAGATTCTGAGACGCAGAGACTCTGAGACGCAGAGACTCTGAGACGCATAGACTCTGAGACGCAGAGACACTGACACGCAGAGACTCTGAGACGCAGAGGCTCTGAGACGCAGAGACTCTGACACGCAGAGACTCTGAGACGCAGAGACTCCGAGACACAGAGACTCCGAGACGCTGAGACGCAGAGACTCTGAGACGCAGAGACTCTGAGACGCAGAGACGCAGAGACTCTGAGACGCAGAGACTCTGAGATGCAGAGACGCAGAGACTCTGAGACGCAGTGACACAGAGACTCTGAGAAGCAGAGATTCTGAGTCGCAGAGACTCTGAGACGCAGAGACGCAGAGACTCTGAGACGCAGAGACTCTGAGACGCAGAGACGCAGAGACTCTGAGACGCAGTGACACAGAGATTCTGAGAAGCAGAGATTCTGAGACGCAGAGACTCTGAGACGCAGAGACTCTGAGACGCAGAGACTCTGAGACGCAGAGACACTGACACGCAGAGACTCTGAGACGCAGAGGCTCTGAGACGCAGAGACTCTGACACGCAGAGACTCTGACACGCAGAGACTCTGAGACGCAGAGACTCTGAGACGCAGACATGCAGAGACGCAGAGACTCTGAGACGCAGGGACTCTGAGACGCAGAGACTCTGAGACGCAGAGACTCTGAGACGCAGAGACGCCGAGACTCTGAGACGCAGAGACTCTGAGACGCAGAGACGCCGAGACTCTGAGACGCAGTGACTCTGAGATGCAGAGTCTCTGAGACGCAGAGACTCTGAGACGCAGGGACTCTGAGACGCAGAGACTCTAAGACGCAGAGACTCTGAGACGCAGAGACTCTGAGACACAGAGACTCTGAGACGCAGAGACTCTGAGATGCAGAGACTCTGAGACACAGAGACTCTGAGACACAGAGACGCAGACACTCTGAGACACAAAGACTCTGAGACGCAGAGACTCTGAGACGCAGAGACTCTGAGACGCAGAGACGCAGAGACTCTGAGACGCAGAGACTCTGAGACGCAGAGACGCAGAAACTCCGAGACGCAGAGAGTCTGAGACTCTGAGACGCAGAGACTCTGAGACGCAGAGACTCTGAGACGCAGAGACACTGAGACGCAGAGACGCAGTGACTCTGAGACGCAGAGTCTCTGAGACGCAGAGACTCTGAGACGCAGAGACTCTGAGACGCAGAGACACAGAGACTCTGAGACACAGAGGAGACTCTGAGACGCAGAGACTCTGAGACGCAGAGACGCAGACACTCTGAGACGCAGAGACTCTGAGATGCAGAGACGCAGAGACTCTGAGACGCGGAGACTCTCAGATGCAGAGACGCAGAGACTCTGAGACGCAGAGATCATGAGATGCAGAGACTCTGAGACGCAGAGACGCAGAGACTCTGAGACGCAGAGACTCTGAGACGCAGAGACTCTGAGACGCACACATGCAGAGACGCAGAGACTCTGAGACGCAGTGACTCTGAGACGCAGAGACTCTGAGACGCAGAGACTCTGAGACGCAGAGACTCTGAGACTCTGAGACTCTGAGACTCTGAGACGCAAAGACTCTGAGACGCAGAGGCTCTGAGACGCAGAGCCGCAGAGACTCTGAGACGCACAGACGCTGAGACGCAGAGACGCAGAGAGTCTGAGACTCTGAGACGCAGAGACTCTGAGACGCAGAGACGCCGACACTAAGAGAATCTGAGACACAGCGACGCTGAGAGGCAGAAACTCTGAGAAGCAGAGACTCTGAGACGCAGAGACTCTGAGACGCAGAGACTCCGAGACGCAGAGACTCTGAGACGCAGAGACTCTGAGATGCAGAGACTCTGAGACGCAGACACTCTGAGACGCAGAGACGCAGAGACTCTGAGACGCAGACATGCAGAGACGCGGAGACTCTGAGACGCAGTGACTCTGAGACGCAGAGACGCAGAGACTCTGAGACGCAGAGGAGACTCTGAGACGCAGAGACTCTGAGACGCAGAGACTCTGAGACGCAGAGACGCAGAGACTCTGAGACGCAGAGGGGACTCTGAGACGCAGAGACTCTGAGACGCAGAGACGCAGAGACTCTGAGACGCAGAGGAGACTCTGAGAGGCAGAGACTCTGAGACGCTGAGACTCTGAGACGCAGAGACTCTGAGACGCAGAGACTATGAGACGCAGAGACTCTGAGACGCAGAGACGCAGACACTCTGAGACGCAGAGACTCTGAGATGCAGAGACGCAGAGACTCTGAGACGCGGAGACTCTCAGATGCAGAGACGCAGAGACTCTGAGACGCAGAGATTATGAGATGCAGAGACTCTGAGACGCAGAGACTCTGAGACGCAGAGACTCTGAGACGCAGAGATTCTGAGACGCAGAGACTCTGAGACGCAGAGACACTGACACGCAGAGACTCTGAGACGCAGAGGCTCTGAGACGCAGAGACTCTGACACGCAGAGACTCTGACACGCAGAGACTCTGAGACGCAGAGACTCTGAGACGCAGACATGCAGAGACGCAGAGACTCTGAGACGCAGGGACTCTGAGACGCAGAGACTCTGAGACGCAGAGACTCTGAGACGCAGAGACGCCGAGACTCTGAGACGCAGAGACTCTGAGACGCAGAGACTCTGAGACGCAGTGACTCTGAGATGCAGAGTCTCTGAGACGCAGAGACTCTGAGACGCAGGGACTCTGAGACGCAGAGACTCTGAGACGCAGAGACTCTGAGACGCAGAGACTCTGAGACACAGAGACTCTGAGACGCAGAGACTCTGAGATGCAGAGACTCTGAGACGCAGAGACTCTGAGACACAGAGACGCAGACACTCTGAGACACAGAGACTCTGAGACGCTGAGACTCTGAGACGCAGAGACTCTGAGACGCAGAGACTCTGAGACGCAGAGACTCTGAGACGCAGAGACGCAGAAACTCCGAGACGCAGAGAGTCTGAGACTCTGAGACGCAGAGACTCTGAGACGCAGAGACTCTGAGACGCAGAAACTCTGAGACGCAGAGACACTGAGACGCAGAGACGCAGTGACTCTGAGACGCAGAGTCTCTGAGACGCAGAGACTCTGAGACGCAGAGACTCTGAGACGCAGAGACACAGAGACTCTGAGACACAGAGGAGACTCTGAGACGCAGAGACTCTGAGACGCAGAGACGCAGACACTCTGAGACGCAGAGACTCTGAGATGCAGAGACGCAGAGACTCTGAGACGCGGAGACTCTCAGATGCAGAGATGCAGAGACTCTGAGACGCAGAGATCATGAGATGCAGAGACTCTGAGACGCAGAGACTCTGAGACGCAGAGACTCTGAGACGCAGAGACGCAGAGACTCTGAGACGCAGAGACTCTGAGACGCAGAGACTCTGAGACGCAGACATGCAGAGACGCAGAGACTCTGAGACGCAGTGACTCTGAGACGCAGAGACTCTGAGACGCAGAGACTCTGAGACTCTGAGACTCTGAGACTCTGAGACGCAAAGACTCTGAGATGCAGACGCTCTGAGACGCAGAGCCGCAGAGACTCTGAGACGCACAGACGCTGAGACGCAGAGATGCAGAGAGTCTGAGACTCTGAGACGCAGAGACTCTGAGACGCAGAGACGCCGACACTAAGAGAATCTGAGACACAGAGACGCTGAGAGGCAGAAACTCTGAGAAGCAGAGACTCTGAGACGCAGAGACTCTGAGACGCAGAGACTCCGAGACGCAGAGACTCTGAGACGCAGAGACGCAGAGACTCTGAGATGCAGAGACTCTGAGACGCAGAGACTCTGAGACGCAGAGACGCAGAGACTCTGAGACGCAGACATGCAGAGACGCAGAGACTCTGAGACGCAGTGACTCTGAGACGCAGAGACGCAGAGACTCTGAGACGCAGAGGAGACTCTGAGACGCAGAGACTCTGAGACGCAGAGACTCTGAGACGCAGAGACTCTGAGACGCAGAGACGCAGAGACTCTGAGACGCAGAGGGGACTCTGAGACGCAGAGACTCTGAGACGCAGAGACGCAGAGACTCTGAAACGCAGAGGAGACTCTGAGACGCAGAGACTCTGAGACGCTGAGACTCTGAGACGCAGAGACTCTGAGACGCAGAGACTATGAGACGCAGTGACTCTGAGACGCAGAGACGCAGACACTCTGAGACGCAGAGACTCTGAGATGCAGAGACGCAGAGACTCTGAGACGCGGAGACTCTCAGATGCAGAGACGCAGAGACTCTGAGACGCAGAGATTATGAGATGCAGAGACTCTGAGACGCAGAGACTCTGAGACGCAGAGACTCTGAGACGCAGAGACGCAGAGACTCTGAGACGCAGAGACTCTGAGACGCAGAGACTCTGAGACGCAGACATGCAGAGACGCAGAGACTCTGAGACGCAGTGACTCTGAGACGCAGACACTCTGAGACGCAGAGACTCTGAGACTCTGAGACTCTGAGACGCAAAGACTCTGAGACGCAGAGGCTCTGAGACGCAGAGACGCAGAGACTCTGAGACGCACAGACGCTGAGACGCAGAGACGCAGAGAGTCTGAGACTCTGAGACGCAGAGACTCTGAGACGCAGAGACGCCGACACTAAGAGAATCTGAGACACAGAGACTCTGAGAGGCAGAAACTCTGAGAAGCAGAGACTCTGAGACGCAGAGACTCTGAGACGCAGAGACTCCGAGACGCAGAGACTCTGAGACGCAGAGACGCAGAGACTCTGAGATGCAGAGACTCTGAGACGCAGAGGCTCTGAGACGCAGAGACTCTGAGATGCAGAGACTCTGAGACGCAGAGGCTCTGAGACGCAGAGACTCCGAGACACAGAGACTCCGAGACGCTGAGACGCAGAGACTCTGAGACGCAGAGACTCTGAGACGCAGAGACTATGAGACGCAGAGACTATGAGACGCAGAGACTCTGAGACGCAGAGACGCAGACACTCTGAGACGCAGACACTCTGAGATGCAGAGACTCTGAGACGCGGAGACTCTGAGACGCAGAGATTATGAGATGCAGAGACTCTGAGACGCAGAGACTCTGAGACGCAGAGACTCTGAGACGCAGAGACGCAGAGACTCTGAGACGCAGAGACTCTGAGACGCAGAGACTCTGAGACGCAGACATGCAGAGACGCAGAGACTCTGAGACGCAGTGACTCTGAGACGCTGAGACTCTGAGACGCAGAGACTCTGAGACTCTGAGACTCTGAGACGCAAAGACTCTGAGACGCAGAGGCTCTGAGACGCAGAGACGCAGAGACTCTGAGATGCACAGACGCTGAGACGCAGAGACGCAGAGAGTCTGAGACTCTGAGACGCAGAGACGCCGACACTAAGAGAATCTGAGACACAGAGACTCTGAGAGGCAGAGACTCTGAGAAGCAGAGACTCTGAGACGCAGAGACTCTGAGACGCAGAGACTCCGAGACGCAGAGACGCAGAGACTCTGAGACGCAGAGACTCTGAGACGCAGAGACTCTGAGACGCAGACATGCAGAGACGCAGAGACTCTGAGACGCAGTGACTCTGAGACGCTGAGACTCTGAGACGCAGAGACTCTGAGACTCTGAGACGCAAAGACTCTGAGACGCAGAGGCTCTGAGACGCAGAGACTCTGAGACGCACAGACGCTGAGACGCAGAGACGCAGAGAGTCTGAGACTCTGAGACGCAGAGACTCTGAGACGCAGAGACGCCGACACCAAGAGAATCTGAGACACAGAGACTCTGAGAGGCAGAGACTCTGAGAAGCAGAGACTCTGAGACGCAGAGACTCTGAGACGCAGAGACTCCGAGACGCAGAGACTCTGAGACGCAGAGACGCAGAGACTCTGAGATGCAGAGACTCTGAGACGCAGAGGCTCTGAGACGGAGAGACTCCGAGACACAGAGACTCCGAGACGCTGAGACGCAGAGACGCTGAGACGCAGCGACTCTGAGACGCAGAGACTCTGAGACGCAGAGACGCAGAGACTCTGAGACGCAGAGACGCAGAGACTCTGAGACGCAGTGACACAGAGATTCTGAGAAGCAGAGATTCTGAGACGCAGAGACTCTGAGACGCAGAGACTCTGAGACGCAGAGACTCTGAGACGCAGAGACACTGACACGCAGAGACTCTGAGACGCAGAGGCTCTGAGACGCAGAGACTCTGACACGCAGAGACTCTGACACGCAGAGACTCTGAGACGCAGAGACTCTGAGACGCAGACATGCAGAGACGCAGAGACTCTGAGACGCAGGGACTCTGAGACGCAGAGACTCTGAGACGCAGAGACTCTGAGACGCAGAGACGCCGAGACTCTGAGACGCACAGACTCTGAGACGCAGTGACTCTGAGATGCAGAGTCTCTGAGACGCAGAGACTCTGAGACGCAGGGACTCTGAGACGCAGAGACTCTGAGACGCAGAGACTCTGAGACGCAGAGACTCTGAGACACAGAGACTCTGAGACGCAGAGACTCTGAGATGCAGAGACTCTGAGACGCAGAGACTCTGAGACACAGAGACGCAGACACTCTGAGACACAGAGACTCTGAGACGCAGAGACTCTGAGACGCAGAGACTCTGAGACGCAGAGACGCAGAGACTCTGAGACGCAGAGACTCTGAGACGCAGAGACGCAGAAACTCCGAGACGCAGAGAGTCTGAGACTCTGAGACGCAGAGACTCTGAGACGCAGAGACTCTGAGACGCAGAAACTCTGAGACGCAGAGACACTGAGACGCAGAGACGCAGTGACTCTGAGACGCAGAGTCTCTGAGACGCAGAGACTCTGAGACGCAGAGACTCTGAGACGCAGAGACACAGAGACTCTGAGACACAGAGGAGACTCTGAGACGCAGAGACTCTGAGACGCAGAGACGCAGACACTCTGAGACGCAGAGACTCTGAGATGCAGAGACGCAGAGACTCTGAGACGCGGAGACTCTCAGATGCAGAGACGCAGAGACTCTGAGACGCAGAGATCATGAGATGCAGAGACTCTGAGACGCAGAGACTCTGAGACGCAGAGACTCTGAGACGCAGAGACTCTGAGACGCAGACATGCAGAGACGCAGAGACTCTGAGACGCAGAGACTCTGAGACGCAGAGACGCCGAGACTCTGAGACGCAGAGACTCTGAGACGCAGAGACTCCGAGACTCTGAGCGCAGTGACTCTGAGACGCCGAGTCTCTGAGATGCAGAGACTCTGAGACGCAGAGACTCTGAGTCGCAGAGACGCAGAGACTCTGAGACGCAGAGACTCTGAGACGCAGAGACTCTGAGACGCAGAGACGCAGAGACTCTCAGACGCAGAGACTCTGAGACTCTGAGACGCAGAGACCCTGAGACGCAGAGACTCTGAGACGCAGAGACGCTGAGACGCAGAGACTCTGAGACGCAGACATGCAGAGACGCAGAGACTCTGAGACGCAGTGACTCTGAGACGCAGAGACTCTGAGACGCAGAGACTCTGAGACACAGAGACTCTGAGACTCTGAGACGCAAAGAGTCTGAGACGCAGCGGCTCTGAGACGCAGAGACGCAGAGACTCTGAGACGCAGAGACTCTGAGACGCAGAGACGCAGAGAGTCTGAGACTCTGAGACGCAGAGACTCTGAGACGCAGAGACGCCGACACTAAGAGAATCTGAGACACAGAGACTCTGCGAGGCAGACACTCTGAGAAGCAGAGACTCTGAGACGCAGAGACTCCGAGACGCAGAGACTCTGAGACGCAGAGACGCAGAGACTCTGAGACGCAGAGACTCTGAGACGCAGAGGCTCTGAGACGCAGAGACTCCGAGACACAGAGACTCCGAGACGCTGAGACGCAGAGACTCTGAGACGCAGAGACTCTGAAACGCAGAGACTCTGAGACGCAGAGACTCTGAGACGCAGTGACACAGAGACTCTGGGAAGCAGAGATTCTGAGACGCAGAGACTCTGAGACGCAGAGACTCTGAGACGCAGAGGCTCTGAGACGCAGAGACTCCGAGACACAGAGACTCTGAGACGCAGAGACGCCGAGACTCTGAGACGCAGAGACTCTGAGACGCAGAGACTCCGAGACTCTGAGCGCAGTGACTCTGAGACGCAGAGTCTCTGAGATGCAGAGACTCTGAGACGCAGAGACTCTGAGTCGCAGAGACGCAGAGACTCTGAGACGCAGAGACTCTGAGACGCAGAGACTCTGAGACGCAGAGACTCTCAGACGCAGAGACTCTGAGACACTGAGACGCAGAGACTCTGAGACGCAGAGACTCTGAGACGCAGAGACGCTGAGACGCAGAGACTCTGAGACGCAGACGTGCAGAGGCGCAGAGACTCAGAGACACAGGGACTCTGAGACGCAGTGACTCTGAGACGCAGAGACTCTGAGACGCAGAGACTCTGAGACGCAGAGACTCAGAGACGCTGACATGCAGAGACGCAGAGACTCTGAGAAGCAGGGACTCTGAGACGCCGAGACTCTGATACGCAGAGACTCTGAGACGCAGAGACTCTGAGACGCAGAGACTCTGAGACGCAGAGACCATGAGACGCAGAGACTCTGAGACACAGAGACGCAGACACTCTGAGACACAGAGACTCTGAGACGCAGAGACGCAGAGACTCTGAGACGCAGAGACTCTGAGACGCAGAGACTCTGAGACGCCGAGACGCAGCGACGCAGAAACTCCGAGACGCAGAGACTCTGAGACGCAGAGACTCTGAAATGCAGAGACTCTCAGACGCAGAAACTCTGAGACGCAGAGACACTGAGACGCAGAGACGCAGTGACTCTGAGACGCAGAGTCTCTGAGACGCAGAGACGCAGAGACTCTGAGACGCAGAGACTCTGAGACGCAGAGACCCTGAGACGCAGAGACTCTGAGACGCAGGGACTCTGAGACGCAGAGACTCTGAGACGCAGAGACTCTGAGACGCAGAGACTCCGAGACACAGAGGCTCTGAGACGCAGAGACGCAGAGACTCTGAGACACAGAGACTCTGAGACGCAGAGACGCAGAGACTCTGAGACGCAGAGACTCTGAGACGCAGAGACTCTGAGACACAGAGACGCAGACACTCTGAGACACAGAGACTCTGAGACGCAGAGACGCAGAGACTCTGAGACGCAGAGACTCTGAGACGCAGAGACTCTGAGACGCAGAGACTCTGAGACGCCGAGACGCAGAGACGCAGAAACTCCGAGACGCAGAGAGTCTGAGACGCAGAAACTCTGAGACGCAGAGACACTGAGACGCAGAGACACAGTGACTCTGAGGCGCAGAGTCTCTGAGACGCAGAGACGCAGAGACTCTGAGACGCAGAGACTCTGAGACGCAGAGACGCAGAGACTCTGAGACGCAGAGGAGACTCTGAGACGCAGAGACTCTGAGACGCAGAGACTCTGAGACGCAGAGACTATGAGACGCAGAGACTATGAGACGCAGAGACGCAGAGACTCTGAGACGCAGAGACGCAGACACTCTGAGACGCAGAGACTCTGAGATGCAGAGACGCAGAGACTCTGAGACGCAGAGATTATGAGACGCAGAGACTCTGAGACGCAGAGACTCTGAGACGCAGAGACTCTGACACGCAGAGACTCTGAGACGCAGACATGCAGAGACGCAGAGACTCTGAGACGCAGAGACTCTGAGACTCTGGGACGCAAAGACTCTGAGACGCAGAGGCTCTGAGACACACAGACGCTGAGACGCAGAGACGCAGAGAGTCTGAGACTCTGAGACGCAGAGGCTCTGAGACGCAGAGACTCCGAGACACAGAGACTCCGAGACGCTGAGACGCAGAGACTCTGAGACGCAGAGACTCTGAGACGCAGAGACTCTGAGACGCAGAGACGCAGAGACTCTGAGACGCAGAGACTCTGAGACGCAGAGACGCAGAGACTCTGAGACGCAGTGACACAGAGACTCTGAGAAGCAGAGATTCTGAGACGCAGAGACTCTGAGACGCAGAGGCTCTGAGACACACAGACGCTGAGACGCAGAGACGCAGAGAGTCTGAGACTCTGAGACGCAGAGGCGCAGAGACTCTGAGACGCAGAGACTCTGAGACGCAGAGACGCCGAGACTAAGAGAATCTGAGACACAGAGACTCTGAGAGGCATTGACTCTGAGAAGCAGAGACTCTGAGACGCAGAGACTCCGAGACGCAGAGACTCCGAGACGCAGAGACTCCGAGACGCAGAGACTCTGAGACGCAGAGACTCTGAGACGCAGCGACGCAGAGACTCTGAGACGCAGAGACTCTGAGACGCAGAGGCTCTGAGACGCAAGACTCCGAGACACAGCGACTCCGAGACGCAGAGACGCAGAGACTCTGAGACTCTGAGACGCAGAGACTATGACACACAGAGACTCTGAGACGCAGTGACACAGAGACTCTGAGAAGCAGAGATTCTGAGACGCAGAGACTCTGAGACGCAGAGACGCAGAGACTCTGAGACGCAGTGACACAGAGACTCTGAGAAGCAGAGATTCTGAGACGCAGAGACTCCGAGACTAAGAGAATCTGAGACACAGAGACTCTGAGAGGCAGAGACTCTGAGAAGCAGAGACTCTGAGACGCAGAGACTCTGAGACGCAGGGACTCTGAGACGCAGAGACTCTGAGACGCAGAGACTCTGAGACGCAGAGACTCCGAGACACAGAGGCTCTGAGACGCAGAGACTCTGAGACACAGAGACTCTGAGACGCAGAGACGCAGAGACTCTGAGACGCAGAGACTCTGAGACGCAGAGACTCTGAGACACAGAGACGCAGACACTCTGAGACACAGAGACTCTGAGACGCAGAGACGCAGAGACTCTGAGACGCAGAGACTCTGAGACGCAGAGACTCTGAGACGCAGAGACTCTGAGACGCCGAGACGCAGAGACGCAGAAACTCCGAGACGCAGAGAGTCTGAGACGCAGAAACTCTGAGACGCAGAGACACTGAGACGCAGAGACGCAGTGACTCTGAGGCGCAGAGTCTCTGAGACGCAGAGACGCAGAGACTCTGAGACGCAGAGACTCTGAGACGCAGAGACGCAGAGACTCTGAGACGCAGAGGAGACTCTGAGACGCAGAGACTCTGAGACGCAGAGACTCTGAGACGCAGAGACTATGAGACGCAGAGACTATGAGACGCAGAGACGCAGAGACTCTGAGACGCAGAGACGCAGACACTCTGAGACGCAGAGACTCTGAGATGCAGAGACGCAGAGACTCTGAGACGCAGAGATTATGAGACGCAGAGACTCTGAGACGCAGAGACTCTGAGACGCAGAGACTCTGACACGCAGAGACTCTGAGACGCAGACATGCAGAGACGCAGAGACTCTGAGACGCAGAGACTCTGAGACTCTGGGACGCAAAGACTCTGAGACGCAGAGGCTCTGAGACAAACAGACGCTGAGACGCAGAGACGCAGAGAGTCTGAGACTCTGAGACGCAGAGGCTCTGAGACGCAGAGACTCCGAGACACAGAGACTCCGAGACGCTGAGACGCAGAGACTCTGAGACGCAGAGACTCTGAGACGCAGAGACTCTGAGACGCAGAGACGCAGAGACTCTGAGACGCAGAGACTCTGAGACGCAGAGACGCAGAGACTCTGAGACGCAGTGACACAGAGACTCTGAGAAGCAGAGATTCTGAGACGCAGAGACTCTGAGACGCAGAGACGCAGAGACTCTGAGACGCAGAGACTCTGAGACGCAGAGACTCTGAGACGCAGAGACGCAGAGACTCTGAGACGCAGAGGAGACTCTGAGACGCAGAGACTCTGAGACGCAGAGAGTCTGAGACGCAGAGACTATGAGACGCAGAGACTATGAGACGCAGAGACGCAGAGACTCTGAGACGCAGAGACGCAGACACTCTGAGACGCAGAGACTCTGAGATGCAGAGACGCAGAGACTCTGACACGCAGAGACTCTGAGACGCAGACATGCAGAGACGCAGAGACTCTGAGACGCAAAGACTCTGAGACGCAGAGGCTCTGAGACACACAGACGCTGAGACGCAGAGACGCAGAGAGTCTGAGACGCAGAGACTCTGAGACGCAGAGACGCAGAGACTCTGAGACGCAGAGGAGACTCTGAGACGCAGAGACTCTGAGACGCTGAGACTCTGAGACGCAGAGACTCTGAGACGCAGAGACTATGAGACGCAGAGACTATGAGACGCAGAGACTCTGAGACGCAGAGACGCAGACACTCTGAGACGCAGACACTCTGAGATGCAGAGACTCTGAGACGCGGAGACTCTGAGACGCAGAGATTATGAGATGCAGAGACTCTGAGACGCAGAGACTCTGAGACGCAGAGACTCTGAGACGCAGAGACGCAGAGACTCTGAGACGCAGAGACTCTGAGACGCAGAGACTCTGAGACGCAGACATGCAGAGACGCAGAGACTCTGAGACGCAGTGACTCTGAGACGCTGAGACTCTGAGACGCAGAGACTCTGAGACTCTGAGACTCTGAGACGCAAAGACTCTGAGACGCAGAGGCTCTGAGATGCAGAGACGCAGAGACTCTGAGATGCACAGACGCTGAGACGCAGAGACGCAGAGAGTCTGAGACTCTGAGACGCAGAGACGCCGACACTAAGAGAATCTGAGACACAGAGACTCTGAGAGGCAGAGACTCTGAGAAGCAGAGACTCTGAGACGCAGAGACTCTGAGACGCAGAGACTCCGAGACGCAGAGACGCAGAGACTCTGAGACGCAGAGACTCTGAGACGCAGAGACTCTGAGACGCAGACATGCAGAGACGCAGAGACTCTGAGACGCAGTGACTCTGAGACGCTGAGACTCTGAGACGCAGAGACTCTGAGACTCTGAGACGCAAAGACTCTGAGACGCAGAGGCTCTGAGACGCAGAGACTCTGAGACGCACAGACGCTGAGACGCAGAGACGCAGAGAGTCTGAGACTCTGAGACGCAGAGACTCTGAGACGCAGAGACGCCGACACCAAGAGAATCTGAGACACAGAGACTCTGAGAGGCAGAGACTCTGAGAAGCAGAGACTCTGAGACGCAGAGACTCTGAGACGCAGAGACTCCGAGACGCAGAGACTCTGAGACGCAGAGACGCAGAGACTCTGAGATGCAGAGACTCTGAGACGCAGAGGCTCTGAGACGGAGAGACTCCGAGACACAGAGACTCCGAGACGCTGAGACGCAGAGACGCTGAGACGCAGCGACTCTGAGACGCAGAGACTCTGAGACGCAGAGACGCAGAGACTCTGAGACGCAGAGACGCAGAGACTCTGAGACGCAGTGACACAGAGATTCTGAGAAGCAGAGATTCTGAGACGCAGAGACTCTGAGACGCAGAGACTCTGAGACGCAGAGACTCTGAGACGCAGAGACACTGACACGCAGAGACTCTGAGACGCAGAGGCTCTGAGACGCAGAGACTCTGACACGCAGAGACTCTGACACGCAGAGACTCTGAGACGCAGAGACTCTGAGACGCAGACATGCAGAGACGCAGAGACTCTGAGACGCAGGGACTCTGAGACGCAGAGACTCTGAGACGCAGAGACTCTGAGACGCAGAGACGCCGAGACTCTGAGACGCACAGACTCTGAGACGCAGTGACTCTGAGATGCAGAGTCTCTGAGACGCAGAGACTCTGAGACGCAGGGACTCTGAGACGCAGAGACTCTGAGACGCAGAGACTCTGAGACGCAGAGACTCTGAGACACAGAGACTCTGAGACGCAGAGACTCTGAGATGCAGAGACTCTGAGACGCAGAGACTCTGAGACACAGAGACGCAGACACTCTGAGACACAGAGACTCTGAGACGCAGAGACTCTGAGACGCAGAGACTCTGAGACGCAGAGACGCAGAGACTCTGAGACGCAGAGACTCTGAGACGCAGAGACGCAGAAACTCCGAGACGCAGAGAGTCTGAGACTCTGAGACGCAGAGACTCTGAGACGCAGAGACTCTGAGACGCAGAAACTCTGAGACGCAGAGACACTGAGACGCAGAGACGCAGTGACTCTGAGACGCAGAGTCTCTGAGACGCAGAGACTCTGAGACGCAGAGACTCTGAGACGCAGAGACACAGAGACTCTGAGACACAGAGGAGACTCTGAGACGCAGAGACTCTGAGACGCAGAGACGCAGACACTCTGAGACGCAGAGACTCTGAGATGCAGAGACGCAGAGACTCTGAGACGCGGAGACTCTCAGATGCAGAGACGCAGAGACTCTGAGACGCAGAGATCATGAGATGCAGAGACTCTGAGACGCAGAGACTCTGAGACGCAGAGACTCTGAGACGCAGAGACTCTGAGACGCAGACATGCAGAGACGCAGAGACTCTGAGACGCAGAGACTCTGAGACGCAGAGACGCCGAGACTCTGAGACGCAGAGACTCTGAGACGCAGAGACTCCGAGACTCTGAGCGCAGTGACTCTGAGACGCCGAGTCTCTGAGATGCAGAGACTCTGAGACGCAGAGACTCTGAGTCGCAGAGACGCAGAGACTCTGAGACGCAGAGACTCTGAGACGCAGAGACTCTGAGACGCAGAGACGCAGAGACTCTCAGACGCAGAGACTCTGAGACTCTGAGACGCAGAGACCCTGAGACGCAGAGACTCTGAGACGCAGAGACGCTGAGACGCAGAGACTCTGAGACGCAGACATGCAGAGACGCAGAGACTCTGAGACGCAGTGACTCTGAGACGCAGAGACTCTGAGACGCAGAGACTCTGAGACACAGAGACTCTGAGACTCTGAGACGCAAAGAGTCTGAGACGCAGCGGCTCTGAGACGCAGAGACGCAGAGACTCTGAGACGCAGAGACTCTGAGACGCAGAGACGCAGAGAGTCTGAGACTCTGAGACGCAGAGACTCTGAGACGCAGAGACGCCGACACTAAGAGAATCTGAGACACAGAGACTCTGCGAGGCAGACACTCTGAGAAGCAGAGACTCTGAGACGCAGAGACTCCGAGACGCAGAGACTCTGAGACGCAGAGACGCAGAGACTCTGAGACGCAGAGACTCTGAGACGCAGAGGCTCTGAGACGCAGAGACTCCGAGACACAGAGACTCCGAGACGCTGAGACGCAGAGACTCTGAGACGCAGAGACTCTGAAACGCAGAGACTCTGAGACGCAGAGACTCTGAGACGCAGTGACACAGAGACTCTGGGAAGCAGAGATTCTGAGACGCAGAGACTCTGAGACGCAGAGACTCTGAGACGCAGAGGCTCTGAGACGCAGAGACTCCGAGACACAGAGACTCTGAGACGCAGAGACGCCGAGACTCTGAGACGCAGAGACTCTGAGACGCAGAGACTCCGAGACTCTGAGCGCAGTGACTCTGAGACGCAGAGTCTCTGAGATGCAGAGACTCTGAGACGCAGAGACTCTGAGTCGCAGAGACGCAGAGACTCTGAGACGCAGAGACTCTGAGACGCAGAGACTCTGAGACGCAGAGACTCTCAGACGCAGAGACTCTGAGACACTGAGACGCAGAGACTCTGAGACGCAGAGACTCTGAGACGCAGAGACGCTGAGACGCAGAGACTCTGAGACGCAGACGTGCAGAGGCGCAGAGACTCAGAGACACAGGGACTCTGAGACGCAGTGACTCTGAGACGCAGAGACTCTGAGACGCAGAGACTCTGAGACGCAGAGACTCAGAGACGCTGACATGCAGAGACGCAGAGACTCTGAGAAGCAGGGACTCTGAGACGCCGAGACTCTGATACGCAGAGACTCTGAGACGCAGAGACTCTGAGACGCAGAGACTCTGAGACGCAGAGACCATGAGACGCAGAGACTCTGAGACACAGAGACGCAGACACTCTGAGACACAGAGACTCTGAGACGCAGAGACGCAGAGACTCTGAGACGCAGAGACTCTGAGACGCAGAGACTCTGAGACGCCGAGACGCAGCGACGCAGAAACTCCGAGACGCAGAGACTCTGAGACGCAGAGACTCTGAAATGCAGAGACTCTCAGACGCAGAAACTCTGAGACGCAGAGACACTGAGACGCAGAGACGCAGTGACTCTGAGACGCAGAGTCTCTGAGACGCAGAGACGCAGAGACTCTGAGACGCAGAGACTCTGAGACGCAGAGACCCTGAGACGCAGAGACTCTGAGACGCAGGGACTCTGAGACGCAGAGACTCTGAGACGCAGAGACTCTGAGACGCAGAGACTCCGAGACACAGAGGCTCTGAGACGCAGAGACGCAGAGACTCTGAGACACAGAGACTCTGAGACGCAGAGACGCAGAGACTCTGAGACGCAGAGACTCTGAGACGCAGAGACTCTGAGACACAGAGACGCAGACACTCTGAGACACAGAGACTCTGAGACGCAGAGACGCAGAGACTCTGAGACGCAGAGACTCTGAGACGCAGAGACTCTGAGACGCAGAGACTCTGAGACGCCGAGACGCAGAGACGCAGAAACTCCGAGACGCAGAGAGTCTGAGACGCAGAAACTCTGAGACGCAGAGACACTGAGACGCAGAGACACAGTGACTCTGAGGCGCAGAGTCTCTGAGACGCAGAGACGCAGAGACTCTGAGACGCAGAGACTCTGAGACGCAGAGACGCAGAGACTCTGAGACGCAGAGGAGACTCTGAGACGCAGAGACTCTGAGACGCAGAGACTCTGAGACGCAGAGACTATGAGACGCAGAGACTATGAGACGCAGAGACGCAGAGACTCTGAGACGCAGAGACGCAGACACTCTGAGACGCAGAGACTCTGAGATGCAGAGACGCAGAGACTCTGAGACGCAGAGATTATGAGACGCAGAGACTCTGAGACGCAGAGACTCTGAGACGCAGAGACTCTGACACGCAGAGACTCTGAGACGCAGACATGCAGAGACGCAGAGACTCTGAGACGCAGAGACTCTGAGACTCTGGGACGCAAAGACTCTGAGACGCAGAGGCTCTGAGACACACAGACGCTGAGACGCAGAGACGCAGAGAGTCTGAGACTCTGAGACGCAGAGGCTCTGAGACGCAGAGACTCCGAGACACAGAGACTCCGAGACGCTGAGACGCAGAGACTCTGAGACGCAGAGACTCTGAGACGCAGAGACTCTGAGACGCAGAGACGCAGAGACTCTGAGACGCAGAGACTCTGAGACGCAGAGACGCAGAGACTCTGAGACGCAGTGACACAGAGACTCTGAGAAGCAGAGATTCTGAGACGCAGAGACTCTGAGACGCAGAGACGCAGAGACTCTGAGACGCAGAGACTCTGAGACGCAGAGACGCAGAGACTCTGAGACGCAGAGGAGACTCTGAGACGCAGAGACTCTGAGACGCAGAGAGTCTGAGACGCAGAGACTATGAGACGCAGAGACTATGAGACGCAGAGACTCTGAGACGCAGAGACGCAGACACTCTGAGACGCAGAGACTCTGAGATGCAGAGACGCAGAGACTCTGAGACGCAGAGATTATGAGACGCAGAGACTCTGAGACGCAGAGACTCTGAGACGCAGAGACTCTGACACGCAGAGACTCTGAGACGCAGACATGCAGAGACGCAGAGACTCTGAGACGCAGAGACTCTGAGACTCTGGGACGCAAAGACTCTGAGACGCAGAGGCTCTGAGACACACAGACGCTGAGACGCAGAGACGCAGAGAGTCTGAGACTCTGAGACGCAGAGGCGCAGAGACTCTGAGACGCAGAGACTCTGAGACGCAGAGACGCCGAGACTAAGAGAATCTGAGACACAGAGACTCTGAGAGGCAGAGACTCTGAGAAGCAGAGACTCTGAGACGCAGAGACTCCGAGACGCAGAGACTCCGAGACGCAGAGACTCTGAGACGCAGAGACTCTGAGACGCAGCGACGCAGAGACTCTGAGACGCAGAGACTCTGAGACGCAGAGGCTCTGAGACGCAAGACTCCGAGACACAGCGACTCCGAGACGCAGAGACGCAGAGACTCTGAGACTCTGAGACGCAGAGACTCTGAGACGCAGAGACTATGACACACAGAGACTCTGAGACGCAGTGACACAGAGACTCTGAGAAGCAGAGATTCTGAGACGCAGAGACTCTGAGACGCAGAGACGCAGAGACTCTGAGACGCAGTGACACAGAGACTCTGAGAAGCAGAGATTCTGAGACGCAGAGACTCCGAGACTAAGAGAATCTGAGACACAGAGACTCTGAGAGGCAGAGACTCTGAGAAGCAGAGACTCTGAGACGCAGAGACTCTGAGACGCAGGGACTCTGAGACGCAGAGACTCTGAGACGCAGAGACTCTGAGACGCAGAGACTCCGAGACACAGAGGCTCTGAGACGCAGAGACGCAGAGACTCTGAGACACAGAGACTCTGAGACGCAGAGACGCAGAGACTCTGAGACGCAGAGACTCTGAGACGCAGAGACTCTGAGACACAGAGACGCAGACACTCTGAGACACAGAGACTCTGAGACGCAGAGACGCAGAGAGTCTGAGACGCAGAGACTCTGAGACGCAGAGACTCTGAGACGCAGAGACTCTGAGACGCCGAGACGCAGAGACGCAGCGACGCAGAGACTCTGAGACGCAGAGACTCTGAGACGCAGAGGCTCTGAGACGCAAGACTCCGAGACACAGCGACTCCGAGACGCAGAGACGCAGAGACTCTGAGACTCTGAGACGCAGAGACTCTGAGACGCAGAGACTATGACACACAGAGACTCTGAGACGCAGTGACACAGAGACTCTGAGAAGCAGAGATTCTGAGACGCAGAGACTCTGAGACGCAGAGACGCAGAGACTCTGAGACGCAGTGACACAGAGACTCTGAGAAGCAGAGATTCTGAGACGCAGAGACTCCGAGACTAAGAGAATCTGAGACACAGAGACTCTGAGAGGCAGAGACTCTGAGAAGCAGAGACTCTGAGACGCAGAGACTCTGAGACGCAGGGACTCTGAGACGCAGAGACTCTGAGACGCAGAGACTCTGAGACGCAGAGACTCCGAGACACAGAGGCTCTGAGACGCAGAGACGCAGAGACTCTGAGACACAGAGACTCTGAGACGCAGAGACGCAGAGACTCTGAGACGCAGAGACTCTGAGACGCAGAGACTCTGAGACACAGAGACGCAGACACTCTGAGACACAGAGACTCTGAGACGCAGAGACGCAGAGACTCTGAGACGCAGAGACTCTGAGACGCAGAGACTCTGAGACGCAGAGACTCTGAGACGCCGAGACGCAGAGACGCAGAAACTCCGAGACGCAGAGAGTCTGAGACGCAGAAACTCTGAGACGCAGAGACACTGAGACGCAGAGACGCAGTGACTCTGAGGCGCAGAGTCTCTGAGACGCAGAGACGCAGAGACTCTGAGACGCAGAGACTCTGAGACGCAGAGACGCAGAGACTCTGAGACGCAGAGGAGACTCTGAGACGCAGAGACTCTGAGACGCAGAGACTCTGAGATGCAGAGACTATGAGACGCAGAGACTATGAGACGCAGAGACGCAGAGACTCTGAGACGCAGAGACGCAGACACTCTGAGACGCAGAGACTCTGAGATGCAGAGACGCAGAGACTCTGAGACGCAGAGATTATGAGACGCAGAGACTCTGAGACGCAGAGACTCTGAGACGCAGAGACTCTGACACGCAGAGACTCTGAGACGCAGACATGCAGAGACGCAGAGACTCTGAGACGCAGAGACTCTGAGACTCTGGGACGCAAAGACTCTGAGACGCAGAGGCTCTGAGACACACAGACGCTGAGACGCAGAGACGCAGAGAGTCTGAGACTCTGAGACGCAGAGGCGCAGAGACTCTGAGACGCAGAGACTCCGAGACGCAGAGACTCCGAGACGCAGAGACTCTGAGACGCAGAGACTCTGAGACGCAGCGACGCAGAGACTCTGAGACGCAGAGACTCTGTGACGCAGAGGCTCTGAGACGCAAGACTCCGAGACACAGAGACTCCGAGACGCAGAGACGCAGAGACTCTGAGACTCTGAGACGCAGAGACTCTGAGACGCAGAGACTATGACACACAGAGACTCTGAGACGCAGTGACACAGAGACTCTGAGAAGCAGAGATTCTGAGACGCAGAGACTCTGAGACGCAGAGACGCAGAGACTCTGAGACGCAGTGACACAGAGACTCTGAGAAGCAGAGATTCTGAGACGCAGAGACTCCGAGACTAAGAGAATCTGAGACACAGAGACTCTGAGAGGCAGAGACTCTGAGAAGCAGAGACTCTGAGACGCAGAGACTCTGAGACGCAGAGACTCCGAGACGCAGAGACTCCGAGACGCAGAGACTCCGAGACGCAGAGACTCTGAGACGCAGAGACTCCGAGACGCAGAGACGCAGAGACTCTGAGACGCAGAGACTCTGAGACGCAGAGACGCAGAGACTCTGAGACGCAGAGACTCTGAGACGCAGAGACTCTGAGACGCAGAGACGCAGAGACTCTGAGACGCAGAGACTCTGAGACGCAGAGACGCAGAGACTAAGAGAATCTGAGACACAGAGACTCTGAGAGGCAGAGACTCTGAGACGCAGAGACTCTGAGACGCAGAGACTCTGAGACGCAGAGACTCCGAGACGCAGAGACTCCGAGACGCAGAGACGCAGAGACTCTGAGACGCAGAGACTCTGAGACGCAGAGACGCAGAGACTCTGAGACGCAGAGACTCTGAGACGCAGAGACTCTGAGACGCAGAGACTATGAGACGCAGAGACGCAGAGACTCTGAGACGCAGAGACGCAGACACTCTGAGACGCAGAGACTCTGAGATGCAGAGACGCAGAGACTCTGAGACGCAGAGATTATGAGACGCAGAGACTCTGAGACGCAGAGACTCTGAGACGCAGAGACTCTGACACGCAGAGACTCTGAGACGCAGACATGCAGAGACGCAGAGACTCTGAGACGCAGTGACTCTGAGACGCAGAGACTCTGAGACGCAGAGACTCTGAGACGCAGAGACGCCGAGACTCTGAGATGCAGAGAATCTGAGACGAAGAGACTCTGAGACGCAGAGACTCTGAGACTCTGGGACGCAAAGACTCTGAGACGCAGAGGCTCTGAGACGCACAGACGCTGAGACGCAGAGACGCAGAGAGTCTGAGACTCTGAGACGCAGAGGCGCAGAGACTCTGAGACGCAGAGACGCCGAGACTAAGAGAATCTGAGACACAGAGACTCTGAGAGGCAGAGACTCTGAGAAGCAGAGACTCTGAGACGCAGAGACTCTGAGACGCAGAGACTCCGAGACGCAGAGACGCAGAGACGCAGAGACGCAGAGACTCTGAGACGCAGAGACTCTGAGACGCAGAGACGCAGAGACTCTGAGACGCAGAGACTCTGAGACGCAGAGGCTCTGAGACGCAAGACTCCGAGACACAGAGACTCCGAGACGCAGAGACGCAGAGACTCTGAGACTCTGAGACGCAGAGACTCTGAGACGCAGAGACTCTGACACACAGAGACTCTGAGACGCAGTGACACAGAGACTCTGAGAAGCAGAGAATCTGAGACGCAGAGACTCTGAGACACAGAGACGCAGAGACTCTGAGACGCAGTGACACAGAGACTCTGAGAAGCAGAGATTCTGAGACGCAGAGACTCTGAGACGCAGAGACGCAGAGACTCTGAGACGCAGAGACTCCGAGACACAAAGACTCTGAGACGCAGAGACGCAGAGACTCTGAGACGCAGAGATTCTGAGACGCAGAGACTCTGAGACGCAGAGACTCTGAGACGCAGAGACTCTGAGACGCAGAGACTCTGACATGCAGAGACTCTGACACGCAGAGACTCTGAGATGCAGAGACTCTGAGATGCAGACATGCAGAGACGCAGAGACTCTGTGACGCAGGGACTCTGAGACGCAGAGACTCTGAGACGCAGAGACTCTGAGACGCAGAGACTCTGAGACGCAGAGACTCTGAGACGCAGAGGAGACTCTGAGACGCAGAGACTCTGAGACGCAGAGACTATGAGACGCAGAGACTATGAGATGCAGAGACTCTGAGACGCAGAGACGCAGACACTCTGAGACGCAGAGACGCAGAGACTCTGAGACGCAGAGGAGACTCTGAGACGCAGAGACTCTGAGACGCAGACATGCAGAGACGCAGAGACTCTGAGACGCAGTGACTCTGAGACGCAGAGACTCTGAGACGCAGAGACTCTGAGACACAGAGACTCTGAGACGCAGAGACTCTGAGACGCAGAGACGCAGAGACTCTGAGACGCACAGACGCTGAGACGCAGAGACGCAGAGACGCAGAGAGTCTGAGCCTCTGAGACGCAGAGACTCTGAGACGCAGAGATGCCGACACTAAGAGAATCTGAGACACAGAGACTCTGAGAGGCAGAGACTCTGAGAAGCAGAGACTCTGAGACGCAGAGACTCTGAGACGCAGAGAATCCGAGACGCAGAGACTCTGAGACGCAGAGACTCTGAGATGCAGAGACTCTGAGACGCAGAGGCTCTGAGACGCAGAGACTCCGAGACACAGAGACTCCGAGACGCTGAGACGCAGAGACTCTGAGACGCAGAGACTCTGAGACGCAGAGACTCTGAGACGCAGAGACGCAGAGACTCTGAGACGCAGAGACTCTGAGACGCAGAGACGCAGAGACTCTGAGACGCAGTGACACAGAGACTCTGAGAAGCAGAGATTCTGAGACGCAGAGACTCTGAGACGCAGAGACGCAGAGACTCTGAGACGCAGAGACTCTGAGACGCAGAGACTCTGAGACGCAGAGACGCAGAGACTCTGAGACGCAGAGGAGACTCTGAGACGCAGAGACTCTGAGACGCAGAGAGTCTGAGACGCAGAAACTATGAGACGCAGAGACTATGAGACGCAGAGACGCAGAGACTCTGAGACGCAGAGACGCAGACACTCTGAGACGCAGAGACTCTGAGATGCAGAGACGCAGAGACTCTGAGACGCAGAGATTATGAGACGCAGAGACTCTGAGACGCAGAGACTCTGAGACGCAGAGACTCTGACACGCAGAGACTCTGAGACGCAGACATGCAGAGACGCAGAGACTCTGAGACGCAGAGACTCTGAGACTCTGGGACGCAAAGACTCTGAGACGCAGAGGCTCTGAGACACACAGACGCTGAGACGCAGAGACGCAGAGAGTCTGAGACTCTGAGACGCAGAGGCGCAGAGACTCTGAGACGCAGAGACTCTGAGACGCAGAGACGCCGAGACTAAGAGAATCTGAGACACAGAGACTCTGAGAGGCAGAGACTCTGAGAAGCAGAGACTCTGAGACGCAGAGACTCCGAGACGCAGAGACTCCGAGACGCAGAGACTCCGAGACGCAGAGACTCTGAGACGCAGAGACTCTGAGACGCAGCGACGCAGAGACTCTGAGACGCAGAGACTCTGAGACGCAGAGGCTCTGAGACGCAAGACTCCGAGACACAGCGACTCCGAGACGCAGAGACGCAGAGACTCTGAGACTCTGAGACGCAGAGACTCTGAGACGCAGAGACTATGACACACAGAGACTCTGAGACGCAGTGACACAGAGACTCTGAGAAGCAGAGATTCTGAGACGCAGAGACTCTGAGACGCAGAGACGCAGAGACTCTGAGACGCAGTGACACAGAGACTCTGAGAAGCAGAGATTCTGAGACGCAGAGACTCCGAGACTAAGAGAATCTGAGACACAGAGACTCTGAGAGGCAGAGACTCTGAGAAGCAGAGACTCTGAGACGCAGAGACTCTGAGACGCAGGGACTCTGAGACGCAGAGACTCTGAGACGCAGAGACTCTGAGACGCAGAGACTCCGAGACACAGAGGCTCTGAGACGCAGAGACGCAGAGACTCTGAGACACAGAGACTCTGAGACGCAGAGACGCAGAGACTCTGAGACGCAGAGACTCTGAGACGCAGAGACTCTGAGACACAGAGACGCAGACACTCTGAGACACAGAGACTCTGAGACGCAGAGACGCAGAGACTCTGAGACGCAGAGACTCTGAGACGCAGAGACTCTGAGACGCAGAGACTCTGAGACGCCGAGACGCAGAGACGCAGAAACTCCGAGACGCAGAGAGTCTGAGACGCAGAAACTCTGAGACGCAGAGACACTGAGACGCAGAGACGCAGTGACTCTGAGGCGCAGAGTCTCTGAGACGCAGAGACGCAGAGACTCTGAGACGCAGAGACTCTGAGACGCAGAGACGCAGAGACTCTGAGACGCAGAGGAGACTCTGAGACGCAGAGACTCTGAGACGCAGAGACTCTGAGACGCAGAGACTATGAGACGCAGAGACTATGAGACGCAGAGACGCAGAGACTCTGAGACGCAGAGACGCAGACACTCTGAGACGCAGAGACTCTGAGATGCAGAGACGCAGAGACTCTGAGACGCAGAGATTATGAGACGCAGAGACTCTGAGACGCAGAGACTCTGAGACGCAGAGACTCTGACACGCAGAGACTCTGAGACGCAGACATGCAGAGACGCAGAGACTCTGAGACGCAGAGACTCTGAGACTCTGGGACGCAAAGACTCTGAGACGCAGAGGCTCTGAGACACACAGACGCTGAGACGCAGAGACGCAGAGAGTCTGAGACTCTGAGACGCAGAGGCTCTGAGACGCAGAGACTCCGAGACACAGAGACTCCGAGACGCTGAGACGCAGAGACTCTGAGACGCAGAGACTCTGAGACGTAGACACTCTGAGACGCAGAGACGCAGAGACTCTGAGACGCAGAGACTCTGAGACGCAGAGACGCAGAGACTCTGAGACGCAGTGACACAGAGACTCTGAGAAGCAGAGATTCTGAGACGCAGAGACTCTGAGACGCAGAGACGCAGAGACTCTGAGACGCAGAGACTCTGAGACGCAGAGACGCAGAGACTCTGAGACGCAGAGGAGACTCTGAGACGCAGAGACTCTGAGACGCAGAGAGTCTGAGACGCAGAGACTATGAGACGCAGAGACTATGAGACGCAGAGACGCAGAGACTCTGAGACGCAGAGACGCAGACACTCTGAGACGCAGAGACTCTGAGATGCAGAGACGCAGAGACTCTGAGACGCAGAGATTATGAGACGCAGAGACTCTGAGACGCAGAGACTCTGAGACGCAGAGACTCTGACACGCAGAGACTCTGAGACGCAGACATGCAGAGACGCAGAGACTCTGAGACGCAGAGACTCTGAGACTCTGGGACGCAAAGACTCTGAGACGCAGAGGCTCTGAGACACACAGACGCTGAGACGCAGAGACGCAGAGAGTCTGAGACGCAGAGACTCTGAGACGCAGAGACGCAGAGACTCTGAGACGCAGAGGAGACTCTGAGACGCAGAGACTCTGAGACGCTGAGACTCTGAGACGCAGAGACTCTGAGACGCAGAGACTATGAGACGCAGAGACTATGAGACGCAGAGACTCTCAGACGCAGAGACGCAGACACTCTGTGACGCAGACACTCTGAGATGCAGAGACTCTGAGACGCGGAGACTCTGAGACGCAGAGATTATGAGATGCAGAGACTCTGAGACGCAGAGACTCTGAGACGCAGAGACTCTGAGACGCAGAGACGCAGAGACTCTGAGACGCAGAGACTCTGAGACGCAGAGACTCTGAGACGCAAAGACTCTGAGACGCAGAGGCTCTGAGACGCAGAGACGCAGAGACTCTGAGATGCACAGACGCTGAGACGCAGAGACGCAGAGAGTCTGAGACTCTGAGACGCAGAGACTCTGAGACGCAGAGACGCCGACACTAAGAGAATCTGAGACACAGAGACTCTGAGAGGCAGAGACTCTGAGAAGCAGAGACTCTGAGACGCAGAGACTCTGAGACGCAGAGACTCCGAGACGCAGAGACGCAGAGACTCTGAGACGCAGAGACTCTGAGACGCAGAGACTCTGAGACGCAGACATGCAGAGACGCAGAGACTCTGAGACGCAGTGACTCTGAGACGCTGAGACTCTGAGACGCAGAGACTCTGAGACTCTGAGACGCAAAGACTCTGAGACGCAGAGGCTCTGAGACGCAGAGACTCTGAGACGCACAGACGCTGAGACGCAGAGACGCAGAGAGTCTGAGACTCTGAGACGCAGAGACTCTGAGACGCAGAGACGCCGACACCAAGAGAATCTGAGACACAGAGACTCTGAGAGGCAGAGACTCTGAGAAGCAGAGACTCTGAGACGCAGAGACTCTGAGACGCAGAGACTCCGAGACGCAGAGACTCTGAGACGCAGAGACGCAGAGACTCTGAGATGCAGAGACTCTGAGACGCAGAGGCTCTGAGACGGAGAGACTCCGAGACACAGAGACTCCGAGACGCTGAGACGCAGAGACGCTGAGACGCAGCGACTCTGAGACGCAGAGACTCTGAGACGCAGAGACGCAGAGACTCTGAGACGCAGAGACGCAGAGACTCTGAGACGCAGTGACACAGAGATTCTGAGAAGCAGAGATTCTGAGACTCAGAGACTCTGAGACGCAGAGACTCTGAGACGCAGAGACTCTGAGACGCAGAGACACTGACACGCAGAGACTCTGAGACGCAGAGGCTCTGAGACGCAGAGACTCTGACACGCAGAGACTCTGACACGCAGAGACTCTGAGACGCAGAGACTCTGAGACGCAGACATGCAGAGACGCAGAGACTCTGAGACGCAGGGACTCTGAGACGCAGAGACTCTGAGACGCAGAGACTCTGAGACGCAGAGACGCCGAGACTCTGAGACGCACAGACTCTGAGACGCAGAGACGCCGAGACTCTGAGACGCAGTGACTCTGAGATGCAGAGTCTCTGAGACGCAGAGACTCTGAGACGCAGGGACTCTGAGACGCAGAGACTCTGAGACGCAGAGACTCTGAGACGCAGAGACTCTGAGACACAGAGACTCTGAGACGCAGAGACTCTGAGATGCAGAGACTCTGAGACGCAGAGACTCTGAGACACAGAGACGCAGACACTCTGAGACACAGAGACTCTGAGACGCAGAGACTCTGAGACGCAGAGACTCTGAGACGCAGAGACGCAGAGACTCTGAGACGCAGAGACTCTGAGACGCAGAGACGCAGAAACTCCGAGACGCAGAGAGTCTGAGACTCTGAGACGCAGAGACTCTGAGACGCAGAGACTCTGAGACGCAGAAACTCTGAGACGCAGAGACACTGAGACGCAGAGACGCAGTGACTCTGAGACGCAGAGTCTCTGAGACGCAGAGACTCTGAGACGCAGAGACTCTGAGACGCAGAGACACAGAGACTCTGAGACACAGAGGAGACTCTGAGACGCAGAGACTCTGAGACGCAGAGACGCAGACACTCTGAGACGCAGAGACTCTGAGATGCAGAGACGCAGAGACTCTGAGACGCGGAGACTCTCAGATGCAGAGACGCAGAGACTCTGAGACGCAGAGATCATGAGATGCAGAGACTCTGAGACGCAGAGACTCTGAGACGCAGAGACTCTGAGACGCAGAGACTCTGAGACGCAGACATGCAGAGACGCAGAGACTCTGAGACGCAGAGACTCTGAGACGCAGAGACGCCGAGACTCTGAGACGCAGAGACTCTGAGACGCAGAGACTCCGAGACTCTGAGCGCAGTGACTCTGAGACGCCGAGTCTCTGAGATGCAGAGACTCTGAGACGCAGAGACTCTGAGTCGCAGAGACGCAGAGACTCTGAGACGCAGAGACTCTGAGACGCAGAGACTCTGAGACGCAGAGACGCAGAGACTCTCAGACGCAGAGACTCTGAGACTCTGAGACGCAGAGACCCTGAGACGCAGAGACTCTGAGACGCAGAGACGCTGAGACGCAGAGACTCTGAGACGCAGACATGCAGAGACGCAGAGACTCTGAGACGCAGTGACTCTGAGACGCAGAGAC
The DNA here is from genome assembly GCF_965287045.1 of Carcharhinus amblyrhynchos. NCBI lineage: Eukaryota > Metazoa > Chordata > Chondrichthyes > Carcharhiniformes > Carcharhinidae > Carcharhinus > Carcharhinus amblyrhynchos. The sequence continues at coordinate 379,205 of NW_027649875.1, forward strand.
TCTGAGACGCAGAGACTCTGAGACACAGAGACTCTGAGACTCTGAGACGCAAAGAGTCTGAGACGCAGCGGCTCTGAGACGCAGAGACGCAGAGACTCTGAGACGCAGAGACTCTGAGACGCAGAGACGCAGAGAGTCTGAGACTCTGAGACGCAGAGACTCTGAGACGCAGAGACGCCGACACTAAGAGAATCTGAGACACAGAGACTCTGCGAGGCAGACACTCTGAGAAGCAGAGACTCTGAGACGCAGAGACTCCGAGACGCAGAGACTCTGAGACGCAGAGACGCAGAGACTCTGAGACGCAGAGACTCTGAGACGCAGAGGCTCTGAGACGCAGAGACTCCGAGACACAGAGACTCCGAGACGCTGAGACGCAGAGACTCTGAGACGCAGAGACTCTGAAACGCAGAGACTCTGAGACGCAGAGACTCTGAGACGCAGTGACACAGAGACTCTGAGAAGCAGAGATTCTGAGACGCAGAGACTCTGAGACGCAGAGACTCTGAGACGCAGAGGCTCTGAGACGCAGAGACTCCGAGACACAGAGACTCTGAGACGCAGAGACGCCGAGACTCTGAGACGCAGAGACTCTGAGACGCAGAGACTCCGAGACTCTGAGCGCAGTGACTCTGAGACGCAGAGTCTCTGAGATGCAGAGACTCTGAGACGCAGAGACTCTGAGTCGCAGAGACGCAGAGACTCTGAGACGCAGAGACTCTGAGACGCAGAGACTCTCAGACGCAGAGACTCTGAGACACTGAGACGCAGAGACTCTGAGACGCAGAGACTCTGAGACGCAGAGACGCTGAGACGCAGAGACTCTGAGACGCAGACGTTCAGAGGCGCAGAGACTCAGAGACACAGGGACTCTGAGACGCAGTGACTCTGAGACGCAGAGACTCTGAGACGCAGAGACTCTGAGACGCAGAGACTCAGAGACGCTGACATGCAGAGACGCAGAGACTCTGAGAAGCAGGGACTCTGAGACGCCGAGACTCTGATACGCAGAGACTCTGAGACGCAGAGACTCTGAGACGCAGAGACTATGAGACGCAGAGACCATGAGACGCAGAGACTCTGAGACACAGAGACGCAGACACTCTGAGACACAGAGACTCTGAGACGCAGAGACTCTGAGACGCAGAGACTCTGAGACGCAGAGACTCTGAGACGCCGAGACGCAGCGACGCAGAAACTCCGAGACGCAGAGACTCTGAGACGCAGAGACTCTGAAACGCAGAGACTCTCAGACGCAGAAACTCTGAGACGCAGAGACACTGAGACGCAGAGACGCAGTGACTCTGAGACGCAGAGTCTCTGAGACGCAGAGACGCAGAGACTCTGAGACGCAGAGACTCTGAGACGCAGAGACCCTGAGACGCAGAGACGCAGAGACTCTGAGACGCAGAGGAGACTCTGAGACGCAGAGACTCTGAGACGCTGAGACTCTGGGACGCAGAGACTCTGAGACGCAGAGACTATGAGACGCAGAGACTATGAGACGCAGAGACTCTGAGACGCAGAGACGCAGACACTCTGAGACGCAGACACTCTGAGATGCAGAGACTCTGAGACGCGGAGACTCTCCGATGCAGAGACGCAGAGACTCTGAGACGCAGAGATTATGAGATGCAGAGACTCTGAGACGCAGAGACTCTGAGACGCAGAGGCTCTGAGACGCAGAGACGCAGAGACTCTGAGACGCACAGACGCTGAGACGCAGAGACGCAGAGAGTCTGAGACTCTGAGACGCAGAGACTCTGAGACGCAGAGACGCCGACACTAAGAGAATCTGAGACACAGAGACTCTGAGAGGCAGAGACTCTGAGAAGCAGAGACTCTGAGACGCAGAGACTCTGAGACGCAGAGACTCCGAGACGCAGAGACGCAGAGACTCTGAGACGCAGTGACTCTGAGACGCTGAGACTCTGAGACGCAGAGACTCTGAGACTCTGAGACTCTGAGACGCAAAGACTCTGAGACGCAGAGGCTCTGAGACGCAGAGACTCTGAGACGCACAGACGCTGAGACGCAGAGACGCAGAGAGTCTGAGACTCTGAGACGCAGAGACTCTGAGACGCAGAGACGCCGACACCAAGAGAATCTGAGACACAGAGACTCTGAGAGGCAGAGACTCTGAGAAGCAGAGACTCTGAGACGCAGAGACTCTGAGACGCAGAGACTCCGAGACGCAGAGACTCTGAGACGCAGAGACGCAGAGACTCTGAGATGCAGAGACTCTGAGACGCAGAGGCTCTGAGACGGAGAGACTCCGAGACACAGAGACTCCGAGACGCTGAGACGCAGAGACGCTGAGACGCAGCGACTCTGAGACGCAGAGACTCTGAGACGCAGAGACGCAGAGACTCTGAGACGCAGAGACTCTGAGACGCAGAGACGCAGAGACTCTGAGACGCAGTGACACAGAGATTCTGAGAAGCAGAGATTCTGAGACGCAGAGACTCTGAGACGCAGAGGCTCTGAGACGCAGAGACGCCGAGACTCTGAGACGCAGAGACTCTGAGACGCAGAGACTCCGAGACTCTGAGCGCAGTGACTCTGAGACGCAGAGTCTCTGAGATGCAGAGACTCTGAGACGCAGAGACTCTGAGTCGCAGAGACGCAGAGACTCTGAGACGCAGAGACTCTGAGACGCAGAGACTCTCAGACGCAGAGACTCTGAGACACTGAGACGCAGAGACCCTGAGACGCAGAGACTCTGAGACGCAGAGACGCTGAGACGCAGAGACTCTGAGATGCAGACGTGCAGAGGCGCAGAGACTCAGAGACACAGGGACTCTGAGACGCAGTGACTCTGAGACGCAGAGACTCTGAGACGCAGAGACTCTGAGACGCAGAGACTCAGAGACGCTGACATGCAGAGACGCAGAGACTCTGAGAAGCAGGGACTCTGAGACGCCGAGACTCTGATACGCAGAGACTCTGAGACGCAGAGACTCTGAGACGCAGAGACTATGAGACGCAGAGACCATGAGACGCAGAGACTCTGAGACACAGAGACGCAGACACTCTGAGACACAGAGACTCTGAGACGCAGAGACTCTGAGACGCAGAGACTCTGAGACGCAGAGACTCTGAGACGCCGAGACGCAGCGACGCAGAAACTCCGAGACGCAGAGACTCTGAGACGCAGAGACTCTGAAACGCAGAGACTCTCAGACGCAGAAACTCTGAGACGCAGAGACACTGAGACGCAGAGACGCAGTGACTCTGAGACGCAGAGTCTCTGAGACGCAGAGACGCAGAGACTCTGAGACGCAGAGACTCTGAGACGCAGAGACCCTGAGACGCAGAGACGCAGAGACTCTGAGACGCAGAGGAGACTCTGAGACGCAGAGACTCTGAGACGCTGAGACTCTGGGACGCAGAGACTCTGAGACGCAGAGACTATGAGACGCAGAGACTATGAGACGCAGAGACTCTGAGACGCAGAGACGCAGACACTCTGAGACGCAGACACTCTGAGATGCAGAGACTCTGAGACGCGGAGACTCTCCGATGCAGAGACGCAGAGACTCTGAGACGCAGAGATTATGAGATGCAGAGACTCTGAGACGCAGAGACTCTGAGACGCAGAGGCTCTGAGACGCAGAGACGCAGAGACTCTGAGACGCACAGACGCTGAGACGCAGAGACGCAGAGACGCAGAGAGTCTGAGACTCTGAGACGCAGAGACTCTGAGACGCAGAGACGCCGACACTAAGAGAATCTGAGACACAGAGACTCTGAGAGGCAGAGACTCTGAGAAGCAGAGACTCTGAGACGCAGAGACTCTGAGACGCAGAGACTCCGAGACGCAGAGACGCAGAGACTCTGAGACGCAGAGACTCTGAGACGCAGAGACTCTGAGACGCAGACATGCAGAGACGCAGAGACTCTGAGACGCAGTGACTCTGAGACGCTGAGACTCTGAGACGCAGAGACTCTGAGACTCTGAGACTCTGAGACGCAAAGACTCTGAGACGCAGAGGCTCTGAGACGCAGAGACTCTGAGACGCACAGACGCTGAGACGCAGAGACGCAGAGAGTCTGAGACTCTGAGACGCAGAGACTCTGAGACGCAGAGACGCCGACACCAAGAGAATCTGAGACACAGAGACTCTGAGAGGCAGAGACTCTGAGAAGCAGAGACTCTGAGACGCTGAGACTCTGAGACGCAGAGACTCCGAGACGCAGAGACTCTGAGACGCAGAGACGCAGAGACTCTGAGATGCAGAGACTCTGAGACGCAGAGGCTCTGAGACGGAGAGACTCCGAGACACAGAGACTCCGAGACGCTGAGACGCAGAGACGCTGAGACGCAGCGACTCTGAGACGCAGAGACTCTGAGACGCAGAGACGCAGAGACTCTGAGACGCAGAGACTCTGAGACGCAGAGACGCAGTGACACAGAGATTCTGAGAAGCAGAGATTCTGAGACGCAGAGACTCTGAGACGCAGAGGCTCTGAGACGCAGAGACTCTGAGACGCAGAGACACTGACACGCAGAGACTCTGAGACGCAGAGGCTCTGAGACGCAGAGACTCTGACACGCAGAGACTCTGAGACGCAGAGACTCTGAGACGCAGAGACTCTGAGACGCAGACATGCAGAGACGCAGAGACTCTGAGACGCAGGGACTCTGACACGCAGAGACTCTGAGACGCTGAGACTCTGAGACGCAGAGACGCCGAGACTCTGAGACGCAGAGACTCTGAGATGCAGAGTCTCTGAGACGCAGAGACTCTGAGACGCAGGGACTCTGAGACGCAGAGACTCTGAGACGCAGAGACTCTGAGACGCAGAGACTCTGAGACACAGAGACTCTGAGATGCAGAGACTCTGAGACGCAGAGACTCTGAGACACAGAGACGCAGACACTCTGAGACACAGAGACTCTGAGACGCAGAGACTCTGAGACGCAGAGACTCTGAGACGCAGAGACGCAGAGACTCTGAGACGCAGAGACTCTGAGACGCAGAGACGCAGAAACTCCGAGACGCAGAGAGTCTGAGACTCTGAGACGCAGAGACTCTGAGACGCAGAGACTCTGAGACGCAGAAACTCTGAGACGCAGAGACACTGAGACGCAGAGACGCAGTGACTCTGAGACGCAGAGTCTCTGAGACGCAGAGACGCAGAGACTCTGAGACGCAGAGACTCTGAGAGGCAGAGACTCTGAGAAGCAGAGACTCTGAGACGCAGAGACTCTGAGACGCAGAGACTCCGAGACGCAGAGACGCAGAGACTCTGAGACGCAGAGACTCTGAGACGCAGAGACTCTGAGACGCAGACATGCAGAGACGCAGAGACTCTGAGACGCAGTGACTCTGAGACGCTGAGACTCTGAGACGCAGAGACTCTGAGACTCTGAGACTCTGAGACGCAAAGACTCTGAGACGCAGAGGCTCTGAGACGCAGAGACTCTGAGACGCACAGACGCTGAGACGCAGAGACGCAGAGAGTCTGAGACTCTGAGACGCAGAGACTCTGAGACGCAGAGACGCCGACACCAAGAGAATCTGAGACACAGAGACTCTGAGAGGCAGAGACTCTGAGAAGCAGAGACTCTGAGACGCAGAGACTCTGAGACGCAGAGACTCCGAGACGCAGAGACTCTGAGACGCAGAGACGCAGAGACTCTGAGATGCAGAGACTCTGAGACGCAGAGGCTCTGAGACGGAGAGACTCCGAGACACAGAGACTCCGAGACGCTGAGACGCAGAGACGCTGAGACGCAGCGACTCTGAGACGCAGAGACTCTGAGACGCAGAGACGCAGAGACTCTGAGACGCAGAGACTCTGAGACGCAGAGACGCAGAGACTCTGAGACGCAGTGACACAGAGATTCTGAGAAGCAGAGATTCTGAGACGCAGAGACTCTGAGACGCAGAGGCTCTGAGACGCAGAGACTCTGAGACGCAGAGACACTGACACGCAGAGACTCTGAGACGCAGAGGCTCTGAGACGCAGAGACTCTGACACGCAGAGACTCTGAGACGCAGAGACTCTGAGACGCAGAGACTCTGAGACGCAGACATGCAGAGACGCAGAGACTCTGAGACGCAGGGACTCTGACACGCAGAGACTCTGAGACGCTGAGACTCTGAGACGCAGAGACGCCGAGACTCTGAGACGCAGAGACTCTGAGATGCAGAGTCTCTGAGACGCAGAGACTCTGAGACGCAGGGACTCTGAGACGCAGAGACTCTGAGACGCAGAGACTCTGAGACGCAGAGACTCTGAGACACAGAGACTCTGAGATGCAGAGACTCTGAGACGCAGAGACTCTGAGACACAGAGACGCAGACACTCTGAGACGCAGAGACTCTGAGACGCAGAGACGCAGAGACTCTGAGACGCAGAGACTCTGAGACGCAGAGACGCAGAAACTCCGAGACGCAGAGAGTCTGAGACTCTGAGACGCAGAGACTCTGAGACGCAGAGACTCTGAGACGCAGAAACTCTGAGACGCAGAGACACTGAGACGCAGAGACGCAGTGACTCTGAGACGCAGAGTCTCTGAGACGCAGAGACTCTGAGACGCAGAGACTCTGAGACGCAGAGACACAGAGACTCTGAGACACAGAGGAGACTCTGAGACGCAGAGACTCTGAGACGCAGAGACGCAGACAGTCTGAGACGCAGAGACTCTGAGATGCAGAGACGCAGAGACTCTGAGACGCGGAGACTCTCAGATGCAGAGACGCAGACACTCTGAGACGCAGACATGCAGAGACGCAGAGACTCTGAGACGCAGTGACTCTGAGACGCAGAGACTCTGAGACGCAGAGACTCTGAGACTCTGAGACTCTGAGACGCAAAGACTCTGAGACGCAGAGGCTCTGAGACGCAGAGCCGCAGAGACTCTGAGACGCACAGACGCTGAGACGCAGAGACGCAGAGAGTCTGAGACTCTGAGACGCAGAGACTCTGAGACGCAGAGACGCCGACACTAAGAGAATCTGAGACACAGAGACTCTGAGAGGCAGAAACTCTGAGAAGCAGAGACTCTGAGACGCAGAGACTCTGAGACGCAGAGACTCCGAGACGCAGAGACTCTGAGACGCAGAGACGCAGAGATGCAGAGACTCTGAGACGCAGACACTCTGAGACGCAGAGACGCAGAGACTCTGAGACGCAGAGACTCTGAGACGCAGAGACTCTGAGACGCAGAGACTCTGAGACGCAGAGACGCAGAGACTCTGAGACGCAGAGACTCTGAGACGCAGAGACGCAGAGACTCTGAGACGCAGTGACACAGAGACTCTGAGAAGCAGAGATTCTGAGACGCAGAGACTCTGAGACGCAGAGACGCAGAGACTCTGAGACGCAGAGACTCTGAGACGCAGAGACTCTGAGACGCAGAGGCTCTGAGACGCAGAGACTCTGACACGCAGAGACTCTGACACGCAGAGACTCTGAGACGCAGAGACTCTGAGACGCAGACATGCAGAGACGCAGAGACTCTGAGACGCAGGGACTCTGAGACGCAGAGACTCTGAGACGCAGAGACTCTGAGACGCAGAGACGCCGAGACTCTGAGACGCAGAGACTCTGAGACGCAGAGACGCCGAGACTCTGAGACGCAGTGACTCTGAGATGCAGAGTCTCTGAAACGCAGAGACTCTGAGACGCAGGGACTCTGAGACGCAGAGACTCTGCGACGCAAGACTCCGAGACACAGAGACGCAGAGACTCTGAGACGCAGAGACTCTGAGACGCAGAGACGCAGAGACTCTGAGACGCAGAGACTCTGAGACGCAGAGGCTCTGAGACGCAAGACTCCGAGACACAGAGACTCCGAGACGCAGAGACGCAGAGACTCTGAGACGCAGAGACTCTGAGACACAGAGACTCTGAGACGCAGAGACGCAGAGACTCTGAGACGCAGAGGAGACTCTGAGACGCAGAGACTCTGAGACGCTGAGACTCTGAGACGCAGAGATTCTGAGACGCAGAGACTATGAGACGCAGAGACTATGAGACGCAGAGACTCTGAGACGCAGAGACGCAGACACTCTGAGACGCAGAGACTCTGAGATGCAGAGACGCAGAGACTCTGAGACGCGGAGACTCTCAGATGCAGAGACGCAGAGACTCTGAGACGCAGAGATTATGAGATGCAGAGACTCTGAGACGCAGAGACTCTGAGACGCAGAGACGCAGAGACTCTGAGACGCAGAGACTCTGAGACGCAGAGACTCTGAAACGCAGAGAATCTGAGACGCAGACATGCAGAGACGCAGAGACTCTGAGACGCAGTGACTCTGAGACGCAGAGGCTCTGAGACGCAGAGACGCAGAGACTCTGAGACGCAGAGACTCTGAGACGCAGAGGCTCTGAGACGCAGAGACGCAGAGACTCTGAGACGCACAGACGCTGAGACGCAGAGACGCAGAGACGCAGAGAGTCTGAGCCTCTGAGACGCAGAGAAGCCGACACTAAGAGAATCTGAGACACAGAGACTCTGAGAGGCAGAGACTCTGAGAAGCAGAGACTCTGAGACGCAGAGACTCTGAGACGCAGAGACTCCGAGACGCAGAGACTCTGAGACGCAGAGACGCAGAGACTCTGAGATGCAGAGACTCTGAGACGCAGAGGCTCTGAGACGCAGAGACTCCGAGACACAGAAACTCCGAGACGCTGAGACGCAGAGACTCTGAGACGCAGAGACTCTGAGACGCAGAGACGCAGAGACTCTGAGACGCAGAGACTCTGAGATGCAGAGACGCAGAGACTCTGAGACGCAGTGACACAGAGACTCTGAGAAGCAGAGATTCTGAGTCGCAGAGACTCTGAGACGCAGAGACGCAGAGACTCTGAGACGCAGAGACTCTGAGACGCAGAGACGCAGAGACTCTGAGACGCAGTGACACAGAGATTCTGAGAAGCAGAGATTCTGAGACGCAGAGACTCTGAGACGCAGAGACTCTGAGACGCATAGACTCTGAGACGCAGAGACACTGACACGCAGAGACTCTGAGACGCAGAGGCTCTGAGACGCAGAGACTCTGACACGCAGAGACTCTGAGACGCAGAGACTCCGAGACACAGAGACTCCGAGACGCTGAGACGCAGAGACTCTGAGACGCAGAGACTCTGAGACGCAGAGACGCAGAGACTCTGAGACGCAGAGACTCTGAGATGCAGAGACGCAGAGACTCTGAGACGCAGTGACACAGAGACTCTGAGAAGCAGAGATTCTGAGTCGCAGAGACTCTGAGACGCAGAGACGCAGAGACTCTGAGACGCAGAGACTCTGAGACGCAGAGACGCAGAGACTCTGAGACGCAGTGACACAGAGATTCTGAGAAGCAGAGATTCTGAGACGCAGAGACTCTGAGACGCAGAGACTCTGAGACGCAGAGACTCTGAGACGCAGAGACACTGACACGCAGAGACTCTGAGACGCAGAGGCTCTGAGACGCAGAGACTCTGACACGCAGAGACTCTGACACGCAGAGACTCTGAGACGCAGAGACTCTGAGACGCAGACATGCAGAGACGCAGAGACTCTGAGACGCAGGGACTCTGAGACGCAGAGACTCTGAGACGCAGAGACTCTGAGACGCAGAGACGCCGAGACTCTGAGACGCAGAGACTCTGAGACGCAGAGACGCCGAGACTCTGAGACGCAGTGACTCTGAGATGCAGAGTCTCTGAGACGCAGAGACTCTGAGACGCAGGGACTCTGAGACGCAGAGACTCTAAGACGCAGAGACTCTGAGACGCAGAGACTCTGAGACACAGAGACTCTGAGACGCAGAGACTCTGAGATGCAGAGACTCTGAGACACAGAGACTCTGAGACACAGAGACGCAGACACTCTGAGACACAAAGACTCTGAGACGCAGAGACTCTGAGACGCAGAGACTCTGAGACGCAGAGACGCAGAGACTCTGAGACGCAGAGACTCTGAGACGCAGAGACGCAGAAACTCCGAGACGCAGAGAGTCTGAGACTCTGAGACGCAGAGACTCTGAGACGCAGAGACTCTGAGACGCAGAGACACTGAGACGCAGAGACGCAGTGACTCTGAGACGCAGAGTCTCTGAGACGCAGAGACTCTGAGACGCAGAGACTCTGAGACGCAGAGACACAGAGACTCTGAGACACAGAGGAGACTCTGAGACGCAGAGACTCTGAGACGCAGAGACGCAGACACTCTGAGACGCAGAGACTCTGAGATGCAGAGACGCAGAGACTCTGAGACGCGGAGACTCTCAGATGCAGAGACGCAGAGACTCTGAGACGCAGAGATCATGAGATGCAGAGACTCTGAGACGCAGAGACGCAGAGACTCTGAGACGCAGAGACTCTGAGACGCAGAGACTCTGAGACGCACACATGCAGAGACGCAGAGACTCTGAGACGCAGTGACTCTGAGACGCAGAGACTCTGAGACGCAGAGACTCTGAGACGCAGAGACTCTGAGACTCTGAGACTCTGAGACTCTGAGACGCAAAGACTCTGAGACGCAGAGGCTCTGAGCCGCAGAGCCGCAGAGACTCTGAGACGCACACACGCTGAGACGCAGAGACGCAGAGAGTCTGAGACTCTGAGACGCAGAGACTCTGAGACGCAGAGACGCCGACACTAAGAGAATCTGAGACACAGAGACGCTGAGAGGCAGAAACTCTGAGAAGCAGAGACTCTGAGACGCAGAGACTCTGAGACGCAGAGACTCCGAGACGCAGAGACTCTGAGACGCAGAGACTCTGAGATGCAGAGACTCTGAGACGCAGAGACTCTGAGACGCAGAGACGCAGAGACTCTGAGACGCAGACATGCAGAGACGCGGAGACTCTGAGACGCAGTGACTCTGAGACGCAGAGACGCAGAGACTCTGAGACGCAGAGGAGACTCTGAGACGCAGAGACTCTGAGACGCAGAGACTCTGAGACGCAGAGACGCAGAGACTCTGAGACGCAGAGGGGACTCTGAGACGCAGAGACTCTGAGACGCAGAGACGCAGAGACTCTGAGACGCAGAGGAGACTCTGAGACGCAGAGACTCTGAGACGCTGAGACTCTGAGACGCAGAGACTCTGAGACGCAGAGACTATGAGACGCAGAGACTCTGAGACGCAGAGACGCAGACACTCTGAGACGCAGAGACTCTGAGATGCAGAGACGCAGAGACTCTGAGACGCGGAGACTCTCAGATGCAGAGACGCAGAGACTCTGAGACGCAGAGATTATGAGATGCAGAGACTCTGAGACGCAGAGACTCTGAGACGCAGAGACTCTGAGACGCAGAGATTCTGAGACGCAGAGACTCTGAGACGCAGAGACACTGACACGCAGAGACTCTGAGACGCAGAGGCTCTGAGACGCAGAGACTCTGACACGCAGAGACTCTGACACGCAGAGACTCTGAGACGCAGAGACTCTGAGACGCAGACATGCAGAGACGCAGAGACTCTGAGACGCAGGGACTCTGAGACGCAGAGACTCTGAGACGCAGAGACTCTGAGACGCAGAGACGCCGAGACTCTGAGACGCAGAGACTCTGAGACGCAGAGACTCTGAGACGCAGTGACTCTGAGATGCAGAGTCTCTGAGACGCAGAGACTCTGAGACGCAGGGACTCTGAGACGCAGAGACTCTGAGACGCAGAGACTCTGAGACGCAGAGACTCTGAGACACAGAGACTCTGAGACGCAGAGACTCTGAGATGCAGAGACTCTGAGACGCAGAGACTCTGAGACACAGAGACGCAGACACTCTGAGACACAGAGACTCTGAGACGCTGAGACTCTGAGACGCAGAGACTCTGAGACGCAGAGACTCTGAGACGCAGAGACGCAGAAACTCCGAGACGCAGAGAGTCTGAGACTCTGAGACGCAGAGACTCTGAGACGCAGAGACTCTGAGACGCAGAAACTCTGAGACGCAGAGACACTGAGACGCAGAGACGCAGTGACTCTGAGACGCAGAGTCTCTGAGACGCAGAGACTCTGAGACGCAGAGACTCTGAGACGCAGAGACACAGAGACTCTGAGACACAGAGGAGACTCTGAGACGCAGAGACTCTGAGACGCAGAGACGCAGACACTCTGAGACGCAGAGACTCTGAGACGCAGAGACTCTGAGACACAGAGACGCAGACACTCTGAGACACAGAGACTCTGAGACGCAGAGACTCTGAGACGCAGAGACTCTGAGACGCAGAGACGCAGAGACTCTGAGACGCAGAGACTCTGAGACGCAGAGACGCAGAAACTCCGAGACGCAGAGAGTCTGAGACTCTGAGACGCAGAGACTCTGAGACGCAGAGACTCTGAGACGCAGAAACTCTGAGACGCAGAGACACTGAGACGCAGAGACGCAGTGACTCTGAGACGCAGAGTCTCTGAGACGCAGAGACGCAGAGACTCTGAGACGCAGAGACTCTGAGAGGCAGAGACTCTGAGAAGCAGAGACTCTGAGACGCAGAGACTCTGAGACGCAGAGACTCCGAGACGCAGAGACGCAGAGACTCTGAGACGCAGAGACTCTGAGACGCAGAGACTCTGAGACGCAGACATGCAGAGACGCAGAGACTCTGAGACGCAGTGACTCTGAGACGCTGAGACTCTGAGACGCAGAGACTCTGAGACTCTGAGACTCTGAGACGCAAAGACTCTGAGACGCAGAGGCTCTGAGACGCAGAGACTCTGAGACGCACAGACGCTGAGACGCAGAGACGCAGAGAGTCTGAGACTCTGAGACGCAGAGACTCTGAGACGCAGAGACGCCGACACCAAGAGAATCTGAGACACAGAGACTCTGAGAGGCAGAGACTCTGAGAAGCAGAGACTCTGAGACGCAGAGACTCTGAGACGCAGAGACTCCGAGACGCAGAGACTCTGAGACGCAGAGACGCAGAGACTCTGAGATGCAGAGACTCTGAGACGCAGAGGCTCTGAGACGGAGAGACTCCGAGACACAGAGACTCCGAGACGCTGAGACGCAGAGACGCTGAGACGCAGCGACTCTGAGACGCAGAGACTCTGAGACGCAGAGACGCAGAGACTCTGAGACGCAGAGACTCTGAGACGCAGAGACGCAGAGACTCTGAGACGCAGTGACACAGAGATTCTGAGAAGCAGAGATTCTGAGACGCAGAGACTCTGAGACGCAGAGGCTCTGAGACGCAGAGACTCTGAGACGCAGAGACACTGACACGCAGAGACTCTGAGACGCAGAGGCTCTGAGACGCAGAGACTCTGACACGCAGAGACTCTGAGACGCAGAGACTCTGAGACGCAGAGACTCTGAGACGCAGACATGCAGAGACGCAGAGACTCTGAGACGCAGGGACTCTGACACGCAGAGACTCTGAGACGCTGAGACTCTGAGACGCAGAGACGCCGAGACTCTGAGACGCAGAGACTCTGAGATGCAGAGTCTCTGAGACGCAGAGACTCTGAGACGCAGGGACTCTGAGACGCAGAGACTCTGAGACGCAGAGACTCTGAGACGCAGAGACTCTGAGACACAGAGACTCTGAGATGCAGAGACTCTGAGACGCAGAGACTCTGAGACACAGAGACGCAGACACTCTGAGACGCAGAGACTCTGAGACGCAGAGACGCAGAGACTCTGAGACGCAGAGACTCTGAGACGCAGAGACGCAGAAACTCCGAGACGCAGAGAGTCTGAGACTCTGAGACGCAGAGACTCTGAGACGCAGAGACTCTGAGACGCAGAAACTCTGAGACGCAGAGACACTGAGACGCAGAGACGCAGTGACTCTGAGACGCAGAGTCTCTGAGACGCAGAGACTCTGAGACGCAGAGACTCTGAGACGCAGAGACACAGAGACTCTGAGACACAGAGGAGACTCTGAGACGCAGAGACTCTGAGACGCAGAGACGCAGACAGTCTGAGACGCAGAGACTCTGAGATGCAGAGACGCAGAGACTCTGAGACGCGGAGACTCTCAGATGCAGAGACGCAGACACTCTGAGACGCAGACATGCAGAGACGCAGAGACTCTGAGACGCAGTGACTCTGAGACGCAGAGACTCTGAGACGCAGAGACTCTGAGACTCTGAGACTCTGAGACGCAAAGACTCTGAGACGCAGAGGCTCTGAGACGCAGAGCCGCAGAGACTCTGAGACGCACAGACGCTGAGACGCAGAGACGCAGAGAGTCTGAGACTCTGAGACGCAGAGACTCTGAGACGCAGAGACGCCGACACTAAGAGAATCTGAGACACAGAGACTCTGAGAGGCAGAAACTCTGAGAAGCAGAGACTCTGAGACGCAGAGACTCTGAGACGCAGAGACTCCGAGACGCAGAGACTCTGAGACGCAGAGACGCAGAGATGCAGAGACTCTGAGACGCAGACACTCTGAGACGCAGAGACGCAGAGACTCTGAGACGCAGAGACTCTGAGACGCAGAGACTCTGAGACGCAGAGACTCTGAGACGCAGAGACGCAGAGACTCTGAGACGCAGAGACTCTGAGACGCAGAGACGCAGAGACTCTGAGACGCAGTGACACAGAGACTCTGAGAAGCAGAGATTCTGAGACGCAGAGACTCTGAGACGCAGAGACGCAGAGACTCTGAGACGCAGAGACTCTGAGACGCAGAGACTCTGAGACGCAGAGGCTCTGAGACGCAGAGACTCTGACACGCAGAGACTCTGACACGCAGAGACTCTGAGACGCAGAGACTCTGAGACGCAGACATGCAGAGACGCAGAGACTCTGAGACGCAGGGACTCTGAGACGCAGAGACTCTGAGACGCAGAGACTCTGAGACGCAGAGACGCCGAGACTCTGAGACGCAGAGACTCTGAGACGCAGAGACGCCGAGACTCTGAGACGCAGTGACTCTGAGATGCAGAGTCTCTGAAACGCAGAGACTCTGAGACGCAGGGACTCTGAGACGCAGAGACTCTGAGACGCAAGACTCCGAGACACAGAGACGCAGAGACTCTGAGACGCAGAGACTCTGAGACGCAGAGACGCAGAGACTCTGAGACGCAGAGACTCTGAGACGCAGAGGCTCTGAGACGCAAGACTCCGAGACACAGAGACTCCGAGACGCAGAGACGCAGAGACTCTGAGACGCAGAGACTCTGAGACACAGAGACTCTGAGACGCAGAGACGCAGAGACTCTGAGACGCAGAGGAGACTCTGAGACGCAGAGACTCTGAGACGCTGAGACTCTGAGACGCAGAGATTCTGAGACGCAGAGACTATGAGACGCAGAGACTATGAGACGCAGAGACTCTGAGACGCAGAGACGCAGACACTCTGAGACGCAGAGACTCTGAGATGCAGAGACGCAGAGACTCTGAGACGCGGAGACTCTCAGATGCAGAGACGCAGAGACTCTGAGACGCAGAGATTATGAGATGCAGAGACTCTGAGACGCAGAGACTCTGAGACGCAGAGACGCAGAGACTCTGAGACGCAGAGACTCTGAGACGCAGAGACTCTGAAACGCAGAGAATCTGAGACGCAGACATGCAGAGACGCAGAGACTCTGAGACGCAGTGACTCTGAGACGCAGAGGCTCTGAGACGCAGAGACGCAGAGACTCTGAGACGCAGAGACTCTGAGACGCAGAGGCTCTGAGACGCAGAGACGCAGAGACTCTGAGACGCACAGACGCTGAGACGCAGAGACGCAGAGACGCAGAGAGTCTGAGCCTCTGAGACGCAGAGAAGCCGACACTAAGAGAATCTGAGACACAGAGACTCTGAGAGGCAGAGACTCTGAGAAGCAGAGACTCTGAGACGCAGAGACTCTGAGACGCAGAGACTCCGAGACGCAGAGACTCTGAGACGCAGAGACGCAGAGACTCTGAGATGCAGAGACTCTGAGACGCAGAGGCTCTGAGACGCAGAGACTCCGAGACACAGAAACTCCGAGACGCTGAGACGCAGAGACTCTGAGACGCAGAGACTCTGAGACGCAGAGACGCAGAGACTCTGAGACGCAGAGACTCTGAGATGCAGAGACGCAGAGACTCTGAGACGCAGTGACACAGAGACTCTGAGAAGCAGAGATTCTGAGTCGCAGAGACTCTGAGACGCAGAGACGCAGAGACTCTGAGACGCAGAGACTCTGAGACGCAGAGACGCAGAGACTCTGAGACGCAGTGACACAGAGATTCTGAGAAGCAGAGATTCTGAGACGCAGAGACTCTGAGACGCAGAGACTCTGAGACGCATAGACTCTGAGACGCAGAGACACTGACACGCAGAGACTCTGAGACGCAGAGGCTCTGAGACGCAGAGACTCTGACACGCAGAGACTCTGAGACGCAGAGACTCCGAGACACAGAGACTCCGAGACGCTGAGACGCAGAGACTCTGAGACGCAGAGACTCTGAGACGCAGAGACGCAGAGACTCTGAGACGCAGAGACTCTGAGATGCAGAGACGCAGAGACTCTGAGACGCAGTGACACAGAGACTCTGAGAAGCAGAGATTCTGAGTCGCAGAGACTCTGAGACGCAGAGACGCAGAGACTCTGAGACGCAGAGACTCTGAGACGCAGAGACGCAGAGACTCTGAGACGCAGTGACACAGAGATTCTGAGAAGCAGAGATTCTGAGACGCAGAGACTCTGAGACGCAGAGACTCTGAGACGCAGAGACTCTGAGACGCAGAGACACTGACACGCAGAGACTCTGAGACGCAGAGGCTCTGAGACGCAGAGACTCTGACACGCAGAGACTCTGACACGCAGAGACTCTGAGACGCAGAGACTCTGAGACGCAGACATGCAGAGACGCAGAGACTCTGAGACGCAGGGACTCTGAGACGCAGAGACTCTGAGACGCAGAGACTCTGAGACGCAGAGACGCCGAGACTCTGAGACGCAGAGACTCTGAGACGCAGAGACGCCGAGACTCTGAGACGCAGTGACTCTGAGATGCAGAGTCTCTGAGACGCAGAGACTCTGAGACGCAGGGACTCTGAGACGCAGAGACTCTAAGACGCAGAGACTCTGAGACGCAGAGACTCTGAGACACAGAGACTCTGAGACGCAGAGACTCTGAGATGCAGAGACTCTGAGACACAGAGACTCTGAGACACAGAGACGCAGACACTCTGAGACACAAAGACTCTGAGACGCAGAGACTCTGAGACGCAGAGACTCTGAGACGCAGAGACGCAGAGACTCTGAGACGCAGAGACTCTGAGACGCAGAGACGCAGAAACTCCGAGACGCAGAGAGTCTGAGACTCTGAGACGCAGAGACTCTGAGACGCAGAGACTCTGAGACGCAGAGACACTGAGACGCAGAGACGCAGTGACTCTGAGACGCAGAGTCTCTGAGACGCAGAGACTCTGAGACGCAGAGACTCTGAGACGCAGAGACACAGAGACTCTGAGACACAGAGGAGACTCTGAGACGCAGAGACTCTGAGACGCAGAGACGCAGACACTCTGAGACGCAGAGACTCTGAGATGCAGAGACGCAGAGACTCTGAGACGCGGAGACTCTCAGATGCAGAGACGCAGAGACTCTGAGACGCAGAGATCATGAGATGCAGAGACTCTGAGACGCAGAGACGCAGAGACTCTGAGACGCAGAGACTCTGAGACGCAGAGACTCTGAGACGCACACATGCAGAGACGCAGAGACTCTGAGACGCAGTGACTCTGAGACGCAGAGACTCTGAGACGCAGAGACTCTGAGACGCAGAGACTCTGAGACTCTGAGACTCTGAGACTCTGAGACGCAAAGACTCTGAGACGCAGAGGCTCTGAGACGCAGAGCCGCAGAGACTCTGAGACGCACAGACGCTGAGACGCAGAGACGCAGAGAGTCTGAGACTCTGAGACGCAGAGACTCTGAGACGCAGAGACGCCGACACTAAGAGAATCTGAGACACAGAGACGCTGAGAGGCAGAAACTCTGAGAAGCAGAGACTCTGAGACGCAGAGACTCTGAGACGCAGAGACTCCGAGACGCAGAGACTCTGAGACGCAGAGACTCTGAGATGCAGAGACTCTGAGACGCAGAGACTCTGAGACGCAGAGACGCAGAGACTCTGAGACGCAGACATGCAGAGACGCGGAGACTCTGAGACGCAGTGACTCTGAGACGCAGAGACGCAGAGACTCTGAGACGCAGAGGAGACTCTGAGACGCAGAGACTCTGAGACGCAGAGACTCTGAGACGCAGAGACGCAGAGACTCTGAGACGCAGAGGGGACTCTGAGACGCAGAGACTCTGAGACGCAGAGACGCAGAGACTCTGAGACGCAGAGGAGACTCTGAGACGCAGAGACTCTGAGACGCTGAGACTCTGAGACGCAGAGACTCTGAGACGCAGAGACTATGAGACGCAGAGACTCTGAGACGCAGAGACGCAGACACTCTGAGACGCAGAGACTCTGAGATGCAGAGACGCAGAGACTCTGAGACGCGGAGACTCTCAGATGCAGAGACGCAGAGACTCTGAGACGCAGAGATTATGAGATGCAGAGACTCTGAGACGCAGAGACTCTGAGACGCAGAGACTCTGAGACGCAGAGATTCTGAGACGCAGAGACTCTGAGACGCAGAGACACTGACACGCAGAGACTCTGAGACGCAGAGGCTCTGAGACGCAGAGACTCTGACACGCAGAGACTCTGACACGCAGAGACTCTGAGACGCAGAGACTCTGAGACGCAGACATGCAGAGACGCAGAGACTCTGAGACGCAGGGACTCTGAGACGCAGAGACTCTGAGACGCAGAGACTCTGAGACGCAGAGACGCCGAGACTCTGAGACGCAGAGACTCTGAGACGCAGAGACTCTGAGACGCAGTGACTCTGAGATGCAGAGTCTCTGAGACGCAGAGACTCTGAGACGCAGGGACTCTGAGACGCAGAGACTCTGAGACGCAGAGACTCTGAGACGCAGAGACTCTGAGACACAGAGACTCTGAGACGCAGAGACTCTGAGATGCAGAGACTCTGAGACGCAGAGACTCTGAGACACAGAGACGCAGACACTCTGAGACACAGAGACTCTGAGACGCTGAGACTCTGAGACGCAGAGACTCTGAGACGCAGAGACTCTGAGACGCAGAGACTCTGAGACGCAGAGACGCAGAAACTCCGAGACGCAGAGAGTCTGAGACTCTGAGACGCAGAGACTCTGAGACGCAGAGACTCTGAGACGCAGAAACTCTGAGACGCAGAGACACTGAGACGCAGAGACGCAGTGACTCTGAGACGCAGAGTCTCTGAGACGCAGAGACTCTGAGACGCAGAGACTCTGAGACGCAGAGACACAGAGACTCTGAGACACAGAGGAGACTCTGAGACGCAGAGACTCTGAGACGCAGAGACGCAGACACTCTGAGACGCAGAGACTCTGAGATGCAGAGACGCAGAGACTCTGAGACGCGGAGACTCTCAGATGCAGAGATGCAGAGACTCTGAGACGCAGAGATCATGAGATGCAGAGACTCTGAGACGCAGAGACTCTGAGACGCAGAGACTCTGAGACGCAGAGACGCAGAGACTCTGAGACGCAGAGACTCTGAGACGCAGAGACTCTGAGACGCAGACATGCAGAGACGCAGAGACTCTGAGACGCAGTGACTCTGAGACGCAGAGACTCTGAGACGCAGAGACTCTGAGACTCTGAGACTCTGAGACTCTGAGACGCAAAGACTCTGAGATGCAGACGCTCTGAGACGCAGAGCCGCAGAGACTCTGAGACGCACAGACGCTGAGACGCAGAGATGCAGAGAGTCTGAGACTCTGAGACGCAGAGACTCTGAGACGCAGAGACGCCGACACTAAGAGAATCTGAGACACAGAGACGCTGAGAGGCAGAAACTCTGAGAAGCAGAGACTCTGAGACGCAGAGACTCTGAGACGCAGAGACTCCGAGACGCAGAGACTCTGAGACGCAGAGACGCAGAGACTCTGAGATGCAGACACTCTGAGACGCAGAGACTCTGAGACGCAGAGACGCAGAGACTCTGAGACGCAGACATGCAGAGACGCAGAGACTCTGAGACGCAGTGACTCTGAGACGCAGAGACGCAGAGACTCTGAGACGCAGAGGAGACTCTGAGACGCAGAGACTCTGAGACGCAGAGACTCTGAGACGCAGAGACTCTGAGACGCAGAGACGCAGAGACTCTGAGACGCAGAGGGGACTCTGAGACGCAGAGACTCTGAGACGCAGAGACGCAGAGACTCTGAAACGCAGAGGAGACTCTGAGACGCAGAGACTCTGAGACGCTGAGACTCTGAGACGCAGAGACTCTGAGACGCAGAGACTATGAGACGCAGTGACTCTGAGACGCAGAGACGCAGACACTCTGAGACGCAGAGACTCTGAGATGCAGAGACGCAGAGACTCTGAGACGCGGAGACTCTCAGATGCAGAGACGCAGAGACTCTGAGACGCAGAGATTATGAGATGCAGAGACTCTGAGACGCAGAGACTCTGAGACGCAGAGACTCTGAGACGCAGAGACGCAGAGACTCTGAGACGCAGAGACTCTGAGACGCAGAGACTCTGAGACGCAGACATGCAGAGACGCAGAGACTCTGAGACGCAGTGACTCTGAGACGCAGACACTCTGAGACGCAGAGACTCTGAGACTCTGAGACTCTGAGACGCAAAGACTCTGAGACGCAGAGGCTCTGAGACGCAGAGACGCAGAGACTCTGAGACGCACAGACGCTGAGACGCAGAGACGCAGAGAGTCTGAGACTCTGAGACGCAGAGACTCTGAGACGCAGAGACGCCGACACTAAGAGAATCTGAGACACAGAGACTCTGAGAGGCAGAAACTCTGAGAAGCAGAGACTCTGAGACGCAGAGACTCTGAGACGCAGAGACTCCGAGACGCAGAGACTCTGAGACGCAGAGACGCAGAGACTCTGAGATGCAGAGACTCTGAGACGCAGAGGCTCTGAGACGCAGAGACTCTGAGATGCAGAGACTCTGAGACGCAGAGGCTCTGAGACGCAGAGACTCCGAGACACAGAGACTCCGAGACGCTGAGACGCAGAGACTCTGAGACGCAGAGACTCTGAGACACAGAGGCTCTGAGACGCAGACATGCAGAGACGCAGAGACTCTGAGACGCAGAGACGCCGAGACTCTGATACGCAGAGACTCTGAGACGCAGAGACGAAGAGACTCTGAGACGCATTGAATCTGAGACGCAGAGTCTCTGAGATGCAGAGACTCTGAGATGCAGAGACTCCTAGTCGCAGGGACTCTGAGACGCAGAGACTCTGAGACGCAGAGACTCTGAGACTCTGAGACGCAGAGACTCTGAGACGCAGACATGCAGAGACGCAGAGACTCTGAGACGCAGGGACTCTGAGACGCAGAGACTCTGAGACGCAGAGACTCTGATACGCAGAGACACCGAGACTCTGAGACGCAGAGACTCTGAGACACAGAGACGCAGACACTCTGAGACACAGAGACTCTGAGACGCAGAGACGCAGAGACTCTGAGACGCAGAGACTCTGAGACGCAGAGACTCTGAGACGCCGAGACGCAGAGACGCAGAAACTCCGAGACGCAGAGACTCTGAGACGCAGAGACTCTGAAACGCAGAGACTCTCAGACGCAGAAACTCTGAGACGCAGAGACACTGAGACGCAGAGACGCAGTGACTCTGAGACGCAGAGTCTCTGAGACGCAGAGACGCAGAGACTCTGAGACGCAGAGACTCTGAGACGCAGAGACGCAGAGACTCTGAGACGCAGAGGAGACTCTGAGACGCAGAGACTCTGAGACGCTGAGACTCTGAGACGCAGAGACTCTGAGACGCAGAGACTATGAGACGCAGAGACTATGAGACGCAGAGACTCTGAGACGCAGAGACGCAGACACTCTGAGACGCAGACACTCTGAGATGCAGAGACTCTGAGACGCGGAGACTCTCCGATGCAGAGACACAGAGACTCTGAGACGCAGAGATTATGAGATGCAGAGACTCTGAGACGCAGAGACTCTGAGACGCAGAGACTCTGAGACGCAGAGACGCAGAGACTCTGAGACGCAGAGACTCTGAGACGCAGAGACTCTGAGACGCAGACATGCAGAGACGCAGAGACTCTGAGACGCAGTGACTCTGAGACGCTGAGACTCTGAGACGCAGAGGCTCTGAGACTCTGAGACTCTGAGACGCAAAGACTCTGAGACGCAGAGGCTCTGAGACGCAGAGACGCAGAGACTCTGAGACGCACAGACGCTGAGACGCAGAGACGCAGAGAGTCTGAGACTCTGAGACGCAGAGACTCTGAGACGCAGAGACGCCGACACTAAGAGAATCTGAGACACAGAGACTCTGAGAGGCAGAGACTCTGAGAAGCAGAGACTCTGAGACGCAGAGACTCTGAGACGCAGAGACTCCGAGACGCAGAGACGCAGAGACTCTGAGACGCAGAGACTCTGAGACGCAGAGACTCTGAGACGCAGACATGCAGAGACGCAGAGACTCTGAGACGCAGTGACTCTGAGACGCTGAGACTCTGAGACGCAGAGACTCTGAGACTCTGAGACGCAAAGACTCTGAGACGCAGAGGCTCTGAGACGCAGAGACTCTGAGACGCACAGACGCTGAGACGCAGAGACGCAGAGAGTCTGAGACTCTGAGACGCAGAGACTCTGAGACGCAGAGACGCCGACACCAAGAGAATCTGAGACACAGAGACTCTGAGAGGCAGAGACTCTGAGAAGCAGAGACTCTGAGACGCAGAGACTCTGAGACGCAGAGACTCCGAGACGCAGAGACTCTGAGACGCAGAGACGCAGAGACTCTGAGATGCAGAGACTCTGAGACGCAGAGGCTCTGAGACGGAGAGACTCCGAGACACAGAGACTCCGAGACGCTGAGACGCAGAGACGCTGAGACGCAGCGACTCTGAGACGCAGAGACTCTGAGACGCAGAGACGCAGAGACTCTGAGACGCAGAGACGCAGAGACTCTGAGACGCAGTGACACAGAGATTCTGAGAAGCAGAGATTCTGAGACGCAGAGACTCTGAGACGCAGAGACTCTGAGACGCAGAGACTCTGAGACGCAGAGACACTGACACGCAGAGACTCTGAGACGCAGAGGCTCTGAGACGCAGAGACTCTGACACGCAGAGACTCTGACACGCAGAGACTCTGAGACGCAGAGACTCTGAGACGCAGACATGCAGAGACGCAGAGACTCTGGGACGCAGGGACTCTGAGACGCAGAGACTCTGAGACGCAGAGACTCTGAGACGCAGAGACGCCGAGACTCTGAGACGCAGAGACTCTGAGACGCAGAGACGCCGAGACTCTGAGACGCAGTGACTCTGAGATGCAGAGTCTCTGAGACGCAGAGACTCTGAGACGCAGGGACTCTAAGACGCAGAGACTCTGAGACGCAGAGACTCTGAGACGCAGAGACTCTGAGACACAGAGACTCTGAGACGCAGAGACTCTGAGATGCAGAGACTCTGAGACGCAGAGACTCTGAGACACAGAGACGCAGACACTCTGAGACACAGAGACTCTGAGACGCAGAGACTCTGAGACGCAGAGACTCTGAGACGCAGAGACGCAGAGACTCTGAGACGCAGAGACTCTGAGACGCAGAGACGCAGAAACTCCGAGACGCAGAGAGTCTGAGACTCTGAGACGCAGAGACTCTGAGACGCAGAGACTCTGAGACGCAGAAACTCTGAGACGCAGAGACACTGAGACGCAGAGACGCAGTGACTCTGAGACGCAGAGTCTCTGAGACGCAGAGACTCTGAGACGCAGAGACTCTGAGACGCAGAGACACAGAGACTCTGAGACACAGAGGAGACTCTGAGACGCAGAGACTCTGAGACGCAGAGACGCAGACACTCTGAGACGCAGAGACTCTGAGATGCAGAGACGCAGAGACTCTGAGACGCGGAGACTCTCAGATGCAGAGACGCAGAGACTCTGAGACGCAGAGATCATGAGATGCAGAGACTCTGAGACGCAGAGACTCTGAGACGCAGAGACTCTGAGACGCAGAGACTCTGAGACGCAGACATGCAGAGACGCAGAGACTCTGAGACGCAGAGACTCTGAGACGCAGAGACGCCGAGACTCTGAGACGCAGAGACTCTGAGACGCAGAGACTCCGAGACTCTGAGCGCAGTGACTCTGAGACGCCGAGTCTCTGAGATGCAGAGACTCTGAGACGCAGAGACTCTGAGTCGCAGAGACGCAGAGACTCTGAGACGCAGAGACTCTGAGACGCAGAGACTCTGAGACGCAGAGACGCAGAGACTCTCAGACGCAGAGACTCTGAGACTCTGAGACGCAGAGACCCTGAGACGCAGAGACTCTGAGACGCAGAGACGCTGAGACGCAGAGACTCTGAGACGCAGACATGCAGAGACGCAGAGACTCTGAGACGCAGTGACTCTGAGACGCAGAGACTCTGAGACGCAGAGACTCTGAGACACAGAGACTCTGAGACTCTGAGACGCAAAGAGTCTGAGACGCAGCGGCTCTGAGACGCAGAGACGCCGAGACTCTGAGACGCAGAGACTCTGAGACGCAGAGACGCAGAGAGTCTGAGACTCTGAGACGCAGAGACTCTGAGACGCAGAGACGCCGACACTAAGAGAATCTGAGACACAGAGACTCTGCGAGGCAGACACTCTGAGAAGCAGAGACTCTGAGACGCAGAGACTCCGAGACGCAGAGACTCTGAGACGCAGAGACGCAGAGACTCTGAGACGCAGAGACTCTGAGACGCAGAGGCTCTGAGACGCAGAGACTCCGAGACACAGAGACTCCGAGACGCTGAGACGCAGAGACTCTGAGACGCAGAGACTCTGAAACGCAGAGACTCTGAGACGCAGAGACTCTGAGACGCAGTGACACAGAGACTCTGAGAAGCAGAGATTCTGAGACGCAGAGACTCTGAGACGCAGAGACTCTGAGACGCAGAGGCTCTGAGACGCAGAGACTCCGAGACACAGAGACTCTGAGACGCAGAGACGCCGAGACTCTGAGACGCAGAGACTCTGAGACGCAGAGACTCCGAGACTCTGAGCGCAGTGACTCTGAGACGCAGAGTCTCTGAGATGCAGAGACTCTGAGACGCAGAGACTCTGAGTCGCAGAGACGCAGAGACTCTGAGACGCAGAGACTCTGAGACGCAGAGACTCTGAGACGCAGAGACTCTCAGACGCAGAGACTCTGAGACACTGAGACGCAGAGACTCTGAGACGCAGAGACTCTGAGACGCAGAGACGCTGAGACGCAGAGACTCTGAGACGCAGACGTGCAGAGGCGCAGAGACTCAGAGACACAGGGACTCTGAGACGCAGTGACTCTGAGACGCAGAGACTCTGAGACGCAGAGACTCTGAGACGCAGAGACTCAGAGACGCTGACATGCAGAGACGCAGAGACTCTGAGAAGCAGGGACTCTGAGACGCCGAGACTCTGATACGCAGAGACTCTGAGACGCAGAGACTCTGAGACGCAGAGACTATGAGACGCAGAGACCATGAGACGCAGAGACTCTGAGACACAGAGACGCAGACACTCTGAGACACAGAGACTCTGAGACGCAGAGACGCAGAGACTCTGAGACGCAGAGACTCTGAGACGCAGAGACTCTGAGACGCCGAGACGCAGAGACGCAGAAACTCCGAGACGCAGAGACTCTGAGACGCAGAGACTCTGAAGCGCAGAGACTCTCAGACGCAGAAACTCTGAGACGCAGAGACACTGAGACGCAGAGATGCAGTGACTCTGAGACGCAGAGTCTCTGAGACGCAGAGACGCAGAGACTCTGAGACGCAGAGACTCTGAGACGCAGAGACGCAGAGACTCTGAGACGCAGAGGAGACTCTGAGACGCAGAGACTCTGAGACGCTGAGACTCTGAGACGCAGAGACTCTGAGACGCAGAGACTATGAGACGCAGAGACTATGAGACGCAGAGACTCTGAGACGCAGAGACGCAGACACTCTGAGACGCAGACACTCTGAGATGCAGAGACTCTGAGACGCGGAGACTCTCCGATGCAGAGACGCAGAGACTCTGAGACGCAGAGATTATGAGATGCAGAGACTCTGAGACGCAGAGACTCTGAGACGCAGAGACTCTGAGACGCAGAGACTCTGAGACGCAGAGACGCAGAGACTCTGAGACGCAGAGACTCTGAGACGCAGAGACTCTGAGACGCAGACATGCAGAGACGCAGAGACTCTGAGACGCAGTGACTCTGAGACGCTGAGACTCTGAGACGCAGAGACTCTGAGACTCTGAGACTCTGAGACGCAAAGACTCTGAGACGCAGAGGCTCTGAGACGCAGAGACGCAGAGACTCTGAGACGCACAGACGCTGAGACGCAGAGACGCAGACAGTCTGAGACTCTGAGACGCAGAGACTCTGAGACGCAGAGACGCCGACACTAAGAGAATCTGAGACACAGAGACTCTGAGAGGCAGAGACTCTGAGACGCAGAGACTCTGAGACGCAGAGACTCTGAGACGCAGAGACTCTGAGACGCAGAGACTCCGAGACGCAGAGACGCAGAGACTCTGAGACGCAGAGACTCTGAGACGCAGAGACTCTGAGACGCAGACATGCAGAGACGCAGAGACTCTGAGACGCACTGACTCTGAGACGCTGAGACTCTGAGACGCAGAGACTCTGAGACTCTGAGACTCTGAGACGCAAAGACTCTGAGACGCAGAGGCTCTGAGACGCAGAGACTCTGAGACGCACAGACGCTGAGACGCAGAGACGCAGAGAGTCTGAGACTCTGAGACGCAGAGACTCTGAGACGCAGAGACGCCGACACCAAGAGAATCTGAGACACAGAGACTCAGAGAGGCAGAGACTCTGAGACGCAGAGACTCCGAGACGCAGAGACTCTGAGACGCAGAGACGCAGAGACGCAGAGACTCTGAGATGCAGAGACTCTGAGACGCAGAGGCTCTGAGACGGAGAGACTCCGAGACACAGAGACTCCGAGACGCTGAGATGCAGAGACGCTGAGACGCAGCGACTCTGAGACGCAGAGACTCTGAGACGCAGAGACGCAGAGACTCTGAGACTCTGAGACGCAGAGACTCTGAGACGCAGAGACTCTGAGACGCAGAAACTCTGAGACGCAGAGACACTGAGACGCAGAGACGCAGTGACTCTGAGACGCAGAGTCTCTGAGACGCAGAGACTCTGAGACGCAGAGACTCTGAGACGCAGAGACACAGAGACTCTGAGACACAGAGGAGACTCTGAGACGCAGAGACTCTGAGACGCAGGGACGCAGACACTCTGAGACGCAGAGACTCTGAGATGCAGAGACGCAGAGACTCTGAGACGCGGAGACTCTCAGATGCAGAGACGCAGAGACTCTGAGACGCAGAGATTATGAGATGCAGAGTCTCTGAAACGCAGAGACTCTGAGACGCAGGGACTCTGAGACGCAGAGACTCTGAGACGCAAGACTCCGAGACACAGAGACGCAGAGACTCTGAGACGCAGAGGCTCTGAGACGCAGAGACGCAGAGACTCTGAGACGCAGAGACTCTGAGACGCAGAGGCTCTGAGACGCAAGACTCCGAGACACAGAGACTCCGAGACGCAGAGACGCAGAGACTCTGAGACGCAGAGACTCTGAGACACAGAGACTCTGAGACGCAGAGACGCAGAGACTCTGAGACGCAGAGGAGACTCTGAGACGCAGAGACTCTGAGACGCTGAGACTATGAGACGCAGAGACTCTGAGACGCAGAGACGCAGACACTCTGAGACGCAGAGACTCTGAGATGCAGAGACGCAGAGACTCTGAGACGCGGAGACTCTCAGATGCAGAGACGCAGAGACTCTGAGACGCAGAGATTATGAGATGCAGAGACTCTGAGACGCAGAGACTCTGAGACGCAGAGACGCAGAGACTCTGAGACGCAGAGACTCTGAGACGCAGAGACTCTGAAACGCAGAGAATCTGAGACGCAGACATGCAGAGACGCAGAGACTCTGAGACGCAGTGACTCTGAGACGCAGAGGCTCTGAGACGCAGAGACGCAGAGACTCTGAGACGCAGAGACTCTGAGACGCAGAGGCTCTGAGACGCAGAGACGCAGAGACTCTGAGACGCACAGACGCTGAGACGCAGAGACGCAGAGACGCAGAGAGTCTGAGCCTCTGAGACGCAGAGAAGCCGACACTAAGAGAATCTGAGACACAGAGACTCTGAGAGGCAGAGACTCTGAGAAGCAGAGACTCTGAGACGCAGAGACTCTGAGACGCAGAGACTCCGAGACGCAGAGACTCTGAGACGCAGAGACGCAGAGACTCTGAGATGCAGAGACTCTGAGACGCAGAGGCTCTGAGACGCAGAGACTCCGAGACACAGAGACTCCGAGACGCTGAGACGCAGAGACTCTGAGACGCAGAGACTCTGAGACGCAGAGACGCAGAGACTCTGAGACGCAGAGACTCTGAGATGCAGAGACGCAGAGACTCTGAGACGCAGTGACACAGAGACTCTGAGAAGCAGAGATTCTGAGTCGCAGAGACTCTGAGACGCAGAGACGCAGAGACTCTGAGACGCAGAGACTCTGAGACGCAGAGACTCTGAGACGCAGTGACACAGAGATTCTGAGAAGCAGAGATTCTGAGACGCAGAGACTCTGAGACGCAGAGACTCTGAGACTCTGAGACGCAGAGACCCTGAGACGCAGAGACTCTGAGACGCAGAGAAGCTGAGACGCAGAGAGTCTGAGACGCAGACATGCAGAGACGCAGTGACTCTGAGACGCAGTGACTCTGAGACGCAGAGACTCTGAGACGCAGAGACTCTGAGACACAGAGACTTTGAGACTCTGAGACGCAAAGAGTCTGAGACGCAGAGACTCCGAGACACAGAGACTCCGAGACGCTGAGACGCAGAGACTCTGAGACGCAGAGACTCTGAGACGCAGAGACTCTGAGACGCAGAGACGCAGAGACTCTGAGACGCAGAGACTCCGAGACTCTGAGCGCAGTGACTCTGAGACGCAGAGTCTCTGAGATGCAGAGACTCTGAGACGCAGAGACTCTGAGTCGCAGAGACGCAGAGACTCTGAGACGCAGAGACTCTGAGACGCAGAGACTCTGAGACGCTGAGACTCTGAGACGCAGAGACTCTGAGATGCAGAGACTATGAGACGCAGAGACTCTGAGACGCAGAGACGCAGACACTCTGAGACGCAGAGACTCTGAGATGCAGAGACGCAGAGACTCTGAGACGCGGAGACTCTCAGATGCAGAGACGCAGAGACTCTGAGACGCAGAGATTATGAGACGCAGAGACTCTGAGACGCAGAGACGCAGAGACTCTGAGACGCAGAGACTCTGAGACGCAGAGACTCTGAGACGCAGACATGCAGAGACGCAGAGACTCTGAGACGCAGTGACTCTGAGACGCAGAGACTCTGAGACGCAGAGACTCTGAGACTCTGAGACTCTGAGACGCAAAGACTCTGAGACGCAGAGGCTCTGAGACGCAGAGACGCAGAGACTCTGAGACGCACAGACGCTGAGACGCAGAGACGCAGAGAGTCTGAGACTCTGAGACGCAGAGACTCTGAGACGCAGAGACGCCGAGACTCTGAGACGCAGAGACTCTGAGACGCAGAGACGCAGAGACTCTGAGACGCAGAGACTCTGAGATGCAGAGACGCAGAGACTCTGAGACGCAGTGACACAGAGACTCTGAGAAGCAGAGATTCTGAGTCGCAGAGACTCTGAGACGCAGAGACGCAGAGACTCTGAGACGCAGAGACTCTGAGACGCAGAGACGCAGAGACTCTGAGACGCAGTGACACAGAGATTCTGAGAAGCAGAGATTCTGAGACGCAGAGACTCTGAGACGCAGAGACTCTGAGACTCTGAGACGCAGAGACCCTGAGACGCAGAGACTCTGAGACGCAGAGAAGCTGAGACGCAGAGACTCTGAGACGCAGACATGCAGAGACGCAGTGACTCTGAGACGCAGTGACTCTGAGACGCAGAGACTCTGAGACGCAGAGACTCTGAGACACAGAGACTTTGAGACTCTGAGACGCAAAGAGTCTGAGACGCAGAGACTCCGAGACACAGAGACTCCGAGACGCTGAGACGCAGAGACTCTGAGACGCAGAGACTCTGAGACGCAGAGACTCTGAGACGCAGAGACGCAGAGACTCTGAGACGCAGAGACTCCGAGACTCTGAGCGCAGTGACTCTGAGACGCAGAGTCTCTGAGATGCAGAGACTCTGAGACGCAGAGACTCTGAGTCGCAGAGACGCAGAGACTCTGAGACGCAGAGACTCTGAGACGCAGAGACTCTGAGACGCTGAGACTCTGAGACGCAGAGACTCTGAGACGCAGAGACTATGAGACGCAGAGACTCTGAGACGCAGAGACGCAGACACTCTGAGACGCAGAGTCTCTGAGATGCAGAGACGCAGAGACTCTGAGACGCGGAGACTCTCAGATGCAGAGACGCAGAGACTCTGAGACGCAGAGATTATGAGACGCAGAGACTCTGAGACGCAGAGACGCAGAGACTCTGAGACGCAGAGACTCTGAGACGCAGAGACTCTGAGACGCAGACATGCAGAGACGCAGAGACTCTGAGACGCAGTGACTCTGAGACGCAGAGACTCTGAGACGCAGAGACTCTGAGACTCTGAGACTCTGAGACGCAAAGACTCTGAGACGCAGAGGCTCTGAGACGCAGAGACGCAGAGACTCTGAGACGCACAGACGCTGAGACGCAGAGACGCAGAGAGTCTGAGACTCTGAGACGCAGAGACTCTGAGACGCAGAGACGCCGAGACTCTGAGACGCAGAGTCTCTGAGACGCAGAGACTCTGAGACGCAGAGACGCCAAGACTCTGAGACGCAGAGACTCTGAGACGCAGAGACTCCGAGATTCTGAGACGCAGAGACTCTGAGTCGCAGAGACTCTGAGACGCAGAGACTCTGAGACGCAGAGACTCTGAGACGCAGAGGCTCTGAGTCGCAGACGCCGAGACGCAGAGACTCTGAGATGCAGAGACGCCGAGACTCTGAGACGCAGAGACGCAGAGAGTCTGAGACTCTGAGACGCAGAGACTCTGCGACGCAGAGACGCTGAGACGCAGAGACGCAGAGACGCCGAGACTCTGAGACACAGAGACGCAGACACTCTGAGACACAGAGACTCTGAGACGCAGAGACGCAGAGACTCTGAGACGCAGAGACTCTGAGACGCCGAGACTCTGAGACGCAGAGACTCTGAGACGCAGAGATGCCGAGACTCTGAGACGCAGAGACTCTGAGACGCAGAGACTCTGAGACGCAGAGACTATGAGACGTAGAGACCATGAGACGCAGAGACCATGAGACGCAGAGACTCTGAGACACAGAGACGCAGACACTCTGAGACACAGAGACTCTGAGACGCAGAGACGCAGAGACTCTGAGGCGCAGAGACTCTGAGACACAGAGACGCAGAGACTCTGAGACGCAGAGACTCTGAGACGCCGAGACGCAGAGACGCAGGGACTCCGAGACGCAGAGACTCTGAGACTCTGAGACGCAGAGACTCTGAGACGCCGGAACTCTGAGACGCAGAGACACTGAGACGCAGAGATGCAGTGACTCTGAGACGCAGAGTCTCTGAGACGCAGAGACTCTGAGACGCAGAGACTCTGAGTCGCAGAGACTCTGAGACGCAGAGACTCTGAGACGCAGAGACTGTGAGACGCAGAGGCTCTGAGATGCAGAGACTCCGAGACACAGAGGCTCTGAGACGCAGAGACGCAGAGACTCTGAGACGCAGAGATTCTGAGACGCAGAGACTCAGAGACGCAGAGATTCTGAGACGCAGAGACTCTGAGACGCAGAGACGCAGAGTCTCTGAGACGCAGCGACTCTGATACTCTGAGACGCAGAGACTCTGAGACACAGAGACTCTGATACGCAGAGACTCTGAGATGCAGAGACTCTGAGACGCAGAGACTCTGAGACGCAGACATGCAGAGGCGCAGAGACTCTGAGACGCAGGGACTCTGAGACGCAGAGACTCTGAGACGCAGAGACTCTGAGACGCAGAGACTCTGAGACGCAGAGACGCCGAGACTCTGAGACGCAGAGACTCTGAGACACAGAGACGCCGAGACTCTGAGACGCAGAGACTCTGAGACGCAGAGACTCTGAGTCGCAGAGACTCTGAGACGCAGAGACTCTGCGACGCCGAGACTCTGAGACTCTGAGACGCAGAGACTCTGAGACGCAGGGACTCTGAGACGCAGAGACTCTGAGACGCAGTGACTCTGAGACGCAGAGTCTCTGAGACGCAGAGACTCTGACACGCAGAGACTCTGAGACGCAGGGACTCCGAGACGCAGAGACTCTGAGACGCAGAGACTCCGAGACGCAGAGACTCCGAGACGCAGAGACTCTGAGACGCAGAGATTCTGAGACGCAGAGACTCTGAGACACAGAGACTCTGAGACGCAGAGACTCTGGGACGCAGAGACTTTGAGACGCAGAGACTCTGAGACGCAGAAATGCAGAGGCGCAGAGACTCTGAGACGCAGGGACTCTGAGACGCAGAGACTCTGAGACGCAGAGACTCGGAGACGCAGAGACTCTTAGGCGCAGAGACGCCGAGACTCTGAGACGCAGAGACGCCGAGGCTCTGAGACGCAGAGTCTCTGAGACGCAGAGACTCTGAGACGCAGAGACTCTGAGTCGCAGAGACTCTGAGACGCAGAGACTCTGAGACGCAGAGACTCTGAGACTCTGAGAGGCAGAGACTCTGAGACGCAGAGACTCTGAGACGCAGAGACTCTGAGACGCAGGGACTCTGAGACTCTGAGACGCAGAGACTCTGAGACGCAGAGACTCTGAGACGCAGAGACTCCGAGACGCAGAGACTCTGAGACGCAGAGACGCAGAGAGTCTGAGACTCTGAGACGCAGAGACGCAGAGACTCTGAGACGCAGAGACTCTGAGACGCAGAGTCTCTGAGACGCAGAGACTCTGAGACGCAGAGACTCTGAGACGCAGGGACTCTGACACGCAGAGACTCTGAGACGCAGAGACTCTGAGACGCAGAGACTCCGAGACGCAGAGACCCCGAGACGCAGAGTCGCAGAGACTCTGAGACGCAGAGACTCTGGGACGCAGAGACTCTGAGACGCAGAGACTCTGAGACGCAGACATGCAGAGACGCAGAGACTCTGAGACGCAGCGACGCCGAGACGCAGACATGCAGAGACGCAGAGACTTTGAGACGCAGAGACTCTGAGACGCAGAGACTCTGAGACGCAGAGACGCAGTGACTCTGAGACGCAGAGACTCTGAGAAGCAGAGACTTTGAGACGCAGAGACTCTGACACGCAGAGACTCTGAGACGCAGACATGCAGAGACGCAGAGACTCTGAGACGCAGGGACTCTGAGACGCAGAGACGCCGAGACTCTGAGACACAGAGACTTTGAGACGCAGAGACTCTGACACGCAGAGACTCTGAGACGCAGACATGCAGAGACGCAGAGACTCTGAGACGCAGGGACTCTGAGACGCAGAGACTCTGAGACGCAGAGACTCTGAGACGCAGAGACTCTGAGACGCAGAGACTCTGAGACGCAGAGACTCTGAGACGCAGAGACGCCGAGACTCTGAGACGCAGTGACTCTGAGATGCAGAGTCTCTCAGACGCAGAGACTCTGAGACGCAGAGACTCTGAGACGCAGAGACTCTGAGACGCAGAGACGCAGAGACTCCGAGACACAGATGCTCTGAGACGCAGAGAAGCAGAGACTCTGAGACGCAGAGATTCTGAGACGCAGAGACTCTGAGACACAGAGACTCTGAGACGCAGAGACTTTGAGACGCAGAGACTCTGAGACGCACAGACTCTGAGACGCCGAGACTCTGAGACGCAGAGACTCTGAGACGCAGAGACGCTGAGACTCTGAGACGCAGAGACTCTGAGACGCAGAGACCCTGAGGCGCAGAGACTCTGAGACTCTGAGACGCAGAGACTCTGAGACGCAGAGACTCTGAGACACAGAGACTCTGTGACGCAGACATGCAGAGACGCAGAGACTCTGAGCCGCAGAGACTCTGAGACTCAGAGACGCCGAGACTCTGAGACGCAGAGACTCTGAGACGCAGAGACGAAGAGACTCTGAGACGCATTGACTCTGAGATGCAGAGTCTCTGAGATGCAGAGACGCAGAGACTCTGAGATGCAGAGACGCCGAGACTCTGAGACGCAGAGACGCAGAGAGTCTGAGACTCTGAGACGCAGAGACTCTGAGACGCAGAGACGACGAGACTCTGAGACGCAGAGACGCCGAGACTCTGAGACACAGAGACGCAGACACTCTGAGACACAGAGACTCTGAGACGCAGAGACGCAGAGACTCTGAGACGCAGAGACTCTGAGACGCCGAGACTCTGAGACGCAGAGACTCTGAGACGCAGAGACGCCGAGACTCTGAGACGCAGAGACTCTGAGACGCAGAGACCATGAGACGCAGAGACCATGAGACGCAGAGACGCAGAGACTCTGAGACACAGAGACGCAGACACTCTGAGACACAGAGACTCTGAGACGCAGAGACGCAGAGACTCTGAGACGCAGAGACTCTGAGACGCAGAGACGCAGAGACTCTGAGACGCAGAGACTCTGAGACGCCGAGACGCAGAGACGCAGGGACTCCGAGACGCAGAGACTCTGAGACTCTGAGACGCAGAGACTCTGAGACGCAGAGACTCTGAGACGCAGAAACTCTGAGACGCAGAGACACTGAGACGCAGAGATGCAGTGACTCTGAGACGCAGAGTCTCTGAGACGCAGAGACTCTGAGACGCAGAGACTCTGAGTCGCAGAGACTCTGAGACGCAGAGACTCTGAGACGCAGAGACTGTGAGACGCAGAGGCTCTGAGATGCAGAGACTCCGAGACACAGAGGCTCTGAGACGCAGAGACGCAGAGACTCTGAGACGCAGAGATTCTGAGACGCAGAGACTCTGAGACGCAGAGACTCTGAGACGCAGAGACTCTGAGACGCAGAGACGCAGAGTCTCTGAGACGCAGAGACTCTGATACTCTGAGACGCAGAGACTCTGAGACGCAGAGACTCTGAGACGCAGAGACTCTGAGATGCAGAGACTCTGAGACGCAGAGACTCTGAGACGCAGACATGCAGAGGCGCAGTGACTCTGAGACGCAGGGACTCTGAGACGCAGAGACTCTGAGACGCAGAGACTCTGAGACGCAGAGACTCTGAGACGCAGAGACGCCGAGACTCTGAGACGCAGAGACTCTGAGACGCAGAGACGCCGAGAATCTGAGACGCAGAGACTTTGAGACGCAGAGACTCTGAGTCGCAGAGACTCTGAGACGCAGAGACTCTGAGACGCCGAGACTCTGAGACTCTGAGACGCAGAGACTCTGAGACGCAGGGACTCTGAGACGCAGAGACTCTGAGACGCAGTGACTCTGAGACGCAGAGTCTCTGAGACGCAGAGACTCTGAGACGCAGAGACTCTGAGACGCAGGGACTCTGAGACGCAGAGACTCTGAGACGCAGAGACTCTGAGACGCAGAGACGCAGAGAGTCTGAGACTCTGAGACGCAGAGACTCTGAGACGCAGAGACGACGAGACTCTGAGACGCAGAGACGCCGAGACTCTGAGACACAGAGACGCAGACACTCTGAGACACAGAGACTCTGAGACGCAGAGACGCAGAGACTCTGAGACGCAGAGACTCTGAGACGCCGAGACTCTGAGACGCAGAGACTCTGAGACGCAGAGACGCCGAGACTCTGAGACGCAGAGACTCTGAGACGCAGAGACCATGAGACGCAGAGACCATGAGACGCAGAGACGCAGAGACTCTGAGACACAGAGACGCAGACACTCTGAGACACAGAGACTCTGAGACGCAGAGACGCAGAGACTCTGAGACGCAGAGACTCTGAGACGCAGAGACGCAGAGACTCTGAGACGCAGAGACTCTGAGACGCCGAGACGCAGAGACGCAGGGACTCCGAGACGCAGAGACTCTGAGACTCTGAGACGCAGAGACTCTGAGACGCAGAGACTCTGAGACGCAGAAACTCTGAGACGCAGAGACACTGAGACGCAGAGATGCAGTGACTCTGAGACGCAGAGTCTCTGAGACGCAGAGACTCTGAGACGCAGAGACTCTGAGTCGCAGAGACTCTGAGACGCAGAGACTCTGAGACGCAGAGACTGTGAGACGCAGAGGCTCTGAGATGCAGAGACTCCGAGACACAGAGGCTCTGAGACGCAGAGACGCAGAGACTCTGAGACGCAGAGATTCTGAGACGCAGAGACTCTGAGACGCAGAGACTCTGAGACGCAGAGACTCTGAGACGCAGAGACGCAGAGTCTCTGAGACGCAGAGACTCTGATACTCTGAGACGCAGAGACTCTGAGACGCAGAGACTCTGAGACGCAGAGACTCTGAGATGCAGAGACTCTGAGACGCAGAGACTCTGAGACGCAGACATGCAGAGGCGCAGTGACTCTGAGACGCAGGGACTCTGAGACGCAGAGACTCTGAGACGCAGAGACTCTGAGACGCAGAGACTCTGAGACGCAGAGACGCCGAGACTCTGAGACGCAGAGACTCTGAGACGCAGAGACGCCGAGAATCTGAGACGCAGAGACTTTGAGACGCAGAGACTCTGAGTCGCAGAGACTCTGAGACGCAGAGACTCTGAGACGCCGAGACTCTGAGACTCTGAGACGCAGAGACTCTGAGACGCAGGGACTCTGAGACGCAGAGACTCTGAGACGCAGTGACTCTGAGACGCAGAGTCTCTGAGACGCAGAGACTCTGAGACGCAGAGACTCTGAGACGCAGGGACTCTGAGACGCAGAGACTCTGAGACGCAGAGACTCTGAGACGCAGAGACTCCGAGACGCAGAGACTCCGAGACGCAGAGACGCAGAGACTCTGAGACGCAGAGATTCTGAGACGCTGAGACTCTGAGACACAGAGACTCTGAGACGCAGAGACTCTGGGACGCAGAGACTTTGAGACGCAGAGACTCTGAGACGCAGAGACTCTGAGATGCAGAGACTCTGAGACGCAGAGACGCAGTGACTCTGAGACGCAGAGACTCTGAGACGCAGAGACTCTGAGACTCTGAGACGCAGAGACTCTGAGACGCAGAGACTCTGAGACGCAGAAATGCAGAGGCGCAGAGACTCTGAGACGCAGGGACTCTGAGACGCAGAGACTCTGAGACTCTGAGAGGCAGAGACTCTGAGACGCAGAGATTCTGAGACGCAGAGACTCTGAGACGCAGAGCCTCTGAGACGCAGAGACGCAGAGACTCTGAGACGCAGAGACTCTGAGACGCAGAGACGACGAGACTCTGAGACGCAGAGACGCCGAGACTCTGAGACACAGAGACGCAGACACTCTGAGACACAGAGACTCTGAGACGCAGAGACGCAGAGACTCTGAGACGCAGAGACTCTGAGACGCCGAGACTCTGAGACGCAGAGACTCTGAGACGCAGAGACGCCGAGACTCTGAGACGCAGAGACTCTGAGACGCAGAGACCATGAGACGCAGAGACCATGAGACGCAGAGACGCAGAGACTCTGAGACACAGAGACGCAGACACTCTGAGACACAGAGACTCTGAGACGCAGAGACGCAGAGACTCTGAGACGCAGAGACTCTGAGACGCAGAGACGCAGAGACTCTGAGACGCAGAGACTCTGAGACGCCGAGACGCAGAGACGCAGGGACTCCGAGACGCAGAGACTCTGAGACTCTGAGACGCAGAGACTCTGAGACGCAGAGACTCTGAGACGCAGAAACTCTGAGACGCAGAGACACTGAGACGCAGAGATGCAGTGACTCTGAGACGCAGAGTCTCTGAGACGCAGAGACTCTGAGACGCAGAGACTCTGAGTCGCAGAGACTCTGAGACGCAGAGACTCTGAGACGCAGAGACTGTGAGACGCAGAGGCTCTGAGATGCAGAGACTCCGAGACACAGAGGCTCTGAGACGCAGAGACGCAGAGACTCTGAGACGCAGAGATTCTGAGACGCAGAGACTCTGAGACGCAGAGACTCTGAGACGCAGAGACTCTGAGACGCAGAGACGCAGAGTCTCTGAGACGCAGAGACTCTGATACTCTGAGACGCAGAGACTCTGAGACGCAGAGACTCTGAGACGCAGAGACTCTGAGATGCAGAGACTCTGAGACGCAGAGACTCTGAGACGCAGACATGCAGAGGCGCAGTGACTCTGAGACGCAGGGACTCTGAGACGCAGAGACTCTGAGACGCAGAGACTCTGAGACGCAGAGACTCTGAGACGCAGAGACGCCGAGACTCTGAGACGCAGAGACTCTGAGACGCAGAGACGCCGAGAATCTGAGACGCAGAGACTTTGAGACGCAGAGACTCTGAGTCGCAGAGACTCTGAGACGCAGAGACTCTGAGACGCCGAGACTCTGAGACTCTGAGACGCAGAGACTCTGAGACGCAGGGACTCTGAGACGCAGAGACTCTGAGACGCAGTGACTCTGAGACGCAGAGTCTCTGAGACGCAGAGACTCTGAGACGCAGAGACTCTGAGACGCAGGGACTCTGAGACGCAGAGACTCTGAGACGCAGAGACTCTGAGACGCAGAGACGCAGAGAGTCTGAGACTCTGAGACGCAGAGACTCTGAGACGCAGAGACGACGAGACTCTGAGACGCAGAGACGCCGAGACTCTGAGACACAGAGACGCAGACACTCTGAGACACAGAGACTCTGAGACGCAGAGACGCAGAGACTCTGAGACGCAGAGACTCTGAGACGCCGAGACTCTGAGACGCAGAGACTCTGAGACGCAGAGACGCCGAGACTCTGAGACGCAGAGACTCTGAGACGCAGAGACCATGAGACGCAGAGACCATGAGACGCAGAGACGCAGAGACTCTGAGACACAGAGACGCAGACACTCTGAGACACAGAGACTCTGAGACGCAGAGACGCAGAGACTCTGAGACGCAGAGACTCTGAGACGCAGAGACGCAGAGACTCTGAGACGCAGAGACTCTGAGACGCCGAGACGCAGAGACGCAGGGACTCCGAGACGCAGAGACTCTGAGACTCTGAGACGCAGAGACTCTGAGACGCAGAGACTCTGAGACGCAGAAACTCTGAGACGCAGAGACACTGAGACGCAGAGATGCAGTGACTCTGAGACGCAGAGTCTCTGAGACGCAGAGACTCTGAGACGCAGAGACTCTGAGTCGCAGAGACTCTGAGACGCAGAGACTCTGAGACGCAGAGACTGTGAGACGCAGAGGCTCTGAGATGCAGAGACTCCGAGACACAGAGGCTCTGAGACGCAGAGACGCAGAGACTCTGAGACGCAGAGATTCTGAGACGCAGAGACTCTGAGACGCAGAGACTCTGAGACGCAGAGACTCTGAGACGCAGAGACGCAGAGTCTCTGAGACGCAGAGACTCTGATACTCTGAGACGCAGAGACTCTGAGACGCAGAGACTCTGAGACGCAGAGACTCTGAGATGCAGAGACTCTGAGACGCAGAGACTCTGAGACGCAGACATGCAGAGGCGCAGTGACTCTGAGACGCAGGGACTCTGAGACGCAGAGACTCTGAGACGCAGAGACTCTGAGACGCAGAGACTCTGAGACGCAGAGACGCCGAGACTCTGAGACGCAGAGACTCTGAGACGCAGAGACGCCGAGAATCTGAGACGCAGAGACTTTGAGACGCAGAGACTCTGAGTCGCAGAGACTCTGAGACGCAGAGACTCTGAGACGCCGAGACTCTGAGACTCTGAGACGCAGAGACTCTGAGACGCAGGGACTCTGAGACGCAGAGACTCTGAGACGCAGTGACTCTGAGACGCAGAGTCTCTGAGACGCAGAGACTCTGAGACGCAGAGACTCTGAGACGCAGGGACTCTGAGACGCAGAGACTCTGAGACGCAGAGACTCTGAGACGCAGAGACTCCGAGACGCAGAGACTCCGAGACGCAGAGACGCAGAGACTCTGAGACGCAGAGATTCTGAGACGCTGAGACTCTGAGACACAGAGACTCTGAGACGCAGAGACTCTGGGACGCAGAGACTTTGAGACGCAGAGACTCTGAGACGCAGAGACTCTGAGATGCAGAGACTCTGAGACGCAGAGACGCAGTGACTCTGAGACGCAGAGACTCTGAGACGCAGAGACTCTGAGACTCTGAGACGCAGAGACTCTGAGACGCAGAGACTCTGAGACGCAGAAATGCAGAGGCGCAGAGACTCTGAGACGCAGGGACTCTGAGACGCAGAGACTCTGAGACTCTGAGAGGCAGAGACTCTGAGACGCAGAGATTCTGAGACGCAGAGACTCTGAGACGCAGAGCCTCTGAGACGCAGAGACGCAGAGACTCTGAGACGCAGAGACTCTGAGACGCAGAGACGCCGAGACTCTGAGACGCAGAGTCTCTGAGACGCAGAGACTCTGAGACGCAGAGACTCTGAGTCGCAGAGACTCTGAGACGCAGAGACTCTGAGACGCAGAGACTCTGAGACTCTGAGAGGCAGAGACTCTGAGACGCAGAGATTCTGAGACGCAGAGACTCTGAGACGCAGAGCCTCTGAGACGCAGAGACGCAGAGACTCTGAGACGCAGAGACTCTGAGACGCAGAGACGCCGAGACGCAGAGACTCTGAGGCGCAGAGACGCCGAGACTCTGAGACGCAGAGACTCTGAGACGCAGAGACGAAGAGACTCTGAGACGCATTGACTCTGAGATGCAGAGTCTCTGAGATGCAGAAACTCTGAGACGCAGAGACTCTGAGACGCCGAGACGAAGAGACTCTGAGACGCATTGACTCTGAGATGCAGAGTCTCTGAGATGCAGAAACTCTGAGTCGCAGGGACTCTGAGACGCAGAGACTCTGAGACGCAGAGACTCTGAGACTCTGAGACGCAGAGACTCTGAGACGCAGACATGCAGAGACGCAGAGACTCTGAGACGCAGAGACTCTGAGACGCAGAGACTCCGGGACTCTGAGCGCAGTGACTCTGAGACGCAGAGACTCCGGGACTCTGAGATGCAGAGACTCTGAGACGCAGAGACTCTGAGTCGCAGAGACGCAGAGACTCTGAGACGCAGAGACTCTGAGACGCAGACATGCAGAGACGCAGAGACTCTGAGACGCAGAGACGCCGAGACTCTGGGACGCAGAGACTCTGAGACGCGGAGACTCCGGGACTCTGAGCGCAGTGACTCTGAGACGCAGAGTCTCTGAGATGCAGAGACTCTGAGACGCAGAGACTCTGAGTCGCAGAGACGCAGAGACTCTGAGACGCAGAGACTCTGAGACGCAGAGACTCTGAGACGCAGAGACGCAGAGACTCTCAGACGCAGAGACTCTGAGACTCTGAGACGCAGAGACTCTGAGACGCAGAGACTCTGAGACGCAGAGACGCTGAGACGCAGAGACTCTGAGACGCAGACATGCAGAGGCGCAGAGACTCAGAAACGCAGGGACTCTGAGACTGAGAAACTCTGAGACGCAGAGTATCTGAGACGCAGAGACTCTGAGATGCAGAGACGCCGAGACTCTGAGACGCAGAGACTCTGAGACGCAGAGACGCCGAGACTCTGAGACTCAGAGTCTCTGAGACGCAGAGACTCTGAGACGCAGAGACTCTAAGTCGCAGAGACTCTGAGACGCAGAGACTCTGAGACGCAGAGACTCTCAGACTCTGAGACGCAGAGACTCTGAGACGCAGAGGCTCTGAGACGCAGAGACGCCGAGACTCTGAGACGCAGAGTCTCTGAGACGCAGAGACTCTGAGACGCAGAGACTCTGAGTCGCAGAGACTCTGAGACGCAGAGACTCTGAGACGCAGAGACTCTGAGACTCTGAGAGGCAGAGACTCTGAGACACAGAGACTCTGAGACGCAGAGACTCTGAGACGCAGGGACTCTGAGACTCTGAGACGCAGAGACTCTGAGACGCAGAGACTCTGAGACGCAGAGACTCTGAGACGCTGACATGCAGAGACGCCGAGACTCTGAGACGCAGAGACGCAGAGAGTCTGAGACTCTGAGACGCAGAGACGCAGAGACTCTGAGACGCAGTGACTCTGAGACGCAGAGTCTCTGAGACGCAGAGACTCTGAGACGCAGGGACTCTGACACGCAGAGACTCTGAGACGCAGAGACTCTGAGACGCAGAGACTCCGAGACGCAGAGACTCCGAGACGCAGAGACGCAGAGACTCTGAGACGCAGAGATTCTGAGACGCAGAGACTCTGAGACGCAGAGACTCTGAGACGCAGAGACTCTGGGACGCAGAGACTCTGAGACGCAGAGACTCTGGGACGCAGAGACTTTGAGACGCAGAGACTCTGAGACGCAGAGACTCTGAGATGCAGAGACTCTGAGACGCAGAGACGCAGTGACTCTGAGACGCAGAGACTCTGAGACGCAGAGACTCTGAGACTCTGAGACGCAGAGACTCTGAGACGCAGAGAGTCTGAGTCGCAGAGACTCTGAGACGCAGAAATGCAGAGGCGCAGAGACTCTGAGACACAGGGACTCTGAGACGCAGAGACTCTGAGACGCAGAGACTCTGAGACGCAGAGACTCTGAGACGCAGAGACGCAGAGACTCTGAGACGCAGAGACTCCGAGACTCTGAGCGCAGTGACTCTGAGACGCAGAGTCTCTGAGATGCAGAGACTCTGAGACGCAGAGACTCTGAGTCGCAGAGACGCAGAGACTCTGAGACGCAGAGACTCTGAGACGCAGAGACTCTGAGACGCTGAGACTCTGAGACGCAGAGACTCTGAGACGCAGAGACTATGAGACGCAGAGACTCTGAGACGCAGAGACGCAGACACTCTGAGACGCAGAGTCTCTGAGATGCAGAGACGCAGAGACTCTGAGACGCGGAGACTCTCAGATGCAGAGACGCAGAGACTCTGAGACGCAGAGATTATGAGACGCAGAGACTCTGAGACGCAGAGACGCAGAGACTCTGAGACGCAGAGACTCTGAGACGCAGAGACTCTGAGACGCAGACATGCAGAGACGCAGAGACTCTGAGACGCAGTGACTCTGAGACGCAGAGACTCTGAGACGCAGAGACTCTGAGACTCTGAGACTCTGAGACGCAAAGACTCTGAGACGCAGAGGCTCTGAGACGCAGAGACGCAGAGACTCTGAGACGCACAGACGCTGAGACGCAGAGACGCAGAGAGTCTGAGACTCTGAGACGCAGAGACTCTGAGACGCAGAGACGCCGAGACTCTGAGACGCAGAGTCTCTGAGACGCAGAGACTCTGAGACGCAGAGACGCCAAGACTCTGAGACGCAGAGACTCTGAGACGCAGAGACTCCGAGATTCTGAGACGCAGAGACTCTGAGTCGCAGAGACTCTGAGACGCAGAGACTCTGAGACGCAGAGACTCTGAGACGCAGAGGCTCTGAGTCGCAGACGCCGAGACGCAGAGACTCTGAGATGCAGAGACGCCGAGACTCTGAGACGCAGAGACGCAGAGAGTCTGAGACTCTGAGACGCAGAGACTCTGCGACGCAGAGACGCTGAGACGCAGAGACGCAGAGACGCCGAGACTCTGAGACACAGAGACGCAGACACTCTGAGACACAGAGACTCTGAGACGCAGAGACGCAGAGACTCTGAGACGCAGAGACTCTGAGACGCCGAGACTCTGAGACGCAGAGACTCTGAGACGCAGAGATGCCGAGACTCTGAGACGCAGAGACTCTGAGACGCAGAGACTCTGAGACGCAGAGACTATGAGACGTAGAGACCATGAGACGCAGAGACCATGAGACGCAGAGACTCTGAGACACAGAGACGCAGACACTCTGAGACACAGAGACTCTGAGACGCAGAGACGCAGAGACTCTGAGGCGCAGAGACTCTGAGACACAGAGACGCAGAGACTCTGAGACGCAGAGACTCTGAGACGCCGAGACGCAGAGACGCAGGGACTCCGAGACGCAGAGACTCTGAGACTCTGAGACGCAGAGACTCTGAGACGCCGGAACTCTGAGACGCAGAGACACTGAGACGCAGAGATGCAGTGACTCTGAGACGCAGAGTCTCTGAGACGCAGAGACTCTGAGACGCAGAGACTCTGAGTCGCAGAGACTCTGAGACGCAGAGACTCTGAGACGCAGAGACTGTGAGACGCAGAGGCTCTGAGATGCAGAGACTCCGAGACACAGAGGCTCTGAGACGCAGAGACGCAGAGACTCTGAGACGCAGAGATTCTGAGACGCAGAGACTCAGAGACGCAGAGATTCTGAGACGCAGAGA
Source organism: Carcharhinus amblyrhynchos (assembly GCF_965287045.1). Lineage (NCBI taxonomy): Eukaryota > Metazoa > Chordata > Chondrichthyes > Carcharhiniformes > Carcharhinidae > Carcharhinus > Carcharhinus amblyrhynchos. The sequence continues at coordinate 423,521 of NW_027649875.1, forward strand.
CTCTGAGACGCAGAGACGCAGAGTCTCTGAGACGCAGCGACTCTGATACTCTGAGACGCAGAGACTCTGAGACACAGAGACTCTGATACGCAGAGACTCTGAGATGCAGAGACTCTGAGACGCAGAGACTCTGAGACGCAGACATGCAGAGGCGCAGAGACTCTGAGACGCAGGGACTCTGAGACGCAGAGACTCTGAGACGCAGAGACTCTGAGACGCAGAGACTCTGAGACGCAGAGACGCCGAGACTCTGAGACGCAGAGACTCTGAGACACAGAGACGCCGAGACTCTGAGACGCAGAGACTCTGAGACGCAGAGACTCTGAGTCGCAGAGACTCTGAGACGCAGAGACTCTGCGACGCCGAGACTCTGAGACTCTGAGACGCAGAGACTCTGAGACGCAGGGACTCTGAGACGCAGAGACTCTGAGACGCAGTGACTCTGAGACGCAGAGTCTCTGAGACGCAGAGACTCTGACACGCAGAGACTCTGAGACGCAGGGACTCCGAGACGCAGAGACTCTGAGACGCAGAGACTCCGAGACGCAGAGACTCCGAGACGCAGAGACTCTGAGACGCAGAGATTCTGAGACGCAGAGACTCTGAGACACAGAGACTCTGAGACGCAGAGACTCTGGGACGCAGAGACTTTGAGACGCAGAGACTCTGAGACGCAGAAATGCAGAGGCGCAGAGACTCTGAGACGCAGGGACTCTGAGACGCAGAGACTCTGAGACGCAGAGACTCGGAGACGCAGAGACTCTTAGGCGCAGAGACGCCGAGACTCTGAGACGCAGAGACGCCGAGGCTCTGAGACGCAGAGTCTCTGAGACGCAGAGACTCTGAGACGCAGAGACTCTGAGTCGCAGAGACTCTGAGACGCAGAGACTCTGAGACGCAGAGACTCTGAGACTCTGAGAGGCAGAGACTCTGAGACGCAGAGACTCTGAGACGCAGAGACTCTGAGACGCAGGGACTCTGAGACTCTGAGACGCAGAGACTCTGAGACGCAGAGACTCTGAGACGCAGAGACTCCGAGACGCAGAGACTCTGAGACGCAGAGACGCAGAGAGTCTGAGACTCTGAGACGCAGAGACGCAGAGACTCTGAGACGCAGAGACTCTGAGACGCAGAGTCTCTGAGACGCAGAGACTCTGAGACGCAGAGACTCTGAGACGCAGGGACTCTGACACGCAGAGACTCTGAGACGCAGAGACTCTGAGACGCAGAGACTCCGAGACGCAGAGACCCCGAGACGCAGAGTCGCAGAGACTCTGAGACGCAGAGACTCTGGGACGCAGAGACTCTGAGACGCAGAGACTCTGAGACGCAGACATGCAGAGACGCAGAGACTCTGAGACGCAGCGACGCCGAGACGCAGACATGCAGAGACGCAGAGACTTTGAGACGCAGAGACTCTGAGACGCAGAGACTCTGAGACGCAGAGACGCAGTGACTCTGAGACGCAGAGACTCTGAGAAGCAGAGACTTTGAGACGCAGAGACTCTGACACGCAGAGACTCTGAGACGCAGACATGCAGAGACGCAGAGACTCTGAGACGCAGGGACTCTGAGACGCAGAGACGCCGAGACTCTGAGACACAGAGACTTTGAGACGCAGAGACTCTGACACGCAGAGACTCTGAGACGCAGACATGCAGAGACGCAGAGACTCTGAGACGCAGGGACTCTGAGACGCAGAGACTCTGAGACGCAGAGACTCTGAGACGCAGAGACTCTGAGACGCAGAGACTCTGAGACGCAGAGACTCTGAGACGCAGAGACGCCGAGACTCTGAGACGCAGTGACTCTGAGATGCAGAGTCTCTCAGACGCAGAGACTCTGAGACGCAGAGACTCTGAGACGCAGAGACTCTGAGACGCAGAGACGCAGAGACTCCGAGACACAGATGCTCTGAGACGCAGAGAAGCAGAGACTCTGAGACGCAGAGATTCTGAGACGCAGAGACTCTGAGACACAGAGACTCTGAGACGCAGAGACTTTGAGACGCAGAGACTCTGAGACGCACAGACTCTGAGACGCCGAGACTCTGAGACGCAGAGACTCTGAGACGCAGAGACGCTGAGACTCTGAGACGCAGAGACTCTGAGAAGCAGAGACCCTGAGGCGCAGAGACTCTGAGACTCTGAGACGCAGAGACTCTGAGACGCAGAGACTCTGAGACACAGAGACTCTGTGACGCAGACATGCAGAGACGCAGAGACTCTGAGCCGCAGAGACTCTGAGACTCAGAGACGCCGAGACTCTGAGACGCAGAGACTCTGAGACGCAGAGACGAAGAGACTCTGAGACGCATTGACTCTGAGATGCAGAGTCTCTGAGATGCAGAGACGCAGAGACTCTGAGATGCAGAGACGCCGAGACTCTGAGACGCAGAGACGCAGAGAGTCTGAGACTCTGAGACGCAGAGACTCTGAGACGCAGAGACGACGAGACTCTGAGACGCAGAGACGCCGAGACTCTGAGACACAGAGACGCAGACACTCTGAGACACAGAGACTCTGAGACGCAGAGACGCAGAGACTCTGAGACGCAGAGACTCTGAGACGCCGAGACTCTGAGACGCAGAGACTCTGAGACGCAGAGACGCCGAGACTCTGAGACGCAGAGACTCTGAGACGCAGAGACCATGAGACGCAGAGACCATGAGACGCAGAGACGCAGAGACTCTGAGACACAGAGACGCAGACACTCTGAGACACAGAGACTCTGAGACGCAGAGACGCAGAGACTCTGAGACGCAGAGACTCTGAGACGCAGAGACGCAGAGACTCTGAGACGCAGAGACTCTGAGACGCCGAGACGCAGAGACGCAGGGACTCCGAGACGCAGAGACTCTGAGACTCTGAGACGCAGAGACTCTGAGACGCAGAGACTCTGAGACGCAGAAACTCTGAGACGCAGAGACACTGAGACGCAGAGATGCAGTGACTCTGAGACGCAGAGTCTCTGAGACGCAGAGACTCTGAGACGCAGAGACTCTGAGTCGCAGAGACTCTGAGACGCAGAGACTCTGAGACGCAGAGACTGTGAGACGCAGAGGCTCTGAGATGCAGAGACTCCGAGACACAGAGGCTCTGAGACGCAGAGACGCAGAGACTCTGAGACGCAGAGATTCTGAGACGCAGAGACTCTGAGACGCAGAGACTCTGAGACGCAGAGACTCTGAGACGCAGAGACGCAGAGTCTCTGAGACGCAGAGACTCTGATACTCTGAGACGCAGAGACTCTGAGACGCAGAGACTCTGAGACGCAGAGACTCTGAGATGCAGAGACTCTGAGACGCAGAGACTCTGAGACGCAGACATGCAGAGGCGCAGTGACTCTGAGACGCAGGGACTCTGAGACGCAGAGACTCTGAGACGCAGAGACTCTGAGACGCAGAGACTCTGAGACGCAGAGACGCCGAGACTCTGAGACGCAGAGACTCTGAGACGCAGAGACGCCGAGAATCTGAGACGCAGAGACTTTGAGACGCAGAGACTCTGAGTCGCAGAGACTCTGAGACGCAGAGACTCTGAGACGCCGAGACTCTGAGACTCTGAGACGCAGAGACTCTGAGACGCAGGGACTCTGAGACGCAGAGACTCTGAGACGCAGTGACTCTGAGACGCAGAGTCTCTGAGACGCAGAGACTCTGAGACGCAGAGACTCTGAGACGCAGGGACTCTGAGACGCAGAGACTCTGAGACGCAGAGACTCTGAGACGCAGAGACGCAGAGAGTCTGAGACTCTGAGACGCAGAGACTCTGAGACGCAGAGACGACGAGACTCTGAGACGCAGAGACGCCGAGACTCTGAGACACAGAGACGCAGACACTCTGAGACACAGAGACTCTGAGACGCAGAGACGCAGAGACTCTGAGACGCAGAGACTCTGAGACGCCGAGACTCTGAGACGCAGAGACTCTGAGACGCAGAGACGCCGAGACTCTGAGACGCAGAGACTCTGAGACGCAGAGACCATGAGACGCAGAGACCATGAGACGCAGAGACGCAGAGACTCTGAGACACAGAGACGCAGACACTCTGAGACACAGAGACTCTGAGACGCAGAGACGCAGAGACTCTGAGACGCAGAGACTCTGAGACGCAGAGACGCAGAGACTCTGAGACGCAGAGACTCTGAGACGCCGAGACGCAGAGACGCAGGGACTCCGAGACGCAGAGACTCTGAGACTCTGAGACGCAGAGACTCTGAGACGCAGAGACTCTGAGACGCAGAAACTCTGAGACGCAGAGACACTGAGACGCAGAGATGCAGTGACTCTGAGACGCAGAGTCTCTGAGACGCAGAGACTCTGAGACGCAGAGACTCTGAGTCGCAGAGACTCTGAGACGCAGAGACTCTGAGACGCAGAGACTGTGAGACGCAGAGGCTCTGAGATGCAGAGACTCCGAGACACAGAGGCTCTGAGACGCAGAGACGCAGAGACTCTGAGACGCAGAGATTCTGAGACGCAGAGACTCTGAGACGCAGAGACTCTGAGACGCAGAGACTCTGAGACGCAGAGACGCAGAGTCTCTGAGACGCAGAGACTCTGATACTCTGAGACGCAGAGACTCTGAGACGCAGAGACTCTGAGACGCAGAGACTCTGAGATGCAGAGACTCTGAGACGCAGAGACTCTGAGACGCAGACATGCAGAGGCGCAGTGACTCTGAGACGCAGGGACTCTGAGACGCAGAGACTCTGAGACGCAGAGACTCTGAGACGCAGAGACTCTGAGACGCAGAGACGCCGAGACTCTGAGACGCAGAGACTCTGAGACGCAGAGACGCCGAGAATCTGAGACGCAGAGACTTTGAGACGCAGAGACTCTGAGTCGCAGAGACTCTGAGACGCAGAGACTCTGAGACGCCGAGACTCTGAGACTCTGAGACGCAGAGACTCTGAGACGCAGGGACTCTGAGACGCAGAGACTCTGAGACGCAGTGACTCTGAGACGCAGAGTCTCTGAGACGCAGAGACTCTGAGACGCAGAGACTCTGAGACGCAGGGACTCTGAGACGCAGAGACTCTGAGACGCAGAGACTCTGAGACGCAGAGACTCCGAGACGCAGAGACTCCGAGACGCAGAGACGCAGAGACTCTGAGACGCAGAGATTCTGAGACGCTGAGACTCTGAGACACAGAGACTCTGAGACGCAGAGACTCTGGGACGCAGAGACTTTGAGACGCAGCGACTCTGAGACGCAGAGACTCTGAGATGCAGAGACTCTGAGACGCAGAGACGCAGTGACTCTGAGACGCAGAGACTCTGAGACGCAGAGACTCTGAGACTCTGAGACGCAGAGACTCTGAGACGCAGAGACTCTGAGACGCAGAAATGCAGAGGCGCAGAGACTCTGAGACGCAGGGACTCTGAGACGCAGAGACTCTGAGACTCTGAGAGGCAGAGACTCTGAGACGCAGAGATTCTGAGACGCAGAGACTCTGAGACGCAGAGCCTCTGAGACGCAGAGACGCAGAGACTCTGAGACGCAGAGACTCTGAGACGCAGAGACGACGAGACTCTGAGACGCAGAGACGCCGAGACTCTGAGACACAGAGACGCAGACACTCTGAGACACAGAGACTCTGAGACGCAGAGACGCAGAGACTCTGAGACGCAGAGACTCTGAGACGCCGAGACTCTGAGACGCAGAGACTCTGAGACGCAGAGACGCCGAGACTCTGAGACGCAGAGACTCTGAGACGCAGAGACCATGAGACGCAGAGACCATGAGACGCAGAGACGCAGAGACTCTGAGACACAGAGACGCAGACACTCTGAGACACAGAGACTCTGAGACGCAGAGACGCAGAGACTCTGAGACGCAGAGACTCTGAGACGCAGAGACGCAGAGACTCTGAGACGCAGAGACTCTGAGACGCCGAGACGCAGAGACGCAGGGACTCCGAGACGCAGAGACTCTGAGACTCTGAGACGCAGAGACTCTGAGACGCAGAGACTCTGAGACGCAGAAACTCTGAGACGCAGAGACACTGAGACGCAGAGATGCAGTGACTCTGAGACGCAGAGTCTCTGAGACGCAGAGACTCTGAGACGCAGAGACTCTGAGTCGCAGAGACTCTGAGACGCAGAGACTCTGAGACGCAGAGACTGTGAGACGCAGAGGCTCTGAGATGCAGAGACTCCGAGACACAGAGGCTCTGAGACGCAGAGACGCAGAGACTCTGAGACGCAGAGATTCTGAGACGCAGAGACTCTGAGACGCAGAGACTCTGAGACGCAGAGACTCTGAGACGCAGAGACGCAGAGTCTCTGAGACGCAGAGACTCTGATACTCTGAGACGCAGAGACTCTGAGACGCAGAGACTCTGAGACGCAGAGACTCTGAGATGCAGAGACTCTGAGACGCAGAGACTCTGAGACGCAGACATGCAGAGGCGCAGTGACTCTGAGACGCAGGGACTCTGAGACGCAGAGACTCTGAGACGCAGAGACTCTGAGACGCAGAGACTCTGAGACGCAGAGACGCCGAGACTCTGAGACGCAGAGACTCTGAGACGCAGAGACGCCGAGAATCTGAGACGCAGAGACTTTGAGACGCAGAGACTCTGAGTCGCAGAGACTCTGAGACGCAGAGACTCTGAGACGCCGAGACTCTGAGACTCTGAGACGCAGAGACTCTGAGACGCAGGGACTCTGAGACGCAGAGACTCTGAGACGCAGTGACTCTGAGACGCAGAGTCTCTGAGACGCAGAGACTCTGAGACGCAGAGACTCTGAGACGCAGGGACTCTGAGACGCAGAGACTCTGAGACGCAGAGACTCTGAGACGCAGAGACGCAGAGAGTCTGAGACTCTGAGACGCAGAGACTCTGAGACGCAGAGACGACGAGACTCTGAGACGCAGAGACGCCGAGACTCTGAGACACAGAGACGCAGACACTCTGAGACACAGAGACTCTGAGACGCAGAGACGCAGAGACTCTGAGACGCAGAGACTCTGAGACGCCGAGACTCTGAGACGCAGAGACTCTGAGACGCAGAGACGCCGAGACTCTGAGACGCAGAGACTCTGAGACGCAGAGACCATGAGACGCAGAGACCATGAGACGCAGAGACGCAGAGACTCTGAGACACAGAGACGCAGACACTCTGAGACACAGAGACTCTGAGACGCAGAGACGCAGAGACTCTGAGACGCAGAGACTCTGAGACGCAGAGACGCAGAGACTCTGAGACGCAGAGACTCTGAGACGCCGAGACGCAGAGACGCAGGGACTCCGAGACGCAGAGACTCTGAGACTCTGAGACGCAGAGACTCTGAGACGCAGAGACTCTGAGACGCAGAAACTCTGAGACGCAGAGACACTGAGACGCAGAGATGCAGTGACTCTGAGACGCAGAGTCTCTGAGACGCAGAGACTCTGAGACGCAGAGACTCTGAGTCGCAGAGACTCTGAGACGCAGAGACTCTGAGACGCAGAGACTGTGAGACGCAGAGGCTCTGAGATGCAGAGACTCCGAGACACAGAGGCTCTGAGACGCAGAGACGCAGAGACTCTGAGACGCAGAGATTCTGAGACGCAGAGACTCTGAGACGCAGAGACTCTGAGACGCAGAGACTCTGAGACGCAGAGACGCAGAGTCTCTGAGACGCAGAGACTCTGATACTCTGAGACGCAGAGACTCTGAGACGCAGAGACTCTGAGACGCAGAGACTCTGAGATGCAGAGACTCTGAGACGCAGAGACTCTGAGACGCAGACATGCAGAGGCGCAGTGACTCTGAGACGCAGGGACTCTGAGACGCAGAGACTCTGAGACGCAGAGACTCTGAGACGCAGAGACTCTGAGACGCAGAGACGCCGAGACTCTGAGACGCAGAGACTCTGAGACGCAGAGACGCCGAGAATCTGAGACGCAGAGACTTTGAGACGCAGAGACTCTGAGTCGCAGAGACTCTGAGACGCAGAGACTCTGAGACGCCGAGACTCTGAGACTCTGAGACGCAGAGACTCTGAGACGCAGGGACTCTGAGACGCAGAGACTCTGAGACGCAGTGACTCTGAGACGCAGAGTCTCTGAGACGCAGAGACTCTGAGACGCAGAGACTCTGAGACGCAGGGACTCTGAGACGCAGAGACTCTGAGACGCAGAGACTCTGAGACGCAGAGACTCCGAGACGCAGAGACTCCGAGACGCAGAGACGCAGAGACTCTGAGACGCAGAGATTCTGAGACGCTGAGACTCTGAGACACAGAGACTCTGAGACGCAGAGACTCTGGGACGCAGAGACTTTGAGACGCAGAGACTCTGAGACGCAGAGACTCTGAGATGCAGAGACTCTGAGACGCAGAGACGCAGTGACTCTGAGACGCAGAGACTCTGAGACGCAGAGACTCTGAGACTCTGAGACGCAGAGACTCTGAGACGCAGAGACTCTGAGACGCAGAAATGCAGAGGCGCAGAGACTCTGAGACGCAGGGACTCTGAGACGCAGAGACTCTGAGACTCTGAGAGGCAGAGACTCTGAGACGCAGAGATTCTGAGACGCAGAGACTCTGAGACGCAGAGCCTCTGAGACGCAGAGACGCAGAGACTCTGAGACGCAGAGACTCTGAGACGCAGAGACGCCGAGACTCTGAGACGCAGAGTCTCTGAGACGCAGAGACTCTGAGACGCAGAGACTCTGAGTCGCAGAGACTCTGAGACGCAGAGACTCTGAGACGCAGAGACTCTGAGACTCTGAGAGGCAGAGACTCTGAGACGCAGAGATTCTGAGACGCAGAGACTCTGAGACGCAGAGCCTCTGAGACGCAGAGACGCAGAGACTCTGAGACGCAGAGACTCTGAGACGCAGAGACGCCGAGACGCAGAGACTCTGAGGCGCAGAGACGCCGAGACTCTGAGACGCAGAGACTCTGAGACGCAGAGACGAAGAGACTCTGAGACGCATTGACTCTGAGATGCAGAGTCTCTGAGATGCAGAAACTCTGAGACGCAGAGACTCTGAGACGCCGAGACGAAGAGACTCTGAGACGCATTGACTCTGAGATGCAGAGTCTCTGAGATGCAGAAACTCTGAGTCGCAGGGACTCTGAGACGCAGAGACTCTGAGACGCAGAGACTCTGAGACTCTGAGACGCAGAGACTCTGAGACGCAGACATGCAGAGACGCAGAGACTCTGAGACGCAGAGACTCTGAGACGCAGAGACTCCGGGACTCTGAGCGCAGTGACTCTGAGACGCAGAGACTCCGGGACTCTGAGATGCAGAGACTCTGAGACGCAGAGACTCTGAGTCGCAGAGACGCAGAGACTCTGAGACGCAGAGACTCTGAGACGCAGACATGCAGAGACGCAGAGACTCTGAGACGCAGAGACGCCGAGACTCTGGGACGCAGAGACTCTGAGACGCGGAGACTCCGGGACTCTGAGCGCAGTGACTCTGAGACGCAGAGTCTCTGAGATGCAGAGACTCTGAGACGCAGAGACTCTGAGTCGCAGAGACGCAGAGACTCTGAGACGCAGAGACTCTGAGACGCAGAGACTCTGAGACGCAGAGACGCAGAGACTCTCAGACGCAGAGACTCTGAGACTCTGAGACGCAGAGACTCTGAGACGCAGAGACTCTGAGACGCAGAGACGCTGAGACGCAGAGACTCTGAGACGCAGACATGCAGAGGCGCAGAGACTCAGAAACGCAGGGACTCTGAGACTGAGAAACTCTGAGACGCAGAGTATCTGAGACGCAGCGACTCTGAGATGCAGAGACGCCGAGACTCTGAGACGCAGAGACTCTGAGACGCAGAGACGCCGAGACTCTGAGACTCAGAGTCTCTGAGACGCAGAGACTCTGAGACGCAGAGACTCTAAGTCGCAGAGACTCTGAGACGCAGAGACTCTGAGACGCAGAGACTCTCAGACTCTGAGACGCAGAGACTCTGAGACGCAGAGGCTCTGAGACGCAGAGACGCCGAGACTCTGAGACGCAGAGTCTCTGAGACGCAGAGACTCTGAGACGCAGAGACTCTGAGTCGCAGAGACTCTGAGACGCAGAGACTCTGAGACGCAGAGACTCTGAGACTCTGAGAGGCAGAGACTCTGAGACACAGAGACTCTGAGACGCAGAGACTCTGAGACGCAGGGACTCTGAGACTCTGAGACGCAGAGACTCTGAGACGCAGAGACTCTGAGACGCAGAGACTCTGAGACGCTGACATGCAGAGACGCCGAGACTCTGAGACGCAGAGACGCAGAGAGTCTGAGACTCTGAGACGCAGAGACGCAGAGACTCTGAGACGCAGTGACTCTGAGACGCAGAGTCTCTGAGACGCAGAGACTCTGAGACGCAGGGACTCTGACACGCAGAGACTCTGAGACGCAGAGACTCTGAGACGCAGAGACTCCGAGACGCAGAGACTCCGAGACGCAGAGACGCAGAGACTCTGAGACGCAGAGATTCTGAGACGCAGAGACTCTGAGACGCAGAGACTCTGAGACGCAGAGACTCTGGGACGCAGAGACTCTGAGACGCAGAGACTCTGGGACGCAGAGACTTTGAGACGCAGAGACTCTGAGACGCAGAGACTCTGAGATGCAGAGACTCTGAGACGCAGAGACGCAGTGACTCTGAGACGCAGAGACTCTGAGACGCAGAGACTCTGAGACTCTGAGACGCAGAGACTCTGAGACGCAGAGAGTCTGAGTCGCAGAGACTCTGAGACGCAGAAATGCAGAGGCGCAGAGACTCTGAGACACAGGGACTCTGAGACGCAGAGACTCTGAGACGCAGAGACTCTTAGGCGCAGAGACGCCGAGACTCTGAGACGCAGAGACTCTGAGACGCAGAGACACCGAGACTCTGAGACGCAGAGACGCAGACACTCTGAGACGCAGAGACGCAGAGACTCTGAGATGCAGAGACTCTGAGACGCGGAGACTCTCAGATGCAGAGACGCAGAGACTCTGAGACGCAGAGATTATGAGACGCAGAGACTCTGAGACGCAGAGACGCAGAGACTCTGAGACGCAGAGATTCTGAGATGCAGAGACTCTGAGACACAGAGACTCTGAGACGCAGAGACTCTGGGACGCAGAGACTTTGAGACGCAGAGTCTCTGAGACGCAGAGACTCTGAGATGCAGAGACTCTGAGACGCAGAGACGCAGTGACTCTGAGACGCAGAGACTCTGAGACGCAGAGACTCTGAGACTCTGAGACGCAGAGACTCTGAGACGCAGAGAGTCTGAGTCGCAGAGACTCTGAGACGCAGAAATGCAGAGGCGCAGAGACTCTGAGACGCAGGGACTCTGAGACGCAGAGACTCTGAGACGCAGAGACTCTGAGACGCAGAGACTCTTAGGCGCAGAGACGCCGAGACTCTGAGACGCAGAGACTCTGAGATGCAGAGACACCGAGACTCTGAGACGCAGAGACGCAGACACTCTGAGACGCAGAGACGCAGAGACTCTGAGATGCAGAGACGCAGAGACTCTGAGACGCGGAGGCTCTCAGATGCAGAGACGCAGAGACTCTGAGACGCAGAGATTATGAGACGCAGAGACTCTGAGACGCAGAGAATCTGAGACGCAGAGACTCTGAGACGCAGAGACTCTGAGACGCAGAGACTCTGAGACACAGAGACTCTGAGACGCAGAGACTCTGACACGCAGAGACTCTGAGACGCAGACATGCAGAGACGCAGAGACTCTGAGACGCAGGGACTCTGAGACGCAGAGACTCTGAGACGCAGAGACTCTGAGACGCAGAGACGCCGAGACTCTGAGATGCAGAGACTCTGAGACGAAGAGACTCTGAGACGCAGAGACTCTGAGACTCTGAGACGCAAAGACTCTGAGACGCAGAGCCTCTGAGACGCAGAGACGCCGAGACGCAGAGACTCGGAGACGCACAGAAGCTGAGACGCAGAGACGCAGAGAGTCTGAGACTCTGAGACGCAGAGACTCTGAGACGCAGAGATTCTGAGACGCAGAGACTGTGAGACGCAGAGACTCTGAGACGCAGAGACGCAGAGACTCTGAGAGGCAGAGACTCTGAGACGCAGAGTCTCTGAGATGCTGAGACGCAGAGACTCTGAGTCGCAGAGACGCAGAGACTCTGAGACGCAGAGACTCTGAGACGCAGAGACTCTGAGACGCAGAGACGCAGAGACTCTCAGACGCAGAGACTCTGAGACGCAGAGACTCTGAGACGCAGAGACTCTGAGATGCAGAGACTCTGAGACGCAGAGACTCTGAGATGCAGAGACGCCGAGACTCTGAGACTCAGAGTCTCTGAGACGCAGAGACTCTGAGACGCAGAGACTCTGAGACGCAGAGGCTCTGAGACGCCGAGACGCAGAGAGTCTGAGACGCAGAGACGCCGAGACTCTGAGACGCAGAGACGCAGAGAGTCTGAGACTCTGACATGCAGAGACGCAGAGACTCTGAGACGCAGAGATGCCGAGCCTCTGAGACGCAGACACTCTGAGACGCCGAGTCTCTGAGACGCAGAGACTCTGAGACGCCGAGACTCTGAGACGCAGAGGCTCTGAGACGCAGACGCCGAGACGCAGAGACTCTGAGATGCAGAGACGCCGAGACTCTGAGACGCAGAGGTGTCTGAGACTCTGAGACGCAGAGACGCAGAGACTCTGAGACGCAGAGACTCTGAGACGCAGAGACTCTGTGACTCTGAGACGCAGAGACTCTGAGACGCAGAGAGTCTGAGTCGCAGAGACTCTGAGACGCAGAAATGCAGAAGCGCAGAGACTCTGAGACGCAGAGATTCTGAGACGCAGAGACTCTGAGATGCAGAGACTCTGAGACGCAGAGACTCTGATACCCAGAGACTCTGAGATGCAGAGACTCTGAGACGCAGAGACTCTGAGACGCAGACATGCAGAGGCGCAGAGAATCTGAGACGCAGGGACTCTGAGACGCAGAGACTCTGAGACGCAGAGACTCTGAGACGCAGAGACTCTGAGACGCAGAGACGCCGAGACTCTGAGACGCAGAGACTCTGAGACGCAGAGACGCCGAGACTCTGAGACGCAGAGACTCTGAGACGCAGAGACTCTGAGTCGCAGAGACTCTGAGACGCAGAGACTCTGAGACGCCGAGACTCTGAGACTCTGAGACGCAGAGACTCTGAGACGCAGGGACTCTGAGACGCAGAGACTCTGAGACGCAGTGACTCTGAGACGCAGAGTCTCTGAGACGCAGGGACTCTGAGACGCAGAGACTCTGAGACGCAGAGACTCCGAGACGCAGAGACTCTGAGACGCAGAGACGCAGAGACTCTGAGACGCAGAGATTCTGAGACGCAGAGACTCTGAGACACAGAGACTCTGAGACGCAGAGACTCTGGGACGCAGAGACTTTGAGACGCAGAGACTCTGAGACGCAGAGACTCTGAGATGCAGAGACTCTGAGACGCAGAGACGCAGTGACTCTGAGACGCAGAGACTCTGAGACGCAGAGACTCTGAGACTCTGAGACGCAGAGACTCTGAGACGCAGAGAATCTGAGACGCAGAAATGCAGAGGCGCAGAGACTCTGAGACGCAGAGACTCTGAGACGCAGAGACTCTGAGACGCAGGGACTCTGACACGCAGAGACTCTGAGACGCAGAGACTCTGAGACGCAGAGACTCCGAGACGCAGAGACTCCGAGAGGCAGAGACGCAGAGACTCTGAGACGCAGAGATTCTGAGACGCAGAAACTCTGAGACGCAGAGACTCTGAGACGCAGAGACTCTGGGACGCAGAGACTTTGAGACGCAGAGACTCTGACACGCAGAGACTCTGACACGCAGAGACTCTGACACGCAGAGACTCTGACACGCAGACATGCAGAGACGCAGAGACTCTGAGACGCAGAGACGCCGAGACTCTGAGACGCAGAGACTCTGAGACGCAGAGACGCCGAGACTCTGAGACGCAGAGACTCTGAGACGCAGAGACTCTGAGTCGCAGAGACTCTGAGACGCAGAGACTCTGAGACGCCGAGACTCTGAGACTCTGAGACGCAGAGACTCTGAGACGCAGGGACTCTGAGACGCAGAGACTCTGAGACGGAGTGACTCTGAGACGCAGAGTCTCTGAGACGCAGGGACTCTGAGACGCAGAGACTCTGAGACGCAGAGACTCTGAGACGCAGAGACTCCGAGACGCAGAGACTCTGAGACGCAGAGACGCAGAGACTCTGAGACGCAGAGATTCTGAGACGCAGAGACTCTGAGACACAGAGATTCTGAGACGCAGAGACTCTGGGACGCAGAGACTTTGAGACGCAGAGACTCTGAGACGCAGAGACTCTGAGATGCAGAGACTCTGAGACGCAGAGACGCAGTGACTCTGAGACGCAGAGACTCTGAGACGCAGAGACTCTGAGACTCTGAGACGCAGAGACTCTGAGACGCAGAGACTCTGAGACTCAGAAATGCAGAGGCACAGAGACACTGAGACGCAGGGACTCTGAGACGCAGAGACTCTGAGACGCAGAGACTCTGAGACGCAGAGACTCTGATACGCAGAGACTCTGAGATGCAGAGACTCTGAGACGCAGAGACTCTGAGACGCAGACATGCAGAGGCGCAGAGACTCTGAGACGCAGGGACTCTGAGACGCAGAGACTCTGAGACGCAGAGACTCTGAGACGCAGAGACTCTGAGACGCAGAGACGCCGAGACTCTGAGACGCAGAGACTCTGAGACGCAGAGACGCCGAGACTCTGAGACGCAGAGACTCTGAGACGCAGAGACTCTGAGTCGCAGAGACTCTGAGACGCAGAGACTCTGAGACGCCGAGACTCTGAGACTCTGAGACGCAGAGACTCTGAGACGCAGGGACTCTGAGACGCAAAGACTCTGAGACGCAGTGACTCTGAGACGCAGAGTCTCTGAGACGCAGGGACTCTGAGACGCAGAGACTCTGAGACGCAGAGACTCTGAGACGCAGAGACTCCGAGACGCAGAGACTCTGAGACGCAGAGACGCAGAGACTCTGAGACGCAGAGATTCTGAGACGCAGAGACTCTGAGACACAGAGACTCTGAGACACAGAGACTCTGGGACGCAGAGACTTTGAGACGCAGAGACTCTGAGACGCAGAGACTCTGAGATGCAGAGACTCTGAGACGCAGAGACTCAGTGACTCTGAGACGCAGAGACTCTGAGACGCAGAGACTCTGAGACTCTGAGACGCAGAGACTCTGAGACGCAGAGACTCTGAGACGCAGAAATGCAGAGGCGCAGAGACTCTCAGACGCAGGGACTCTGAGACGCAGAGACTCTGAGACGCAGAGACTCTGAGACGCAGGGACGCCGAGACTCTGAGACGCAGAGTCTCTGAGACGCAGAGACTCTGAGACGCAGAGACTCTGAGTCGCAGAGACTCTGAGACGCAGAGACTCTGAGACGCAGAGACTCTGAGACTCTGAGAGGCAGAGACTCTGAGACACAGAGACTCTGAGACGCAGAGACTCTGAGACGCAGGGACTCTGAGACTCTGAGACGCAGAGACTCTGAGACGCAGAGACTCTGAGACGCAGAGACTCTGAGACGCTGACATGCAGAGACGCCGAGACTCTGAGACGCAGAGACGCAGAGAGTCTGAGACTCTGAGACGCAGAGACGCAGAGACTCTGAGACGCAGTGACTCTGAGACGCAGAGTCTCTGAGACGCAGAGACTCTGAGACGCAGGGACTCTGACACGCAGAGACTCTGAGACGCAGAGACTCTGAGACGCAGAGACTCCGAGACGCAGAGACTCCGAGACGCAGAGACGCAGAGACTCTGAGACGCAGAGATTCTGAGACGCAGAGACTCTGAGACGCAGAGACTCTGAGACGCAGAGACTCTGGGACGCAGAGACTCTGAGACGCAGAGACTCTGGGACGCAGAGACTTTGAGACGCAGAGACTCTGAGACGCAGAGACTCTGAGATGCAGAGACTCTGAGACGCAGAGACGCAGTGACTCTGAGACGCAGAGACTCTGAGATGCAGAGACTCTGAGACGCAGAGACGCAGTGACTCTGAGACGCAGAGACTCTGAGGCGCAGAGACTCTGAGACTCTGAGACGCAGAGACTCTGAGACGCAGAGACTCTGAGACTCAGAAATGCAGAGGCACAGAGACACTGAGACGCAGGGACTCTGAGACGCAGAGACTCTGAGACGCAGAGACTCTGAGACGCAGAGACTCTGATACGCAGAGACTCTGAGATGCAGAGACTCTGAGACGCAGACATGCAGAGGCGCAGAGACTCTGAGACGCAGGGACTCTGAGACGCAGAGACTCTGAGACGCAGAGACTCTGAGACGCAGAGACTCTGAGACGCAGAGACGCCGAGACTCTGAGACGCAGAGACTCTGAGACGCAGAGACGCCGAGACTCTGAGACGCAGAGACTCTGAGACGCAGAGACTCTGAGTCGCAGAGACTCTGAGACGCAGAGACTCTGAGACGCCGAGACTCTGAGACTCTGAGACGCAGAGACTCTGAGACGCAGGGACTCTGAGACGCAAAGACTCTGAGACGCAGTGACTCTGAGACGCAGAGTCTCTGAGACGCAGGGACTCTGAGACGCAGAGACTCTGAGACGCAGAGACTCTGAGACGCAGAGACTCCGAGACGCAGAGACTCTGAGACGCAGAGACGCAGAGACTCTGAGACGCAGAGATTCTGAGACGCAGAGACTCTGAAACACAGAGACTCTGAGACACAGAGACTCTGGGACGCAGAGACTTTGAGACGCAGAGACTCTGAGACGCAGAGACTCTGAGATGCAGAGACTCTGAGACGCAGAGACGCAGTGACTCTGAGACGCAGAGACTCTGAGACGCAGAGACTCTGAGACTCTGAGACGCAGAGACTCTGAGACGCAGAGACTCTGAGACGCAGAAATGCAGAGGCGCAGAGACTCTCAGACGCAGGGACTCTGAGACGCAGAGACTCTGAGACGCAGAGACTCTGAGACGCAGGGACGCCGAGACTCTGAGACGCAGAGTCTCTGAGACGCAGAGACTCTGAGACGCAGAGACTCTGAGTCGCAGAGACTCTGAGACGCAGAGACTCTGAGACGCAGAGACTCTGAGACTCTGAGAGGCAGAGACTCTGAGACACAGAGACTCTGAGACGCAGAGACTCTGAGACGCAGGGACTCTGAGACTCTGAGACGCAGAGACTCTGAGACGCAGAGACTCTGAGACGCAGAGACTCTGAGACGCTGACATGCAGAGACGCCGAGACTCTGAGACGCAGAGACGCAGAGAGTCTGAGACTCTGAGACGCAGAGACGCAGAGACTCTGAGACGCAGTGACTCTGAGACGCAGAGTCTCTGAGACGCAGAGACTCTGAGACGCAGGGACTCTGACACGCAGAGACTCTGAGACGCAGAGACTCTGAGACGCAGAGACTCCGAGACGCAGAGACTCCGAGACGCAGAGACGCAGAGACTCTGAGACGCAGAGATTCTGAGACGCAGAGACTCTGAGACGCAGAGACTCTGAGACGCAGAGACTCTGGGACGCAGAGACTCTGAGACGCAGAGACTCTGGGACGCAGAGACTTTGAGACGCAGAGACTCTGAGACGCAGAGACTCTGAGATGCAGAGACTCTGAGACGCAGAGACGCAGTGACTCTGAGACGCAGAGACTCTGAGACGCAGAGACTCTGAGACTCTGAGACGCAGAGACTCTGAGACGCAGAGAGTCTGAGTCGCAGAGACTCTGAGACGCAGAAATGCAGAGGCGCAGAGACTCTGAGACACAGGGACTCTGAGACGCAGAGACTCTGAGACGCAGAGACTCTTAGGCGCAGAGACGCCGAGACTCTGAGACGCAGAGACTCTGAGACGCAGAGACACCGAGACTCTGAGACGCAGAGACGCAGACACTCTGAGACGCAGAGACGCAGAGACTCTGAGATGCAGAGACTCTGAGACGCGGAGACTCTCAGATGCAGAGACGCAGAGACTCTGAGACGCAGAGATTATGACACGCAGAGACTCTGAGACGCAGAGACGCAGAGACTCTGAGACGCAGAGATTCTGAGATGCAGAGACTCTGAGACACAGAGACTCTGAGACGCAGAGACTCTGGGACGCAGAGACTTTGAGACGCAGAGTCTCTGAGACGCAGAGACTCTGAGATGCAGAGACTCTGAGACGCAGAGACGCAGTGACTCTGAGACGCAGAGACTCTGAGACGCAGAGACTCTGAGACTCTGAGACGCAGAGACTCTGAGACTCAGAGAGTCTGAGTCGCAGAGACTCTGAGACGCAGAAATGCAGAGGCGCAGAGACTCTGAGACGCAGGGACTCTGAGACGCAGAGACTCTGAGACGCAGAGACTCTGAGACGCAGAGACTCTTAGGCGCAGAGACGCCGAGACTCTGAGACGCAGAGACTCTGAGACGCAGAGACACCGAGACTCTGAGACGCAGAGACGCAGACACTCTGAGACGCAGAGACGCAGAGACTCTGATATGCAGAGACGCAGAGACTCTGAGACGCGGAGGCTCTCAGATGCAGAGACGCAGAGACTCTGAGACGCAGAGATTATGAGACGCAGAGACTCTGAGACGCAGAGAATCTGAGACGCAGAGACTCTGAGACGCAGAGACTCTGAGACGCAGAGACTCTGAGACACAGAGACTCTGACACGCAGAGACTCTGACACGCAGAGACTCTGAGACGCAGACATGCAGAGACGCAGAGACTCTGAGACGCAGGGACTCTGAGACGCAGAGACTCTGAGACGCAGAGACTCTGAGACGCAGAGACGCCGAGACTCTGAGATGCAGAGACTCTGAGACGAAGAGACTCTGAGACGCAGAGACTCTGAGACTCTGAGACGCAAAGACTCTGAGACGCAGAGCCTCTGAGACGCAGAGACGCCGAGACGCAGAGACTCGGAGACGCACAGAAGCTGAGACGCAGAGACGCAGAGAGTCTGAGACTCTGAGACGCAGAGACTCTGAGACGCAGAGATTCTGAGACGCAGAGACTGTGAGACGCAGAGACTCTGAGACGCAGAGACGCAGAGACTCTGAGAGGCAGAGACTCTGAGACGCAGAGTCTCTGAGATGCTGAGACGCAGAGACTCTGAGTCGCAGAGACGCAGAGACTCTGAGACGCAGAGACTCTGAGACGCAGAGACTCTGAGACGCAGAGACGCAGAGACTCTCAGACGCAGAGACTCTGAGACGCAGAGACTCTGAGACGCAGAGACTCTGAGATGCAGAGACTCTGAGACGCAGAGACTCTGAGATGCAGAGACGCCGAGACTCTGAGACTCAGAGTCTCTGAGACGCAGAGACTCTGAGACGCAGAGACTCTGAGACGCAGAGGCTCTGAGACGCCGAGACGCAGAGAGTCTGAGACGCAGAGACGCCGAGACTCTGAGACGCAGAGACGCAGAGAGTCTGAGACTCTGACATGCAGAGACGCAGAGACTCTGAGACGCAGAGATGCCGAGCCTCTGAGACGCAGACACTCTGAGACGCCGAGTCTCTGAGACGCAGAGACTCTGAGACGCCGAGACTCTGAGACGCAGAGGCTCTGAGACGCAGACGCCGAGACGCAGAGACTCTGAGATGCAGAGACGCCGAGACTCTGAGACGCAGAGGTGTCTGAGACTCTGAGACGCAGAGACGCAGAGACTCTGAGACGCAGAGACTCTGAGACGCAGAGACTCTGTGACTCTGAGACGCAGAGACTCTGAGACGCAGAGAGTCTGAGTCGCAGAGACTCTGAGACGCAGAAATGCAGAGGCGCAGAGACTCTGAGACGCAGAGATTCTGAGACGCAGAGACTCTGAGATGCAGAGACTCTGAGACGCAGAGACTCTGATACCCAGAGACTCTGAGATGCAGAGACTCTGAGACGCAGAGACTCTGAGACGCAGACATGCAGAGACGCAGAGAATCTGAGACGCAGGGACTCTGAGACGCAGAGACTCTGAGACGCAGAGACTCTGAGACGCAGAGACTCTGAGACGCAGAGACGCCGAGACTCTGAGACGCAGAGACTCTGAGACGCAGAGACGCCGAGACTCTGAGACGCAGAGACTCTGAGACGCAGAGACTCTGAGTCGCAGAGACTCTGAGACGCAGAGACTCTGAGACGCCGAGACTCTGAGACTCTGAGACGCAGAGACTCTGAGACGCAGGGACTCTGAGACGCAGAGACTCTGAGACGCAGTGACTCTGAGACGCAGAGTCTCTGAGACGCAGGGACTCTGAGACGCAGAGACTCTGAGACGCAGAGACTCCGAGACGCAGAGACTCTGAGACGCAGAGACGCAGAGACTCTGAGACGCAGAGATTCTGAGACGCAGAGACTCTGAGACACAGAGACTCTGAGACGCAGAGACTCTGGGACGCAGAGACTTTGAGACGCAGAGACTCTGAGACGCAGAGACTCTGAGATGCAGAGACTCTGAGACGCAGAGACGCAGTGACTCTGAGACGCAGAGACTCTGAGACGCAGAGACTCTGAGACTCTGAGACGCAGAGACTCTGAGACGCAGAGAATCTGAGACGCAGAAATGCAGAGGCGCAGAGACTCTGAGACGCAGGGACTCTGAGACGCAGAGACTCTGAGACGCAGAGACTCTGAGACGCAGAGACGCCGAGACTCTGAGACGCAGAGTCTCTGAGACGCAGAAACTCTGAGACGCAGAGACTCTGAGTCGCAGAGACTCTGAGACGCAGAGACTCTGAGACGCAGAGACTCTGAGACGCTGACATGCAGAGACGCCGAGACTCTGAGACGCAGAGACGCAGAGAGTCTGAGACTCTGAGACGCAGAGACGCAGAGACTCTGAGACGCAGTGACTCTGAGACGCAGAGTCTCTGAGACGCAGAGACTCTGAGACGCAGGGACTCTGACACGCAGAGACTCTGAGACGCAGAGACTCTGAGACGCAGAGACTCCGAGACGCAGAGACTCCGAGACGCAGAGACGCAGAGACTCTGAGACGCAGAGATTCTGAGACGCAGAGACTCTGAGACGCAGAGACTCTGAGACGCAGAGACTCTGGGACGCAGAGACTCTGAGACGCAGAGACTCTGGGACGCAGAGACTTTGAGACGCAGAGACTCTGAGACGCAGAGACTCTGAGATGCAGAGACTCTGAGACGCAGAGACGCAGTGACTCTGAGACGCAGAGACTCTGAGACGCAGAGACTCTGAGACTCTGAGACGCAGAGACTCTGAGACGCAGAGAGTCTGAGTCGCAGAGACTCTGAGACGCAGAAATGCAGAGGCGCAGAGACTCTGAGACGCAGGGACTCTGAGACGCAGAGACTCTGAGACGCAGAGACTCTGAGACGCAGAGACTCTTAGGCGCAGAGACGCCGAGACTCTGAGACGCAGAGACTCTGAGACGCAGAGACACCGAGACTCTGAGACGGAGAGACGCAGACACTCTGAGACGCAGAGACGCAGAGACTCTGAGATGCAGAGACGCAGAGACTCTGAGACGCGGAGACTCTCAGATGCAGAGACGCAGAGACTCTGAGACGCAGAGATTATGAGACGCAGAGACTCTGAGACGCAGAGAATCTGAGACGCAGAGACTCTGAGACGCAGAGACTCTGAGACGCAGAGACTCTGAGACACAGAGACTCTGAGACGCAGAGACTCTGACACGCAGAGACGCAGAGACTCTCAGACGCAGAGACTCTGAGACGCAGAGTCTCTGAGATGCTGAGACGCAGAGACTCTGAGTCGCAGAGACGCAGAGACTCTGAGACGCAGAGACTCTGAGACGCAGAGACTCTGAGACGCAGAGACGCAGAGACTCTCAGACGCAGAGACTCTGAGACGCAGAGACTCTGAGACGCAGAGACTCTGAGATGCAGAGACTCTGAGACGCAGAGACTCTGAGATGCAGAGACGCCGAGACTCTGAGACTCAGAGTCTCTGAGACGCAGAGACTCTGAGACGCAGAGACTCTGAGACGCAGAGGCTCTGAGACGCCGAGACGCAGAGAGTCTGAGACGCAGAGACGCCGAGACTCTGAGACGCAGAGACGCAGAGAGTCTGAGACTCTGACATGCAGAGACGCAGAGACTCTGAGACGCAGAGATGCCGAGCCTCTGAGACGCAGACACTCTGAGACGCCGAGTCTCTGAGACGCAGAGACTCTGAGACGCCGAGACTCTGAGACGCAGAGGCTCTGAGACGCAGACGCCGAGACGCAGAGACTCTGAGATGCAGAGACGCCGAGACTCTGAGACGCAGAGGTGTCTGAGACTCTGAGACGCAGAGACGCAGAGACTCTGAGACGCAGAGACTCTGAGACGCAGAGACTCTGTGACTCTGAGACGCAGAGACTCTGAGACGCAGAGAGTCTGAGTCGCAGAGACTCTGAGACGCAGAAATGCAGAGGCGCAGAGACTCTGAGACGCAGAGATTCTGAGACGCAGAGACTCTGAGATGCAGAGACTCTGAGACGCAGAGACTCTGATACCCAGAGACTCTGAGATGCAGAGACTCTGAGACGCAGAGACTCTGAGACGCAGACATGCAGAGACGCAGAGAATCTGAGACGCAGGGACTCTGAGACGCAGAGACTCTGAGACGCAGAGACTCTGAGACGCAGAGACTCTGAGACGCAGAGACGCCGAGACTCTGAGACGCAGAGACTCTGAGACGCAGAGACGCCGAGACTCTGAGACGCAGAGACTCTGAGACGCAGAGACTCTGAGTCGCAGAGACTCTGAGACGCAGAGACTCTGAGACGCCGAGACTCTGAGACTCTGAGACGCAGAGACTCTGAGACGCAGGGACTCTGAGACGCAGAGACTCTGAGACGCAGTGACTCTGAGACGCAGAGTCTCTGAGACGCAGGGACTCTGAGACGCAGAGACTCTGAGACGCAGAGACTCCGAGACGCAGAGACTCTGAGACGCAGAGACGCAGAGACTCTGAGACGCAGAGATTCTGAGACGCAGAGACTCTGAGACACAGAGACTCTGAGACGCAGAGACTCTGGGACGCAGAGACTTTGAGACGCAGAGACTCTGAGACGCAGAGACTCTGAGATGCAGAGACTCTGAGACGCAGAGACGCAGTGACTCTGAGACGCAGAGACTCTGAGACGCAGAGACTCTGAGACTCTGAGACGCAGAGACTCTGAGACGCAGAGAATCTGAGACGCAGAAATGCAGAGGCGCAGAGACTCTGAGACGCAGGGACTCTGAGACGCAGAGACTCTGAGACGCAGAGACTCTGAGACGCAGAGACGCCGAGACTCTGAGACGCAGAGTCTCTGAGACGCAGAAACTCTGAGACGCAGAGACTCTGAGTCGCAGAGACTCTGAGACGCAGAGACTCTGAGACGCAGAGACTCTGAGACGCTGACATGCAGAGACGCCGAGACTCTGAGACGCAGAGACGCAGAGAGTCTGAGACTCTGAGACGCAGAGACGCAGAGACTCTGAGACGCAGTGACTCTGAGACGCAGAGTCTCTGAGACGCAGAGACTCTGAGACGCAGGGACTCTGACACGCAGAGACTCTGAGACGCAGAGACTCTGAGACGCAGAGACTCCGAGACGCAGAGACTCCGAGACGCAGAGACGCAGAGACTCTGAGACGCAGAGATTCTGAGACGCAGAGACTCTGAGACGCAGAGACTCTGAGACGCAGAGACTCTGGGACGCAGAGACTCTGAGACGCAGAGACTCTGGGACGCAGAGACTTTGAGACGCAGAGACTCTGAGACGCAGAGACTCTGAGATGCAGAGACTCTGAGACGCAGAGACGCAGTGACTCTGAGACGCAGAGACTCTGAGACGCAGAGACTCTGAGACTCTGAGACGCAGAGACTCTGAGACGCAGAGAGTCTGAGTCGCAGAGACTCTGAGACGCAGAAATGCAGAGGCGCAGAGACTCTGAGACGCAGGGACTCTGAGACGCAGAGACTCTGAGACGCAGAGACTCTGAGACGCAGAGACTCTTAGGCGCAGAGACGCCGAGACTCTGAGACGCAGAGACTCTGAGACGCAGAGACACCGAGACTCTGAGACGGAGAGACGCAGACACTCTGAGACGCAGAGACGCAGAGACTCTGAGATGCAGAGACGCAGAGACTCTGAGACGCGGAGACTCTCAGATGCAGAGACGCAGAGACTCTGAGACGCAGAGATTATGAGACGCAGAGACTCTGAGACGCAGAGAATCTGAGACGCAGAGACTCTGAGACGCAGAGACTCTGAGACGCAGAGACTCTGAGACACAGAGACTCTGAGACGCTGACATGCAGAGACGCCGAGACTCTGAGACGCAGAGACGCAGAGAGTCTGAGACTCTGAGACGCAGAGACGCAGAGACTCTGAGACGCAGTGACTCTGAGACGCAGAGTCTCTGAGACGCAGAGACTCTGAGACGCAGGGACTCTGACACGCAGAGACTCTGAGACGCAGAGACTCTGAGACGCAGAGACTCCGAGACGCAGAGACTCCGAGACGCAGAGACGCAGAGACTCTGAGACGCAGAGATTCTGAGACGCAGAGACTCTGAGACGCAGAGACTCTGAGACGCAGAGACTCTGGGACGCAGAGACTCTGAGACGCAGAGACTCTGGGACGCAGAGACTTTGAGACGCAGAGACTCTGAGACGCAGAGACTCTGAGATGCAGAGACTCTGAGACGCAGAGACGCAGTGACTCTGAGACGCAGAGACTCTGAGACGCAGAGACTCTGAGACGCAGAGACTCCGAGACGCAGAGACTCTGAGACGCAGAGACGCAGAGACTCTGAGACGCAGAGATTCTGAGACGCAGAGACTCTGAGACACAGAGACTCTGAGACGCAGGGACTCTGAGACGCAGAGACTCTGAGACGCAGAGACTCTGAGACGCAGAGACTCCGAGACGCAGAGACTCTGAGACGCAGAGACGCAGAGACTCTGAGACGCAGAGATTCTGAGACGCAGAGACTCTGAGACACAGAGACTCTGAGACGCAGAGACTCTGGGACGCAGAGACTTTGAGACGCAGAGACTCTGAGATGCAGAGACTCTGAGATGCAGAGACTCTGAGACGCAGAGACGCAGTGACTCTGAGACGCAGAGACTCTGAGGCGCAGAGACTCTGAGACTCTGAGACGCAGAGACTCTGAGACGCAGAGACTCTGAGACTCAGAAATGCAGAGGCACAGAGACACTGAGACGCAGGGACTCTGAGACGCAGAGACTCTGAGACGCAGAGACTCTGAGACGCAGAGACTCTGATACGCAGAGACTCTGAGATGCAGAGACTCTGAGACGCAGAGACTCTGAGACGCAGACATGCAGAGGCGCAGAGACTCTGAGACGCAGGGACTCTGAGACGCAGAGACTCTGAGACGCAGAGACTCTGAGACGCAGAGACTCTGAGACGCAGAGACGCCGAGACTCTGAGACGCAGAGACTCTGAGACGCAGAGACGCCGAGACTCTGAGACGCAGAGACTCTGAGACGCAGAGACTCTGAGTCGCAGAGACTCTGAGACGCAGAGACTCTGAGACGCCGAGACTCTGAGACTCTGAGACGCAGAGACTCTGAGACGCAGGGACTCTGAGACGCAAAGACTCTGAGACGCAGTGACTCTGAGACGCAGAGTCTCTGAGACGCAGGGACTCTGAGACGCAGAGACTCTGAGACGCAGAGACTCTGAGACGCAGAGACTCCGAGACGCAGAGACTCTGAGACGCAGAGACGCAGAGACTCTGAGACGCAGAGATTCTGAGACGCAGAGACTCTGAAACACAGAGACTCTGAGACACAGAGACTCTGGGACGCAGAGACTTTGAGACGCAGAGACTCTGAGACGCAGAGACTCTGAGATGCAGAGACTCTGAGACGCAGAGACGCAGTGACTCTGAGACGCAGAGACTCTGAGACGCAGAGACTCTGAGACTCTGAGACGCAGAGACTCTGAGACGCAGAGACTCTGAGACGCAGAAATGCAGAGGCGCAGAGACTCTCAGACGCAGGGACTCTGAGACGCAGAGACTCTGAGACGCAGAGACTCTGAGACGCAGGGACGCCGAGACTCTGAGACGCAGAGTCTCTGAGACGCAGAGACTCTGAGACGCAGAGACTCTGAGTCGCAGAGACTCTGAGACGCAGAGACTCTGAGACGCAGAGACTCTGAGACTCTGAGAGGCAGAGACTCTGAGACACAGAGACTCTGAGACGCAGAGACTCTGAGACGCAGGGACTCTGAGACTCTGAGACGCAGAGACTCTGAGACGCAGAGACTCTGAGACGCAGAGACTCTGAGACGCTGACATGCAGAGACGCCGAGACTCTGAGACGCAGAGACGCAGAGAGTCTGAGACTCTGAGACGCAGAGACGCAGAGACTCTGAGACGCAGTGACTCTGAGACGCAGAGTCTCTGAGACGCAGAGACTCTGAGACGCAGGGACTCTGACACGCAGAGACTCTGAGACGCAGAGACTCTGAGACGCAGAGACTCCGAGACGCAGAGACTCCGAGACGCAGAGACGCAGAGACTCTGAGACGCAGAGATTCTGAGACGCAGAGACTCTGAGACGCAGAGACTCTGAGACGCAGAGACTCTGGGACGCAGAGACTCTGAGACGCAGAGACTCTGGGACGCAGAGACTTTGAGACGCAGAGACTCTGAGACGCAGAGACTCTGAGATGCAGAGACTCTGAGACGCAGAGACGCAGTGACTCTGAGACGCAGAGACTCTGAGACGCAGAGACTCTGAGACTCTGAGACGCAGAGACTCTGAGACGCAGAGAGTCTGAGTCGCAGAGACTCTGAGACGCAGAAATGCAGAGGCGCAGAGACTCTGAGACACAGGGACTCTGAGACGCAGAGACTCTGAGACGCAGAGACTCTTAGGCGCAGAGACGCCGAGACTCTGAGACGCAGAGACTCTGAGACGCAGAGACACCGAGACTCTGAGACGCAGAGACGCAGACACTCTGAGACGCAGAGACGCAGAGACTCTGAGATGCAGAGACTCTGAGACGCGGAGACTCTCAGATGCAGAGACGCAGAGACTCTGAGACGCAGAGATTATGAGACGCAGAGACTCTGAGACGCAGAGACGCAGAGACTCTGAGACGCAGAGATTCTGAGATGCAGAGACTCTGAGACACAGAGACTCTGAGACGCAGAGACTCTGGGACGCAGAGACTTTGAGACGCAGAGTCTCTGAGACGCAGAGACTCTGAGATGCAGAGACTCTGAGACGCAGAGACGCAGTGACTCTGAGACGCAGAGACTCTGAGACGCAGAGACTCTGAGACTCTGAGACGCAGAGACTCTGAGACTCAGAGAGTCTGAGTCGCAGAGACTCTGAGACGCAGAAATGCAGAGGCGCAGAGACTCTGAGACGCAGGGACTCTGAGACGCAGAGACTCTGAGACGCAGAGACTCTGAGACGCAGAGACTCTTAGGCGCAGAGACGCCGAGACTCTGAGACGCAGAGACTCTGAGACGCAGAGACACCGAGACTCTGAGACGCAGAGACGCAGACACTCTGAGACGCAGAGACGCAGAGACTCTGATATGCAGAGACGCAGAGACTCTGAGACGCGGAGGCTCTCAGATGCAGAGACGCAGAGACTCTGAGACGCAGAGATTATGAGACGCAGAGACTCTGAGACGCAGAGAATCTGAGACGCAGAGACTCTGAGACGCAGAGACTCTGAGACGCAGAGACTCTGAGACACAGAGACTCTGACACGCAGAGACTCTGACACGCAGAGACTCTGAGACGCAGACATGCAGAGACGCAGAGACTCTGAGACGCAGGGACTCTGAGACGCAGAGACTCTGAGACGCAGAGACTCTGAGACGCAGAGACGCCGAGACTCTGAGATGCAGAGACTCTGAGACGAAGAGACTCTGAGACGCAGAGACTCTGAGACTCTGAGACGCAAAGACTCTGAGACGCAGAGCCTCTGAGACGCAGAGACGCCGAGACGCAGAGACTCGGAGACGCACAGAAGCTGAGACGCAGAGACGCAGAGAGTCTGAGACTCTGAGACGCAGAGACTCTGAGACGCAGAGATTCTGAGACGCAGAGACTGTGAGACGCAGAGACTCTGAGACGCAGAGACGCAGAGACTCTGAGAGGCAGAGACTCTGAGACGCAGAGTCTCTGAGATGCTGAGACGCAGAGACTCTGAGTCGCAGAGACGCAGAGACTCTGAGACGCAGAGACTCTGAGACGCAGAGACTCTGAGACGCAGAGACGCAGAGACTCTCAGACGCAGAGACTCTGAGACGCAGAGACTCTGAGACGCAGAGACTCTGAGATGCAGAGACTCTGAGACGCAGAGACTCTGAGATGCAGAGACGCCGAGACTCTGAGACTCAGAGTCTCTGAGACGCAGAGACTCTGAGACGCAGAGACTCTGAGACGCAGAGGCTCTGAGACGCCGAGACGCAGAGAGTCTGAGACGCAGAGACGCCGAGACTCTGAGACGCAGAGACGCAGAGAGTCTGAGACTCTGACATGCAGAGACGCAGAGACTCTGAGACGCAGAGATGCCGAGCCTCTGAGACGCAGACACTCTGAGACGCCGAGTCTCTGAGACGCAGAGACTCTGAGACGCCGAGACTCTGAGACGCAGAGGCTCTGAGACGCAGACGCCGAGACGCAGAGACTCTGAGATGCAGAGACGCCGAGACTCTGAGACGCAGAGGTGTCTGAGACTCTGAGACGCAGAGACGCAGAGACTCTGAGACGCAGAGACTCTGAGACGCAGAGACTCTGTGACTCTGAGACGCAGAGACTCTGAGACGCAGAGAGTCTGAGTCGCAGAGACTCTGAGACGCAGAAATGCAGAGGCGCAGAGACTCTGAGACGCAGAGATTCTGAGACGCAGAGACTCTGAGATGCAGAGACTCTGAGACGCAGAGACTCTGATACCCAGAGACTCTGAGATGCAGAGACTCTGAGACGCAGAGACTCTGAGACGCAGACATGCAGAGACGCAGAGAATCTGAGACGCAGGGACTCTGAGACGCAGAGACTCTGAGACGCAGAGACTCTGAGACGCAGAGACTCTGAGACGCAGAGACGCCGAGACTCTGAGACGCAGAGACTCTGAGACGCAGAGACGCCGAGACTCTGAGACGCAGAGACTCTGAGACGCAGAGACTCTGAGTCGCAGAGACTCTGAGACGCAGAGACTCTGAGACGCCGAGACTCTGAGACTCTGAGACGCAGAGACTCTGAGACGCAGGGACTCTGAGACGCAGAGACTCTGAGACGCAGTGACTCTGAGACGCAGAGTCTCTGAGACGCAGGGACTCTGAGACGCAGAGACTCTGAGACGCAGAGACTCCGAGACGCAGAGACTCTGAGACGCAGAGACGCAGAGACTCTGAGACGCAGAGATTCTGAGACGCAGAGACTCTGAGACACAGAGACTCTGAGACGCAGAGACTCTGGGACGCAGAGACTTTGAGACGCAGAGACTCTGAGACGCAGAGACTCTGAGATGCAGAGACTCTGAGACGCAGAGACGCAGTGACTCTGAGACGCAGAGACTCTGAGACGCAGAGACTCTGAGACTCTGAGACGCAGAGACTCTGAGACGCAGAGAATCTGAGACGCAGAAATGCAGAGGCGCAGAGACTCTGAGACGCAGGGACTCTGAGACGCAGAGACTCTGAGACGCAGAGACTCTGAGACGCAGAGACGCCGAGACTCTGAGACGCAGAGTCTCTGAGACGCAGAAACTCTGAGACGCAGAGACTCTGAGTCGCAGAGACTCTGAGACGCAGAGACTCTGAGACGCAGAGACTCTGAGACGCTGACATGCAGAGACGCCGAGACTCTGAGACGCAGAGACGCAGAGAGTCTGAGACTCTGAGACGCAGAGACGCAGAGACTCTGAGACGCAGTGACTCTGAGACGCAGAGTCTCTGAGACGCAGAGACTCTGAGACGCAGGGACTCTGACACGCAGAGACTCTGAGACGCAGAGACTCTGAGACGCAGAGACTCCGAGACGCAGAGACTCCGAGACGCAGAGACGCAGAGACTCTGAGACGCAGAGATTCTGAGACGCAGAGACTCTGAGACGCAGAGACTCTGAGACGCAGAGACTCTGGGACGCAGA
This sequence comes from Carcharhinus amblyrhynchos, assembly GCF_965287045.1. Classification (NCBI taxonomy): domain Eukaryota; kingdom Metazoa; phylum Chordata; class Chondrichthyes; order Carcharhiniformes; family Carcharhinidae; genus Carcharhinus; species Carcharhinus amblyrhynchos. The sequence continues at coordinate 453,609 of NW_027649875.1, forward strand.
GACTCTGAGACGCAGAGACTCTGGGACGCAGAGACTTTGAGACGCAGAGACTCTGAGACGCAGAGACTCTGAGATGCAGAGACTCTGAGACGCAGAGACGCAGTGACTCTGAGACGCAGAGACTCTGAGACGCAGAGACTCTGAGACTCTGAGACGCAGAGACTCTGAGACGCAGAGAGTCTGAGTCGCAGAGACTCTGAGACGCAGAAATGCAGAGGCGCAGAGACTCTGAGACACAGGGACTCTGAGACGCAGAGACTCTGAGACGCAGAGACTCTTAGGCGCAGAGACGCCGAGACTCTGAGACGCAGAGACTCTGAGACGCAGAGACACCGAGACTCTGAGACGCAGAGACTCTGAGACGCAGAGACTCTGAGACTCTGAGACGCAGAGACTCTGAGACGCAGAGAGTCTGAGTCGCAGAGACTCTGAGACGCAGAAATGCAGAGGCGCAGAGACTCTGAGACGCAGGGACTCTGAGACGCAGAGACTCTGAGACGCAGAGACTCTGAGACGCAGAGACTCTTAGGCGCAGAGACGCCGAGACTCTGAGACGCAGAGACTCTGAGACGCAGAGACACCGAGACTCTGAGACGGAGAGACGCAGACACTCTGAGACGCAGAGACGCAGAGACTCTGAGATGCAGAGACGCAGAGACTCTGAGACGCGGAGACTCTCAGATGCAGAGACGCAGAGACTCTGAGACGCAGAGATTATGAGACGCAGAGACTCTGAGACGCAGAGAATCTGAGACGCAGAGACTCTGAGACGCAGAGACTCTGAGACGCAGAGACTCTGAGACACAGAGACTCTGAGACGCAGAGACTCTGACACGCAGAGACGCAGAGACTCTCAGACGCAGAGACTCTGAGACGCAGAGTCTCTGAGATGCTGAGACGCAGAGACTCTGAGTCGCAGAGACGCAGAGACTCTGAGACGCAGAGACTCTGAGACGCAGAGACTCTGAGACGCAGAGACGCAGAGACTCTCAGACGCAGAGACTCTGAGACGCAGAGACTCTGAGACGCAGAGACTCTGAGATGCAGAGACTCTGAGACGCAGAGACTCTGAGATGCAGAGACGCCGAGACTCTGAGACTCAGAGTCTCTGAGACGCAGAGACTCTGAGACGCAGAGACTCTGAGACGCAGAGGCTCTGAGACGCCGAGACGCAGAGAGTCTGAGACGCAGAGACGCCGAGACTCTGAGACGCAGAGACGCAGAGAGTCTGAGACTCTGACATGCAGAGACGCAGAGACTCTGAGACGCAGAGATGCCGAGCCTCTGAGACGCAGACACTCTGAGACGCCGAGTCTCTGAGACGCAGAGACTCTGAGACGCCGAGACTCTGAGACGCAGAGGCTCTGAGACGCAGACGCCGAGACGCAGAGACTCTGAGATGCAGAGACGCCGAGACTCTGAGACGCAGAGGTGTCTGAGACTCTGAGACGCAGAGACGCAGAGACTCTGAGACGCAGAGACTCTGAGACGCAGAGACTCTGTGACTCTGAGACGCAGAGACTCTGAGACGCAGAGAGTCTGAGTCGCAGAGACTCTGAGACGCAGAAATGCAGAGGCGCAGAGACTCTGAGACGCAGAGATTCTGAGACGCAGAGACTCTGAGATGCAGAGACTCTGAGACGCAGAGACTCTGATACCCAGAGACTCTGAGATGCAGAGACTCTGAGACGCAGAGACTCTGAGACGCAGACATGCAGAGACGCAGAGAATCTGAGACGCAGGGACTCTGAGACGCAGAGACTCTGAGACGCAGAGACTCTGAGACGCAGAGACTCTGAGACGCAGAGACGCCGAGACTCTGAGACGCAGAGACTCTGAGACGCAGAGACGCCGAGACTCTGAGACGCAGAGACTCTGAGACGCAGAGACTCTGAGTCGCAGAGACTCTGAGACGCAGAGACTCTGAGACGCCGAGACTCTGAGACTCTGAGACGCAGAGACTCTGAGACGCAGGGACTCTGAGACGCAGAGACTCTGAGACGCAGTGACTCTGAGACGCAGAGTCTCTGAGACGCAGGGACTCTGAGACGCAGAGACTCTGAGACGCAGAGACTCCGAGACGCAGAGACTCTGAGACGCAGAGACGCAGAGACTCTGAGACGCAGAGATTCTGAGACGCAGAGACTCTGAGACACAGAGACTCTGAGACGCAGAGACTCTGGGACGCAGAGACTTTGAGACGCAGAGACTCTGAGACGCAGAGACTCTGAGATGCAGAGACTCTGAGACGCAGAGACGCAGTGACTCTGAGACGCAGAGACTCTGAGACGCAGAGACTCTGAGACTCTGAGACGCAGAGACTCTGAGACGCAGAGAATCTGAGACGCAGAAATGCAGAGGCGCAGAGACTCTGAGACGCAGGGACTCTGAGACGCAGAGACTCTGAGACGCAGAGACTCTGAGACGCAGAGACGCCGAGACTCTGAGACGCAGAGTCTCTGAGACGCAGAAACTCTGAGACGCAGAGACTCTGAGTCGCAGAGACTCTGAGACGCAGAGACTCTGAGACGCAGAGACTCTGAGACGCTGACATGCAGAGACGCCGAGACTCTGAGACGCAGAGACGCAGAGAGTCTGAGACTCTGAGACGCAGAGACGCAGAGACTCTGAGACGCAGTGACTCTGAGACGCAGAGTCTCTGAGACGCAGAGACTCTGAGACGCAGGGACTCTGACACGCAGAGACTCTGAGACGCAGAGACTCTGAGACGCAGAGACTCCGAGACGCAGAGACTCCGAGACGCAGAGACGCAGAGACTCTGAGACGCAGAGATTCTGAGACGCAGAGACTCTGAGACGCAGAGACTCTGAGACGCAGAGACTCTGGGACGCAGAGACTCTGAGACGCAGAGACTCTGGGACGCAGAGACTTTGAGACGCAGAGACTCTGAGACGCAGAGACTCTGAGATGCAGAGACTCTGAGACGCAGAGACGCAGTGACTCTGAGACGCAGAGACTCTGAGACGCAGAGACTCTGAGACTCTGAGACGCAGAGACTCTGAGACGCAGAGAGTCTGAGTCGCAGAGACTCTGAGACGCAGAAATGCAGAGGCGCAGAGACTCTGAGACGCAGGGACTCTGAGACGCAGAGACTCTGAGACGCAGAGACTCTGAGACGCAGAGACTCTTAGGCGCAGAGACGCCGAGACTCTGAGACGCAGAGACTCTGAGACGCAGAGACACCGAGACTCTGAGACGGAGAGACGCAGACACTCTGAGACGCAGAGACGCAGAGACTCTGAGATGCAGAGACGCAGAGACTCTGAGACGCGGAGACTCTCAGATGCAGAGACGCAGAGACTCTGAGACGCAGAGATTATGAGACGCAGAGACTCTGAGACGCAGAGAATCTGAGACGCAGAGACTCTGAGACGCAGAGACTCTGAGACGCAGAGACTCTGAGACACAGAGACTCTGAGACGCAGAGACTCTGACACGCAGAGACTCTGAGACGCAGACATGCAGAGACGCAGAGACTCTGAGACGCAGGGACTCTGAGACGCAGAGACTCTGAGACGCAGAGACCCTGAGACGCAGAGACGCCGAGACTCTGAGATGCAGAGACTCTGAGACGAAGAGACTCTGAGACGCAGAGCCTCTGAGACGCAGAGACGCCGAGACGCAGAGACTCGGAGACGCACAGAAGCTGAGACGCAGAGACGCAGAGAGTCTGAGACTCTGAGACGCAGAGACTCTGAGACGCAGAGATTCTGAGACGCAGAGACTGTGAGACGCAGAGACTCTGAGACGCAGAGACGCAGAGACTCTGAGACGCAGAGACTCTGAGACGCAGAGTCTCTGAGATGCCGAGACGCTGAGACGCAGAGACTCTGAGTCGCAGAGACGCAGAGACTCTGAGACGCAGAGACTCTGAGACGCAGAGACGCAGAGACTCTCAGACGCAGAGACTCTGAGACGCAGAGACTCTGAGACGCAGAGACTCTGAGATGCAGAGACTCTGAGACGCAGAGACTCTGAGACGCAGAGACGCCGAGACTCTGAGACTCAGAGTCTCTGAGACGCAGAGACTCTGCGACGCAGAGACTCTGAGACGCAGAGGCTCTGAGACGCAGAGACGCCGAGACGCAGAGAGTCTGAGACGCAGAGACGCCGAGACTCTGAGACGCAGAGACGCAGAGAGTCTGAGACTCTGACATGCAGAGACGCAGAGACTCTGAGACGCAGAGATGCCGAGCCTCTGAGACGCAGACACTCTGAGACGCAGAGTCTCTGAGACGCAGAGACTCTGAGACGCCGAGACTCTGAGACGCAGAGGCTCTGAGACGCAGACGCCGAGACGCAGAGACTCTGAGATGCAGAGACGCCGAGACTCTGGGACGCAGAGACGCAGAGGTGTCTGAGACTCTGAGACGCAGAGACGCAGAGACTCTGAGACGCAGAGACGCCGAGACTCTGAGACGCAGAGACGCCGAGACTCTGAGACACAGAGACGCAGACTCTCTGAGACACAGAGACTCTGAGACGCAGAGACGCAGAGACTCTGAGACGCAGAGACTCTGAGACGCCGAGACTCTGAGACGCAGAGACTCTGAGACGCAGAGACGCCGAGACTCTGAGACGCAGAGACTCTGAGACGCAGAGACTGTGAGACGCAGAGACTATGAGACGCAGAGACCATGAGACGCAGAGACCATGAGACGCAGAGACGCAGAGACTCTGAGACACAGAGACGCAGACACTCTGAGACACAGAGACTCTGAGACGCAGAGACTCTGAGACGCAGAGACTCTGAGACGCAGAGACTCTGAGACTCTGAGACGCAGAGACTCTGAGACGCAGAGACTCTGAGACGCCGAAACTCTGAGACGCTGAGACACTGAGACGCAGAGATGCAGTGACTCTGAGACGCAGAGTCTCTGAGACGCAGAGACTCTGAGACGCAGAGACTCTGAGTCGCAGAGACTCTGAGACGCAGAGACTCTGAGACGCAGAGACTGTGAGACGCAGAGGCTCTGAGATGCAGAGACTCCGAGACACAGAGACTCTGAGACGCAGAGACGCAGAGACTCTGAGACGCAGAGATTCTGAGACGCAGAGACTCTGAGACGCAGAGACTCTGATACTCTGAGACGCAGAGACTCTGAGACGCAGAGACTCTGACACGCAGAGACTCTGAGATGCAGAGACTCTGAGACGCAGAGACTCTGAGACGCAGAGTCTCTGAGACGCAGACATGCAGAGGCGCAGAGACACTGAGACGCAGGGACTCTGAGACGCAGTGACTCTGAGACGCAGAGACTCTGAGATGCAAAGACTCTGAGACGCAGAGGCGCCGAGACTCTGAGACGCAGAGACTCTGAGACGCAGAGACGCCGAGACTCTGAGACGCAGAGACTCTGAGACGCAGAGACTCTGAGTCGCAGAGACTCTGAGACGCAGAGACTCTGAGACGCCGAGACTCTGAGACTCTGAGACGCAGAGACTCAGAGACGCAGAGAGTCTGAGACTCTGAGACGCAGAGACGCAGAGACTCTGAGATGCAGAGACGCCGAGACTCTGAGACGCAGAGACGCAGAGAGTCTGAGACTCTGAGACGCAGAGACTCTGAGACGCAGTGACTCTGAGACGCAGAGTCTCCGAGACGCAGAGACTCTGAGACGCAGAGACTCTGAGACGCAGGGACTCTGACACGCAGAGACTCTGAGACGCAGAGACTCTGAGACGCAGAGACTCCGAGACGCAGAGACGCCGAGACTCTGAGACGCAGAGACTCTGAGATGCAGAGACTCTGAGACGCAGAGACTCTGAGACGCAGAGACTCTGAGATGCAGAGACTCTGAGACGCAGAGACTCTGAGACGCAGAGACTCTGAGACGCAGAGACGCCGAGACTCTGAGACGCAGAGTCTCTGAGACGCAGAGACTCTGAGACGCAGAGACTCTGAGTCGCAGAGAAGATCTGAGACGCAGAGACGCCGAGACTCTGAGACGCAGAGACGCAGAGACTCTGAGAGTCTGAGATGCAGAGACTCTGAGACGCAGAGACGCCGAGACTCTGAGACGCAGAGACTCTGAGACGCAGAGAATCTGGGACGCAGAGACTCTGAGACGCAGAGACTCTGAGACGCAGAGACGCAGAGACTCTGAGACGCAGAGACTCTGAGACGCAGAGACTCTGAGACGCAGGGACTCTGAGACTCTGAGACGCAGAGACTCTGAGACGCAGAGACTCTGAGACGCTGACATGCAGAGACGCAGAGACTCTGAGACGCAGGGACTCTGAGACGCAGAGACTCTGAGACGCAGAGACTCTGAGACTCTGAGACTCTGAGACGCAAAGACTCTGAGACGCAGAGACTCTGAGACGCAGAGAATATGAGACGCAGAGACCATGAGACGCAGAGACGCAGAGACTCTGAGACACAGAGACGCAGACACTCTGAGACACAGAGACTCTGAGACGCAGCGACTCTGAGACGCAGAGACTCTGAGACGCAGAGACTATGAGACGCAGAGACCATGAGACGCAGAGACTCTGAGACACAGAGACGCAGACACTCTGAGACACAGAGACTCTGAGATGCAGAGACGCAGAGACTCTGAGACGCAGAGACTCTGAGACACAGAGACGCAGAGACTCTGAGACGCAGAGACTCTGAGACGCCGAGACGCACAGACGCAGGGACTCCGAGACGCAGAGACTCTGAGACGCAGAGACTCTGGGACGCAGAGACTCTGAGACTCTGAGATGCAGAGACTCTGAGACGCAGAGACCCTGAGACGCAGAGACTCTGAGACGCAGAAACTCTGAGACGCAGAGACACTGAGACGCAGAGACGCAGTGACTCTGAGACGCAGAGTCTCTGAGACGCAGAGACTCTGAGACGCAGAGACTCTGAGACACAGAGACTCTGAGACGCAGAGAATCTGAGACGCAGAGACTCTGAGACGCAGAGACTATGAGACGCAGAGACTATGAGATGCAGAGACTATGAGACGCAGAGACGCAGAGGATCTGAGACACAGAGACGCAGACACTCTGAGACGCAGAGACGCAAAGACTCTGAGATGCAGAGACGCAGAGACTCTGAGACGCGGAGACTCTCAGATGCAGAGACGCAGAGACTCTGAGACGCTGAGACGCAGTGACTCTGAGACGCAGAGACTCTGAGACGCAGAGACTCTGAGACGCAGATAAGCCGACACTCTGAGACGCAGAGACGCTGAGTCGCAGAGACGCGGAGACTCTGAGACGCAGAGACTCTGAGTCGCAGAGATTCTGAGACGCCGAGACTCTGAGACGCAGAGACTCTGAGACACTGAGACGCAGAGACTCTGAGACGCAGAGACTCTGAGACGCAGAGACTCTTAGGCGCAGAGACGCCGAGACTCTGAGACGCAGGGACTCTGAGACGCAGAGACGCCGAGACTCTGAGACGCAGAGTCTCTGAGACGCAGAGACTCTGAGACGCAGAGACTCTGAGTCGCAGAGACTCTGAGACGCAGAGACTCTGAGACGCAGAGACTCTGAGACTCTGAGAGGCAGAGACTCTGAGACGCAGAGACTCTGAGACGCAGAGACTCTGAGACGCAGGGACTCTGAGACTCTGAGACGCAGAGACTCTGAGACGCAGAGACTCTGAGACGCAGAGACTCCGAGACGCAGAGACTCTGAGACGCAGAGACGCAGAGAGTCTGAGACTCTGAGACGCAGAGACGCAGAGACTCTGAGACGCAGTGACTCTGAGACGCAGAGTCTCTGAGACGCAGAGACTCTGAGACGCAGAGACTCTGAGACGCAGGGACTCTGACACGCAGAGACTCTGAGACGCAGAGACTCTGAGACGCAGAGACTCCGAGACGCAGAGACTCCGAGACGCAGAGACGCAGAGACTCTGAGACGCAGAGATTCTGAGACGCAGAGACTCTGAGACGCAGAGACTCTGAGACGCAGAGACTCTGGGACGCAGAGACTTTGAGACGCAGAGACTCTGACACGCAGAGACTCTGACACGCAGAGACTCTGACACGCAGAGACTCTGACACGCAGACATGCAGAGACGCAGAGACTCTGAGACGCAGAGACGCCGAGACTCTGAGACGCAGAGACTCTGAGACGCAGAGACTTTGAGACGCAGAGACTCTGAGACGCAGAGACTCTGAGACGCAGAGACGCAGTGACTCTGAGACGCAGAGACTCTGAGACGCAGAGACTCTGAGACGCAGAGACTCCGAGACGCAGAGACGCCGAGACTCTGAGACACAGAGACTCTGAGACGCAGAGACGCAGTGACTCTGAGACGCAGTGACTCTGTGACGCAGAGACTCTGAGACGCAGAGACTCTGAGGCGCAGAGACTCTGAGACGCAGAGACGCCGAGACTCTGAGACGCAGAGTCTCTGAGACGCAGAGACTCTGAGACGCAGAGACGCCAAGACTCTGAGACGCAGAGACTCTGAGACGCAGAGACGCCGAGATTCTGAGACGCAGAGACTCTGAGTCGCAGAGACCCTGAGACGCAGAGACTCTGAGACGCAGAGACTCTGAGACGCAGAGGCTCTGAGACGCAGACGCCGAGACGCAGAGACTCTGAGATGCAGAGACGCCGAGACGCAGAGACGCAGAGAGTCTGAGACTCTGAGACGCAGAGACTCTGAGACGCAGAGACGACGAGACTCTGAGACGCAGAGATGCCGAGACTCTGAGACACAGATATGCAGACACTCTGAGACACAGAGACTCTGAGACGCAGAGACGCAGAGACTCTGAGACGCAGAGACTCTGAGACGCCGAGACTCTGAGACGCAGAGACTCTGAGACGCAGAGACGCCGAGACTCTGAGACGCAGAGACTCTGAGACGCAGAGACTCTGAGACGCAGAGACCATGAGACGCAGAGACCATGAGACGCAGAGACACAGAGACTCTGAGACACAGAGACGCAGACACTCTGAGACACAGAGACGCTGAGACGCAGAGACGCAGAGACTCTGAGACGCAGAGACTCTGAGACGCAGAGACGCAGAGACTCTGAGACGCAGAGACTCTGAGACGCCGAGACGCAGAGACGCAGGGACTCCGAGACGCAGAGACTCTGAGACTCTGAGACGCAGAGACTCTGAGACGCAGAGTCTCTGAGACGCCGAAACTCTGAGACGCAGAGACACTGAGACGCAGAGATGCAGTGACTCTGAGACGCAGAGTCTCTGAGACGCAGAGACTCTGGGACGCAGAGACTCTGAGTCGCAGAGACTCTGAGACGCAGAGACTCTGAGACGCAGAGACTGTGAGACGCAGAGGCTCTGAGATGCAGAGACTCCGAGACACAGAGGCTCTGAGACGCAGAGACGCAGAGACTCTGAGACGCAGAGATTCTGAGACGCAGAGACTCTGAGACGCAGAGACTCTGAGACGCAGAGACTCTGATACGCAGAGACTCTGAGATGCAGAGACTCTGAGACGCAGAGACTCTGAGACGCAGAGACTCTGAGACGCAGAGACTCTGAGACGCAGAGACGCCGAGACTCTGAGACGCAGAGACTCTGAGACGCAGAGACGCCGAGACTCTGAGACGCAGAGACTCTGAGACGCAGAGACTCTGAGTCGCAGAGACTCTGAGACGCAGAGACTCTGAGACGCCGAGACTCTGAGACTCTGAGACGCAGAGACTCTGAGACGCAGGGACTCTGAGACGCAGAGACTCTGAGACGCAGTGACTCTGAGACGCAGAGACTCTGAGACGCAGAGACTCTGAGACGCAGAGACTCCGAGACGCAGAGACTCTGAGACGCAGAGACGCAGAGACTCTGAGACGCAGAGATTCTGAGACGCAGAGACTCTGAGACACAGAGACTCTGAGACGCAGGGACTCTGACACGCAGAGACTCTGAGACGCAGAGACTCTGAGACGCAGAGACTCCGAGACGCAGAGACTCCGAGACTCCGAGACGCAGGGACTCTGAGACGCAGAGACTCTGAGACGCAGAGACGCAGTGACTCTGAGACGCAGAGACTCTGAGACGCAGAGACTCTGAGACTCTGAGACGCAGAGACTCTGAGACGCAGAGACTCTGAGACGCAGAAATGCAGAGGCGCAGAGACTCTGAGACGCAGGGACTCTGAGACGCAGAGACTCTGAGACGCAGAGACTCTGAGACGCAGAGACGCCGAGACTCTGAGACGCAGAGTCTCTGAGACGCAGAGACTCTGAGACGCAGAGACTCTGAGTCGCAGAGACTCTGAGACGCAGAGACTCTGAGACGCAGAGACTCTGAGACTCTGAGAGGCAGAGACTCTGAGACACAGAGACTCTGAGACGCAGAGACTCTGAGACGCAGGGACTCTGAGACTCTAAGACGCAGAGACTCTGAGACGCAGAGACTCTGAGACGCAGAGAGTCTGAGACTCTGAGACGCAGAGACGCAGAGACTCTGAGACGCAGTGACTCTGAGACGCAGAGTCTCTGAGACGCAGAGACTCTGAGACGCAGGGACTCTGACACGCAGAGACTCTGAGACGCAGAGACTCTGAGACGCAGAGACTCCGAGACGCAGAGACTCCGAGACTCCGAGACGCAGGGACTCTGAGACGCAGAGATTCTGAGACGCAGAGACTCTGAGACGCAGAGACTCTGAGACACAGAGACTCTGGGACGCAGAGACTCTGAGACGCAGAGACTCTGGGACGCAGAGACTTTGAGACGCAGAGACTCTGAGACGCAGAGACTCTGAGATGCAGAGACTCTGAGACGCAGAGACGCAGTGACTCTGAGACGCAGAGACTCTGAGACGCAGAGACTCTGAGACTCTGAGACGCAGAGACTCTGAGACGCAGAGAGTCTTAGTCGCAGAGACTCTGAGACGCAGAAATGCAGAGGCGCAGAGACTCTGAGACGCAGGGACTCTGAGACGCAGAGACTCTGAGACGCAGAGACTCTGAGACGCAGAGACTCTTAGGCGCAGAGACGCCGAGACTCTGAGACGCAGAGACTCTGAGACGCAGAGACACCGAGACTCTGAGACGCAGAGACGCAGACACTCTGAGACGCAGAGACGCAGAGACTCTGAGATGCAGAGACGCAGAGACTCTGAGACGCGGAGACTCTCAGATGCAGAGACGCAGAGACTCTGAGACGCAGAGATTATGAGACGCAGAGACTCTGAGACGCGGAGAATCTGAGACGCAGAGACTCTGAGACGCAGAGACTCTGAGACGCAGAGACTCTGAGACACAGAGACTCTGAGACGCAGAGACTCTGACACGCAGAGACTCTGAGACGCAGACATGCAGAGACGCAGAGACTCTGAGACGCAGGGACTCTGAGACACAGAGACTCTGAGACGCAGAGACTCTGAGACGCAGAGACGCCGAGACTCTGAGATGCAGAGACTCTGAGACGAAGAGACTCTGAGATGCAGAGACTCTGAGACTCTGAGACGCAAAGACTCTGAGAAGCAGAGCCTCTGAGAAGCAGAGACGCCGAGACGCAGAGACTCGGAGACGCACAGAAGCTGAGACGCAGAGACGCAGAGAGTCTGAGACTCTGACACGCAGAGACTCTGAGACGCAGAGATTCTGAGACGCAGAGACTGTGAGACGCAGAGACTCTGAGACGCAGAGACTCTGAGACGCAGAGACTCTGAGACGCAGAGTCTCTGAGATGCCGAGACGCTGAGACGCAGAGACTCTGAGTCGCAGAGACGCAGAGACTCTGAGACGCAGAGACTCTGAGACGCAGAGACTCTGAGATGCAGAGACTCTCAGACGCAGAGACTCTGAGACGCAGAGACTCTGAGACGCAGAGACTCTGAGATGCAGAGACTCTGAGACGCAGAGACTCTGAGACGCAGAGACGCCGAGACTCTGAGACTCAGAGTCTCTGAGACGCAGAGACTCTGCGACGCAGAGACTCTGAGACGCAGAGGCTCTGAGACGCAGAGACTCTGAGACGCAGAGACACCGAGACTCTGAGACGCAGAGACTCTGAGACGCAGAGACACCGAGACTCTGAGACGCAGAGACGCAGACACTCTGAGACGCAGAGACGCAGAGACTCTGAGATGCAGAGACGCAGAGACTCTGAGACGCGGAGGCTCTCAGATGCAGAGACGCAGAGACTCTGAGACGCAGAGATTATGAGACGCAGAGACTCTGAGACGCAGAGAATCTGAGACGCAGAGACTCTGAGACGCAGAGACTCTGAGACGCAGAGACTCTGAGACACAGAGACTCTGAGACGCAGAGACTCTGACACGCAGAGACTCTGAGACGCAGACATGCAGAGACGCAGAGACTCTGAGACGCAGGGACTCTGAGACGCAGAGACTCTGAGACGCAGAGACTCTGAGACGCAGAGACGCCGAGACTCTGAGATGCAGAGACTCTGAGACGAAGAGACTCTGAGACGCAGAGACTCTGAGACTCTGAGACGCAAAGACTCTGAGACGCAGAGCCTCTGAGACGCAGAGACGCCGAGACGCAGAGACTCGGAGACGCACAGAAGCTGAGACGCAGAGACGCAGAGAGTCTGAGACTCTGAGACGCAGAGACTCTGAGACGCAGAGATTCTGAGACGCAGAGACTGTGAGACGCAGAGACTCTGAGACGCAGAGACGCAGAGACTCTGAGAGGCAGAGACTCTGAGACGCAGAGTCTCTGAGATGCTGAGACGCAGAGACTCTGAGTCGCAGAGACGCAGAGACTCTGAGACGCAGAGACTCTGAGACGCAGAGACTCTGAGACGCAGAGACGCAGAGACTCTCAGACGCAGAGACTCTGAGACGCAGAGACTCTGAGACGCAGAGACTCTGAGATGCAGAGACTCTGAGACGCAGAGACTCTGAGATGCAGAGACGCCGAGACTCTGAGACTCAGAGTCTCTGAGACGCAGAGACTCTGAGACGCAGAGGCTCTGAGACGCCGAGACGCAGAGAGTCTGAGACGCAGAGACGCCGAGACTCTGAGACGCAGAGACGCAGAGAGTCTGAGACTCTGACATGCAGAGACGCAGAGACTCTGAGACGCAGAGATGCCGAGCCTCTGAGACGCAGACACTCTGAGACGCCGAGTCTCTGAGACGCAGAGACTCTGAGACGCCGAGACTCTGAGACGCAGAGGCTCTGAGACGCAGACGCCGAGACGCAGAGACTCTGAGATGCAGAGACGCCGAGACTCTGAGACGCAGAGGTGTCTGAGACTCTGAGACGCAGAGACGCAGAGACTCTGAGACGCAGAGACTCTGAGACGCAGAGACTCTGTGACTCTGAGACGCAGAGACTCTGAGACGCAGAGAGTCTGAGTCGCAGAGACTCTGAGACGCAGAAATGCAGAGGCGCAGAGACTCTGAGACGCAGAGATTCTGAGACGCAGAGACTCTGAGATGCAGAGACTCTGAGACGCAGAGACTCTGATACCCAGAGACTATGAGATGCAGAGACTCTGAGACGCAGAGACTCTGAGACGCAGACATGCAGAGGCGCAGAGAATCTGAGACGCAGGGACTCTGAGACGCAGAGACTCTGAGACGCAGAGACTCTGAGACGCAGAGACGCCGAGACTCTGAGACGCAGAGACTCTGAGACGCAGAGACGCCGAGACTCTGAGACGCAGAGACTCTGAGACGCAGAGACTCTGAGTCGCAGAGACTCTGAGACGCAGAGACTCTGAGACGCCGAGACTCTGAGACTCTGAGACGCAGAGACTCTGAGACGCAGGGACTCTGAGACGCAGAGACTCTGAGACGCAGTGACTCTGAGACGCAGAGTCTCTGAGACGCAGGGACTCTGAGACGCAGAGACTCTGAGACGCAGAGACTCCGAGACGCAGAGACTCTGAGACGCAGAGACGCAGAGACTCTGAGACGCAGAGATTCTGAGACGCAGAGACTCTGAGACACAGAGACTCTGAGACGCAGAGACTCTGGGACGCAGAGACTTTGAGACGCAGAGACTCTGAGACGCAGAGACTCTGAGATGCAGAGACTCTGAGACGCAGAGACGCAGTGACTCTGAGACGCAGAGACTCTGAGACGCAGAGACTCTGAGACTCTGAGACGCAGAGACTCTGAGACGCAGAGAATCTGAGACGCAGAAATGCAGAGGCGCAGAGACTCTGAGACGCAGGGACTCTGAGACGCAGAGACTCTGAGACGCAGAGACTCTGAGACGCAGAGACGCCGAGACTCTGAGACGCAGAGTCTCTGAGACGCAGAAACTCTGAGACGCAGAGACTCTGAGTCGCAGAGACTCTGAGACGCAGAGACTCTGAGACGCAGAGACTCTGAGACGCTGACATGCAGAGACGCCGAGACTCTGAGACGCAGAGACGCAGAGAGTCTGAGACTCTGAGACGCAGAGACGCAGAGACTCTGAGACGCAGTGACTCTGAGACGCAGAGTCTCTGAGACGCAGAGACTCTGAGACGCAGGGACTCTGACACGCAGAGACTCTGAGACGCAGAGACTCTGAGACGCAGAGACTCCGAGACGCAGAGACTCCGAGACGCAGAGACGCAGAGACTCTGAGACGCAGAGATTCTGAGACGCAGAGACTCTGAGACGCAGAGACTCTGAGACGCAGAGACTCTGGGACGCAGAGACTCTGAGACGCAGAGACTCTGGGACGCAGAGACTTTGAGACGCAGAGACTCTGAGACGCAGAGACTCTGAGATGCAGAGACTCTGAGACGCAGAGACGCAGTGACTCTGAGACGCAGAGACTCTGAGACGCAGAGACTCTGAGACTCTGAGACGCAGAGACTCTGAGACGCAGAGAGTCTGAGTCGCAGAGACTCTGAGACGCAGAAATGCAGAGGCGCAGAGACTCTGAGACGCAGGGACTCTGAGACGCAGAGACTCTGAGACGCAGAGACTCTGAGACGCAGAGACTCTTAGGCGCAGAGACGCCGAGACTCTGAGACGCAGAGACTCTGAGACGCAGAGACACCGAGACTCTGAGACGGAGAGACGCAGACACTCTGAGACGCAGAGACGCAGAGACTCTGAGATGCAGAGACGCAGAGACTCTGAGACGCGGAGACTCTCAGATGCAGAGACGCAGAGACTCTGAGACGCAGAGATTATGAGACGCAGAGACTCTGAGACGCAGAGAATCTGAGACGCAGAGACTCTGAGACGCAGAGACTCTGAGACGCAGAGACTCTGAGACACAGAGACTCTGAGACGCAGAGACTCTGACACGCAGAGACTCTGAGACGCAGACATGCAGAGACGCAGAGACTCTGAGACGCAGGGACTCTGAGACGCAGAGACTCTGAGACGCAGAGACCCTGAGACGCAGAGACGCCGAGACTCTGAGATGCAGAGACTCTGAGACGAAGAGACTCTGAGACGCAGAGCCTCTGAGACGCAGAGACGCCGAGACGCAGAGACTCGGAGACGCACAGAAGCTGAGACGCAGAGACGCAGAGAGTCTGAGACTCTGAGACGCAGAGACTCTGAGACGCAGAGATTCTGAGACGCAGAGACTGTGAGACGCAGAGACTCTGAGACGCAGAGACGCAGAGACTCTGAGACGCAGAGACTCTGAGACGCAGAGTCTCTGAGATGCCGAGACGCTGAGACGCAGAGACTCTGAGTCGCAGAGACGCAGAGACTCTGAGACGCAGAGACTCTGAGACGCAGAGACGCAGAGACTCTCAGACGCAGAGACTCTGAGACGCAGAGACTCTGAGACGCAGAGACTCTGAGATGCAGAGACTCTGAGACGCAGAGACTCTGAGACGCAGAGACGCCGAGACTCTGAGACTCAGAGTCTCTGAGACGCAGAGACTCTGCGACGCAGAGACTCTGAGACGCAGAGGCTCTGAGACGCAGAGACGCCGAGACGCAGAGAGTCTGAGACGCAGAGACGCCGAGACTCTGAGACTCTGACATGCAGAGACGCAGAGACTCTGAGACGCAGAGATGCCGAGCCTCTGAGACGCAGACACTCTGAGACGCAGAGTCTCTGAGACGCAGAGACTCTGAGACGCCGAGACTCTGAGACGCAGAGGCTCTGAGACGCAGACGCCGAGACGCAGAGACTCTGAGATGCAGAGACGCCGAGACTCTGAGACGCAGAGACGCAGAGGTGTCTGAGACTCTGAGACGCAGAGACGCAGAGACTCTGAGACGCAGAGACGCCGAGACTCTGAGACGCAGAGACGCCGAGACTCTGAGACACAGAGACGCAGACTCTCTGAGACACAGAGACTCTGAGACGCAGAGACGCAGAGACTCTGAGACGCAGAGACTCTGAGACGCCGAGACTCTGAGACGCAGAGACTCTGAGACGCAGAGACGCCGAGACTCTGAGACGCAGAGACTCTGAGACGCAGAGACTGTGAGACGCAGAGACTATGAGACGCAGAGACCATGAGACGCAGAGACCATGAGACGCAGAGACGCAGAGACTCTGAGACACAGAGACGCAGACACTCTGAGACACAGAGACTCTGAGACGCAGAGACTCTGAGACGCAGAGACTCTGAGACGCAGAGACTCTGAGACTCTGAGACGCAGAGACTCTGAGACGCAGAGACTCTGAGACGCCGAAACTCTGAGACGCTGAGACACTGAGACGCAGAGATGCAGTGACTCTGAGACGCAGAGTCTCTGAGACGCAGAGACTCTGAGACGCAGAGACTCTGAGTCGCAGAGACTCTGAGACGCAGAGACTCTGAGACGCAGAGACTGTGAGACGCAGAGGCTCTGAGATGCAGAGACTCCGAGACACAGAGACTCTGAGACGCAGAGACGCAGAGACTCTGAGACGCAGAGATTCTGAGACGCAGAGACTCTGAGACGCAGAGACTCTGATACTCTGAGACGCAGAGACTCTGAGACGCAGAGACTCTGACACGCAGAGACTCTGAGATGCAGAGACTCTGAGACGCAGAGACTCTGAGACGCAGAGTCTCTGAGACGCAGACATGCAGAGGCGCAGAGACACTGAGACGCAGGGACTCTGAGACGCAGTGACTCTGAGACGCAGAGACTCTGAGATGCAAAGACTCTGAGACGCAGAGGCGCCGAGACTCTGAGACGCAGAGACTCTGAGACGCAGAGACGCCGAGACTCTGAGACGCAGAGACTCTGAGACGCAGAGACTCTGAGTCGCAGAGACTCTGAGACGCAGAGACTCTGAGACGCCGAGACTCTGAGACTCTGAGACGCAGAGACTCAGAGACGCAGAGAGTCTGAGACTCTGAGACGCAGAGACGCAGAGACTCTGAGATGCAGAGACGCCGAGACTCTGAGACGCAGAGACGCAGAGAGTCTGAGACTCTGAGACGCAGAGACTCTGAGACGCAGTGACTCTGAGACGCAGAGTCTCCGAGACGCAGAGACTCTGAGACGCAGAGACTCTGAGACGCAGGGACTCTGACACGCAGAGACTCTGAGACGCAGAGACTCTGAGACGCAGAGACTCCGAGACGCAGAGACGCCGAGACTCTGAGACGCAGAGACTCTGAGATGCAGAGACTCTGAGACGCAGAGACTCTGAGACGCAGAGACTCTGAGATGCAGAGACTCTGAGACGCAGAGACTCTGAGACGCAGAGACTCTGAGACGCAGAGACGCCGAGACTCTGAGACGCAGAGTCTCTGAGACGCAGAGACTCTGAGACGCAGAGACTCTGAGTCGCAGAGAAGATCTGAGACGCAGAGACGCCGAGACTCTGAGACGCAGAGACGCAGAGACTCTGAGAGTCTGAGATGCAGAGACTCTGAGACGCAGAGACGCCGAGACTCTGAGACGCAGAGACTCTGAGACGCAGAGAATCTGGGACGCAGAGACTCTGAGACGCAGAGACTCTGAGACGCAGAGACGCAGAGACTCTGAGACGCAGAGACTCTGAGACGCAGAGACTCTGAGACGCAGGGACTCTGAGACTCTGAGACGCAGAGACTCTGAGACGCAGAGACTCTGAGACGCTGACATGCAGAGACGCAGAGACTCTGAGACGCAGGGACTCTGAGACGCAGAGACTCTGAGACGCAGAGACTCTGAGACTCTGAGACTCTGAGACGCAAAGACTCTGAGACGCAGAGACTCTGAGACGCAGAGAATATGAGACGCAGAGACCATGAGACGCAGAGACGCAGAGACTCTGAGACACAGAGACGCAGACACTCTGAGACACAGAGACTCTGAGACGCAGCGACTCTGAGACGCAGAGACTCTGAGACGCAGAGACTATGAGACGCAGAGACCATGAGACGCAGAGACTCTGAGACACAGAGACGCAGACACTCTGAGACACAGAGACTCTGAGATGCAGAGACGCAGAGACTCTGAGACGCAGAGACTCTGAGACACAGAGACGCAGAGACTCTGAGACGCAGAGACTCTGAGACGCCGAGACGCACAGACGCAGGGACTCCGAGACGCAGAGACTCTGAGACGCAGAGACTCTGGGACGCAGAGACTCTGAGACTCTGAGATGCAGAGACTCTGAGACGCAGAGACCCTGAGACGCAGAGACTCTGAGACGCAGAAACTCTGAGACGCAGAGACACTGAGACGCAGAGACGCAGTGACTCTGAGACGCAGAGTCTCTGAGACGCAGAGACTCTGAGACGCAGAGACTCTGAGACACAGAGACTCTGAGACGCAGAGAATCTGAGACGCAGAGACTCTGAGACGCAGAGACTATGAGACGCAGAGACTATGAGATGCAGAGACTATGAGACGCAGAGACGCAGAGGATCTGAGACACAGAGACGCAGACACTCTGAGACGCAGAGACGCAAAGACTCTGAGATGCAGAGACGCAGAGACTCTGAGACGCGGAGACTCTCAGATGCAGAGACGCAGAGACTCTGAGACGCTGAGACGCAGTGACTCTGAGACGCAGAGACTCTGAGACGCAGAGACTCTGAGACGCAGATAAGCCGACACTCTGAGACGCAGAGACGCTGAGTCGCAGAGACGCGGAGACTCTGAGACGCAGAGACTCTGAGTCGCAGAGATTCTGAGACGCCGAGACTCTGAGACGCAGAGACTCTGAGACACTGAGACGCAGAGACTCTGAGACGCAGAGACTCTGAGACGCAGAGACTCTTAGGCGCAGAGACGCCGAGACTCTGAGACGCAGGGACTCTGAGACGCAGAGACGCCGAGACTCTGAGACGCAGAGTCTCTGAGACGCAGAGACTCTGAGACGCAGAGACTCTGAGTCGCAGAGACTCTGAGACGCAGAGACTCTGAGACGCAGAGACTCTGAGACTCTGAGAGGCAGAGACTCTGAGACGCAGAGACTCTGAGACGCAGAGACTCTGAGACGCAGGGACTCTGAGACTCTGAGACGCAGAGACTCTGAGACGCAGAGACTCTGAGACGCAGAGACTCCGAGACGCAGAGACTCTGAGACGCAGAGACGCAGAGAGTCTGAGACTCTGAGACGCAGAGACGCAGAGACTCTGAGACGCAGTGACTCTGAGACGCAGAGTCTCTGAGACGCAGAGACTCTGAGACGCAGAGACTCTGAGACGCAGGGACTCTGACACGCAGAGACTCTGAGACGCAGAGACTCTGAGACGCAGAGACTCCGAGACGCAGAGACTCCGAGACGCAGAGACGCAGAGACTCTGAGACGCAGAGATTCTGAGACGCAGAGACTCTGAGACGCAGAGACTCTGAGACGCAGAGACTCTGGGACGCAGAGACTTTGAGACGCAGAGACTCTGACACGCAGAGACTCTGACACGCAGAGACTCTGACACGCAGAGACTCTGACACGCAGACATGCAGAGACGCAGAGACTCTGAGACGCAGAGACGCCGAGACTCTGAGACGCAGAGACTCTGAGACGCAGAGACTTTGAGACGCAGAGACTCTGAGACGCAGAGACTCTGAGACGCAGAGACGCAGTGACTCTGAGACGCAGAGACTCTGAGACGCAGAGACTCTGAGACGCAGAGACTCCGAGACGCAGAGACGCCGAGACTCTGAGACACAGAGACTCTGAGACGCAGAGACGCAGTGACTCTGAGACGCAGTGACTCTGTGACGCAGAGACTCTGAGACGCAGAGACTCTGAGGCGCAGAGACTCTGAGACGCAGAGACGCCGAGACTCTGAGACGCAGAGTCTCTGAGACGCAGAGACTCTGAGACGCAGAGACGCCAAGACTCTGAGACGCAGAGACTCTGAGACGCAGAGACGCCGAGATTCTGAGACGCAGAGACTCTGAGTCGCAGAGACCCTGAGACGCAGAGACTCTGAGACGCAGAGACTCTGAGACGCAGAGGCTCTGAGACGCAGACGCCGAGACGCAGAGACTCTGAGATGCAGAGACGCCGAGACGCAGAGACGCAGAGAGTCTGAGACTCTGAGACGCAGAGACTCTGAGACGCAGAGACGACGAGACTCTGAGACGCAGAGATGCCGAGACTCTGAGACACAGATATGCAGACACTCTGAGACACAGAGACTCTGAGACGCAGAGACGCAGAGACTCTGAGACGCAGAGACTCTGAGACGCCGAGACTCTGAGACGCAGAGACTCTGAGACGCAGAGACGCCGAGACTCTGAGACGCAGAGACTCTGAGACGCAGAGACTCTGAGACGCAGAGACCATGAGACGCAGAGACCATGAGACGCAGAGACACAGAGACTCTGAGACACAGAGACGCAGACACTCTGAGACACAGAGACGCTGAGACGCAGAGACGCAGAGACTCTGAGACGCAGAGACTCTGAGACGCAGAGACGCAGAGACTCTGAGACGCAGAGACTCTGAGACGCCGAGACGCAGAGACGCAGGGACTCCGAGACGCAGAGACTCTGAGACTCTGAGACGCAGAGACTCTGAGACGCAGAGTCTCTGAGACGCCGAAACTCTGAGACGCAGAGACACTGAGACGCAGAGATGCAGTGACTCTGAGACGCAGAGTCTCTGAGACGCAGAGACTCTGGGACGCAGAGACTCTGAGTCGCAGAGACTCTGAGACGCAGAGACTCTGAGACGCAGAGACTGTGAGACGCAGAGGCTCTGAGATGCAGAGACTCCGAGACACAGAGGCTCTGAGACGCAGAGACGCAGAGACTCTGAGACGCAGAGATTCTGAGACGCAGAGACTCTGAGACGCAGAGACTCTGAGACGCAGAGACTCTGATACGCAGAGACTCTGAGATGCAGAGACTCTGAGACGCAGAGACTCTGAGACGCAGAGACTCTGAGACGCAGAGACTCTGAGACGCAGAGACGCCGAGACTCTGAGACGCAGAGACTCTGAGACGCAGAGACGCCGAGACTCTGAGACGCAGAGACTCTGAGACGCAGAGACTCTGAGTCGCAGAGACTCTGAGACGCAGAGACTCTGAGACGCCGAGACTCTGAGACTCTGAGACGCAGAGACTCTGAGACGCAGGGACTCTGAGACGCAGAGACTCTGAGACGCAGTGACTCTGAGACGCAGAGACTCTGAGACGCAGAGACTCTGAGACGCAGAGACTCCGAGACGCAGAGACTCTGAGACGCAGAGACGCAGAGACTCTGAGACGCAGAGATTCTGAGACGCAGAGACTCTGAGACACAGAGACTCTGAGACGCAGGGACTCTGACACGCAGAGACTCTGAGACGCAGAGACTCTGAGACGCAGAGACTCCGAGACGCAGAGACTCCGAGACTCCGAGACGCAGGGACTCTGAGACGCAGAGACTCTGAGACGCAGAGACGCAGTGACTCTGAGACGCAGAGACTCTGAGACGCAGAGACTCTGAGACTCTGAGACGCAGAGACTCTGAGACGCAGAGACTCTGAGACGCAGAAATGCAGAGGCGCAGAGACTCTGAGACGCAGGGACTCTGAGACGCAGAGACTCTGAGACGCAGAGACTCTGAGACGCAGAGACGCCGAGACTCTGAGACGCAGAGTCTCTGAGACGCAGAGACTCTGAGACGCAGAGACTCTGAGTCGCAGAGACTCTGAGACGCAGAGACTCTGAGACGCAGAGACTCTGAGACTCTGAGAGGCAGAGACTCTGAGACACAGAGACTCTGAGACGCAGAGACTCTGAGACGCAGGGACTCTGAGACTCTGAGACGCAGAGACTCTGAGACGCAGAGACTCTGAGACGCAGAGAGTCTGAGACTCTGAGACGCAGAGACGCAGAGACTCTGAGACGCAGTGACTCTGAGACGCAGAGTCTCTGAGACGCAGAGACTCTGAGACGCAGGGACTCTGACACGCAGAGACTCTGAGACGCAGAGACTCTGAGACGCAGAGACTCCGAGACGCAGAGACTCCGAGACTCCGAGACGCAGGGACTCTGAGACGCAGAGATTCTGAGACGCAGAGACTCTGAGACGCAGAGACTCTGAGACACAGAGACTCTGGGACGCAGAGACTCTGAGACGCAGAGACTCTGGGACGCAGAGACTTTGAGACGCAGAGACTCTGAGACGCAGAGACTCTGAGATGCAGAGACTCTGAGACGCAGAGACGCAGTGACTCTGAGACGCAGAGACTCTGAGACGCAGAGACTCTGAGACTCTGAGACGCAGAGACTCTGAGACGCAGAGAGTCTTAGTCGCAGAGACTCTGAGACGCAGAAATGCAGAGGCGCAGAGACTCTGAGACGCAGGGACTCTGAGACGCAGAGACTCTGAGACGCAGAGACTCTGAGACGCAGAGACTCTTAGGCGCAGAGACGCCGAGACTCTGAGACGCAGAGACTCTGAGACGCAGAGACACCGAGACTCTGAGACGCAG
Source organism: Carcharhinus amblyrhynchos (assembly GCF_965287045.1). Lineage (NCBI taxonomy): Eukaryota > Metazoa > Chordata > Chondrichthyes > Carcharhiniformes > Carcharhinidae > Carcharhinus > Carcharhinus amblyrhynchos. The sequence goes on from NW_027649875.1 coordinate 476,308, forward strand.
AGACGCAGACACTCTGAGACGCAGAGACGCAGAGACTCTGAGATGCAGAGACGCAGAGACTCTGAGACGCGGAGACTCTCAGATGCAGAGACGCAGAGACTCTGAGACGCAGAGATTATGAGACGCAGAGACTCTGAGACGCGGAGAATCTGAGACGCAGAGACTCTGAGACGCAGAGACTCTGAGACGCAGAGACTCTGAGACACAGAGACTCTGAGACGCAGAGACTCTGACACGCAGAGACTCTGAGACGCAGACATGCAGAGACGCAGAGACTCTGAGACGCAGGGACTCTGAGACACAGAGACTCTGAGACGCAGAGACTCTGAGACGCAGAGACGCCGAGACTCTGAGATGCAGAGACTCTGAGACGAAGAGACTCTGAGATGCAGAGACTCTGAGACTCTGAGACGCAAAGACTCTGAGAAGCAGAGCCTCTGAGAAGCAGAGACGCCGAGACGCAGAGACTCGGAGACGCACAGAAGCTGAGACGCAGAGACGCAGAGAGTCTGAGACTCTGACACGCAGAGACTCTGAGACGCAGAGATTCTGAGACGCAGAGACTGTGAGACGCAGAGACTCTGAGACGCAGAGACTCTGAGACGCAGAGACTCTGAGACGCAGAGTCTCTGAGATGCCGAGACGCTGAGACGCAGAGACTCTGAGTCGCAGAGACGCAGAGACTCTGAGACGCAGAGACTCTGAGACGCAGAGACTCTGAGATGCAGAGACTCTCAGACGCAGAGACTCTGAGACGCAGAGACTCTGAGACGCAGAGACTCTGAGATGCAGAGACTCTGAGACGCAGAGACTCTGAGACGCAGAGACGCCGAGACTCTGAGACTCAGAGTCTCTGAGACGCAGAGACTCTGCGACGCAGAGACTCTGAGACGCAGAGGCTCTGAGACGCAGAGACTCTGAGACGCAGAGACACCGAGACTCTGAGACGCAGAGACTCTGAGACGCAGAGACACCGAGACTCTGAGACGCAGAGACGCAGACACTCTGAGACGCAGAGACGCAGAGACTCTGAGATGCAGAGACGCAGAGACTCTGAGACGCGGAGGCTCTCAGATGCAGAGACGCAGAGACTCTGAGACGCAGAGATTATGAGACGCAGAGACTCTGAGACGCAGAGAATCTGAGACGCAGAGACTCTGAGACGCAGAGACTCTGAGACGCAGAGACTCTGAGACACAGAGACTCTGAGACGCAGAGACTCTGACACGCAGAGACTCTGAGACGCAGACATGCAGAGACGCAGAGACTCTGAGACGCAGGGACTCTGAGACGCAGAGACTCTGAGACGCAGAGCCTCTGAGACGCAGAGACGCCGAGACGCAGAGACTCGGAGACGCACAGAAGCTGAGACGCAGAGACGCAGAGAGTCTGAGACTCTGAGACGCAGAGACTCTGAGACGCAGAGATTCTGAGACGCAGAGACTGTGAGACGCAGAGACTCTGAGACGCAGAGACGCAGAGACTCTGAGAGGCAGAGACTCTGAGACGCAGAGTCTCTGAGATGCTGAGACGCAGAGACTCTGAGTCGCAGAGACGCAGAGACTCTGAGACGCAGAGACTCTGAGACGCAGAGACTCTGAGACGCAGAGACGCAGAGACTCTCAGACGCAGAGACTCTGAGACGCAGAGACTCTGAGACGCAGAGACTCTGAGATGCAGAGACTCTGAGACGCAGAGACTCTGAGATGCAGAGACGCCGAGACTCTGAGACTCAGAGTCTCTGAGACGCAGAGACTCTGAGACGCAGAGACTCTGAGACGCAGAGGCTCTGAGACGCCGAGACGCAGAGAGTCTGAGACGCAGAGACGCCGAGACTCTGAGACGCAGAGACGCAGAGAGTCTGAGACTCTGACATGCAGAGACGCAGAGACTCTGAGACGCAGAGATGCCGAGCCTCTGAGACGCAGACACTCTGAGACGCCGAGTCTCTGAGACGCAGAGACTCTGAGACGCCGAGACTCTGAGACGCAGAGGCTCTGAGACGCAGACGCCGAGACGCAGAGACTCTGAGATGCAGAGACGCCGAGACTCTGAGACGCAGAGGTGTCTGAGACTCTGAGACGCAGAGACGCAGAGACTCTGAGACGCAGAGACTCTGAGACGCAGAGACTCTGTGACTCTGAGACGCAGAGACTCTGAGACGCAGAGAGTCTGAGTCGCAGAGACTCTGAGACGCAGAAATGCAGAGGCGCAGAGACTCTGAGACGCAGAGATTCTGAGACGCAGAGACTCTGAGATGCAGAGACTCTGAGACGCAGAGACTCTGATACCCAGAGACTATGAGATGCAGAGACTCTGAGACGCAGAGACTCTGAGACGCAGACATGCAGAGGCGCAGAGAATCTGAGACGCAGGGACTCTGAGACGCAGAGACTCTGAGACGCAGAGACTCTGAGACGCAGAGACTCTGAGACGCAGAGACGCCGAGACTCTGAGACGCAGAGACTCTGAGACGCAGAGACGCCGAGACTCTGAGACGCAGAGACTCTGAGACGCAGAGACTCTGAGTCGCAGAGACTCTGAGACGCAGAGACTCTGAGACGCCGAGACTCTGAGACTCTGAGACGCAGAGACTCTGAGACGCAGGGACTCTGAGACGCAGAGACTCTGAGACGCAGTGACTCTGAGACGCAGAGTCTCTGAGACGCAGGGACTCTGAGACGCAGAGACTCTGAGACGCAGAGACTCCGAGACGCAGAGACTCTGAGACGCAGAGACGCAGAGACTCTGAGACGCAGAGATTCTGAGACGCAGAGACTCTGAGACACAGAGACTCTGAGACGCAGAGACTCTGGGACGCAGAGACTTTGAGACGCAGAGACTCTGAGACGCAGAGACTCTGAGATGCAGAGACTCTGAGACGCAGAGACGCAGTGACTCTGAGACGCAGAGACTCTGAGACGCAGAGACTCTGAGACTCTGAGACGCAGAGACTCTGAGACGCAGAGAATCTGAGACGCAGAAATGCAGAGGCGCAGAGACTCTGAGACGCAGGGACTCTGAGACGCAGAGACTCTGAGACGCAGAGACTCTGAGACGCAGAGACGCCGAGACTCTGAGACGCAGAGTCTCTGAGACGCAGAAACTCTGAGACGCAGAGACTCTGAGTCGCAGAGACTCTGAGACGCAGAGACTCTGAGACGCAGAGACTCTGAGACGCTGACATGCAGAGACGCCGAGACTCTGAGACGCAGAGACGCAGAGAGTCTGAGACTCTGAGACGCAGAGACGCAGAGACTCTGAGACGCAGTGACTCTGAGACGCAGAGTCTCTGAGACGCAGAGACTCTGAGACGCAGGGACTCTGACACGCAGAGACTCTGAGACGCAGAGACTCTGAGACGCAGAGACTCCGAGACGCAGAGACTCCGAGACGCAGAGACGCAGAGACTCTGAGACGCAGAGATTCTGAGACGCAGAGACTCTGAGACGCAGAGACTCTGAGACGCAGAGACTCTGGGACGCAGAGACTCTGAGACGCAGAGACTCTGGGACGCAGAGACTTTGAGACGCAGAGACTTTGAGACGCAGAGACTCTGAGACGCAGAGACTCTGAGATGCAGAGACTCTGAGACGCAGAGACGCAGTGACTCTGAGACGCAGAGACTCTGAGACGCAGAGACTCTGAGACTCTGAGACGCAGAGACTCTGAGACGCAGAGAGTCTGAGTCGCAGAGACTCTGAGACGCAGAAATGCAGAGGCGCAGAGACTCTGAGACGCAGGGACTCTGAGACGCAGAGACTCTGAGACGCAGAGACTCTGAGACGCAGAGACTCTTAGGCGCAGAGACGCCGAGACTCTGAGACGCAGAGACTCTGAGACGCAGAGACACCGAGACTCTGAGACGGAGAGACGCAGACACTCTGAGACGCAGAGACGCAGAGACTCTGAGATGCAGAGACGCAGAGACTCTGAGACGCGGAGACTCTCAGATGCAGAGACGCAGAGACTCTGAGACGCAGAGATTATGAGACGCAGAGACTCTGAGACGCAGAGAATCTGAGACGCAGAGACTCTGAGACGCAGAGACTCTGAGACGCAGAGACTCTGAGACACAGAGACTCTGAGACGCAGAGACTCTGACACGCAGAGACTCTGAGACGCAGACATGCAGAGACGCAGAGACTCTGAGACGCAGGGACTCTGAGACGCAGAGACTCTGAGACGCAGAGACCCTGAGACGCAGAGACGCCGAGACTCTGAGATGCAGAGACTCTGAGACGAAGAGACTCTGAGACGCAGAGCCTCTGAGACGCAGAGACGCCGAGACGCAGAGACTCGGAGACGCACAGAAGCTGAGACGCAGAGACGCAGAGAGTCTGAGACTCTGAGACGCAGAGACTCTGAGACGCAGAGATTCTGAGACGCAGAGACTGTGAGACGCAGAGACTCTGAGACGCAGAGACGCAGAGACTCTGAGACGCAGAGACTCTGAGACGCAGAGTCTCTGAGATGCCGAGACGCTGAGACGCAGAGACTCTGAGTCGCAGAGACGCAGAGACTCTGAGACGCAGAGACTCTGAGACGCAGAGACGCAGAGACTCTCAGACGCAGAGACTCTGAGACGCAGAGACTCTGAGACGCAGAGACTCTGAGATGCAGAGACTCTGAGACGCAGAGACTCTGAGACGCAGAGACGCCGAGACTCTGAGACTCAGAGTCTCTGAGACGCAGAGACTCTGCGACGCAGAGACTCTGAGACGCAGAGGCTCTGAGACGCAGAGACGCCGAGACGCAGAGAGTCTGAGACGCAGAGACGCCGAGACTCTGAGACGCAGAGACGCAGAGAGTCTGAGACTCTGACATGCAGAGACGCAGAGACTCTGAGACGCAGAGATGCCGAGCCTCTGAGACGCAGACACTCTGAGACGCAGAGTCTCTGAGACGCAGAGACTCTGAGACGCCGAGACTCTGAGACGCAGAGGCTCTGAGACGCAGACGCCGAGACGCAGAGACTCTGAGATGCAGAGACGCCGAGACTCTGAGACGCAGAGACGCAGAGGTGTCTGAGACTCTGAGACGCAGAGACGCAGAGACTCTGAGACGCAGAGACGCCGAGACTCTGAGACGCAGAGACGCCGAGACTCTGAGACACAGAGACGCAGACTCTCTGAGACACAGAGACTCTGAGACGCAGAGACGCAGAGACTCTGAGACGCAGAGACTCTGAGACGCCGAGACTCTGAGACGCAGAGACTCTGAGACGCAGAGACGCCGAGACTCTGAGACGCAGAGACTCTGAGACGCAGAGACTGTGAGACGCAGAGACTATGAGACGCAGAGACCATGAGACGCAGAGACCATGAGACGCAGAGACGCAGAGACTCTGAGACACAGAGACGCAGACACTCTGAGACACAGAGACTCTGAGACGCAGAGACTCTGAGACGCAGAGACTCTGAGACGCAGAGACTCTGAGACTCTGAGACGCAGAGACTCTGAGACGCAGAGACTCTGAGACGCCGAAACTCTGAGACGCTGAGACACTGAGACGCAGAGATGCAGTGACTCTGAGACGCAGAGTCTCTGAGACGCAGAGACTCTGAGACGCAGAGACTCTGAGTCGCAGAGACTCTGAGACGCAGAGACTCTGAGACGCAGAGACTGTGGGACGCAGAGGCTCTGAGATGCAGAGACTCCGAGACACAGAGACTCTGAGACGCAGAGACGCAGAGACTCTGAGACGCAGAGATTCTGAGACGCAGAGACTCTGAGACGCAGAGACTCTGATACTCTGAGACGCAGAGACTCTGAGACGCAGAGACTCTGACACGCAGAGACTCTGAGATGCAGAGACTCTGAGACGCAGAGACTCTGAGACGCAGAGTCTCTGAGACGCAGACATGCAGAGGCGCAGAGACACTGAGACGCAGGGACTCTGAGACGCAGTGACTCTGAGACGCAGAGACTCTGAGATGCAAAGACTCTGAGACGCAGAGGCGCCGAGACTCTGAGACGCAGAGACTCTGAGACGCAGAGACGCCGAGACTCTGAGACGCAGAGACTCTGAGACGCAGAGACTCTGAGTCGCAGAGACTCTGAGACGCAGAGACTCTGAGACGCCGAGACTCTGAGACTCTGAGACGCAGAGACTCAGAGACGCAGAGAGTCTGAGACTCTGAGACGCAGAGACGCAGAGACTCTGAGATGCAGAGACGCCGAGACTCTGAGACGCAGAGACGCAGAGAGTCTGAGACTCTGAGACGCAGAGACTCTGAGACGCAGTGACTCTGAGACGCAGAGTCTCCGAGACGCAGAGACTCTGAGACGCAGAGACTCTGAGACGCAGGGACTCTGACACGCAGAGACTCTGAGACGCAGAGACTCTGAGACGCAGAGACTCCGAGACGCAGAGACGCCGAGACTCTGAGACGCAGAGACTCTGAGATGCAGAGACTCTGAGACGCAGAGACTCTGAGACGCAGAGACTCTGAGATGCAGAGACTCTGAGACGCAGAGACTCTGAGACGCAGAGACTCTGAGACGCAGAGACGCCGAGACTCTGAGACGCAGAGTCTCTGAGACGCAGAGACTCTGAGACGCAGAGACTCTGAGTCGCAGAGAAGATCTGAGACGCAGAGACGCCGAGACTCTGAGACGCAGAGACGCAGAGACTCTGAGAGTCTGAGATGCAGAGACTCTGAGACGCAGAGACGCGAGACTCTGAGACGCAGAGACTCTGAGACGCAGAGAATCTGGGACGCAGAGACTCTGAGACGCAGAGACTCTGAGACGCAGAGACGCAGAGACTCTGAGACGCAGAGACTCTGAGACGCAGAGACTCTGAGACGCAGGGACTCTGAGACTCTGAGACGCAGAGACTCTGAGACGCAGAGACTCTGAGACGCTGACATGCAGAGACGCAGAGACTCTGAGACGCAGGGACTCTGAGACGCAGAGACTCTGAGACGCAGAGACTCTGAGACTCTGAGACTCTGAGACGCAAAGACTCTGAGACGCAGAGACTCTGAGACGCAGAGAATATGAGACGCAGAGACCATGAGACGCAGAGACGCAGAGACTCTGAGACACAGAGACGCAGACACTCTGAGACACAGAGACTCTGAGACGCAGCGACTCTGAGACGCAGAGACTCTGAGACGCAGAGACTATGAGACGCAGAGACCATGAGACGCAGAGACTCTGAGACACAGAGACGCAGACACTCTGAGACACAGAGACTCTGAGATGCAGAGACGCAGAGACTCTGAGACGCAGAGACTCTGAGACACAGAGACGCAGAGACTCTGAGACGCAGAGACTCTGAGACGCCGAGACGCACAGACGCAGGGACTCCGAGACGCAGAGACTCTGAGACGCAGAGACTCTGGGACGCAGAGACTCTGAGACTCTGAGATGCAGAGACTCTGAGACGCAGAGACCCTGAGACGCAGAGACTCTGAGACGCAGAAACTCTGAGACGCAGAGACACTGAGACGCAGAGACGCAGTGACTCTGAGACGCAGAGTCTCTGAGACGCAGAGACTCTGAGACGCAGAGACTCTGAGACACAGAGACTCTGAGACGCAGAGAATCTGAGACGCAGAGACTCTGAGACGCAGAGACTATGAGACGCAGAGACTATGAGATGCAGAGACTATGAGACGCAGAGACGCAGAGGATCTGAGACACAGAGACGCAGACACTCTGAGACGCAGAGACGCAAAGACTCTGAGATGCAGAGACGCAGAGACTCTGAGACGCGGAGACTCTCAGATGCAGAGACGCAGAGACTCTGAGACGCTGAGACGCAGTGACTCTGAGACGCAGAGACTCTGAGACGCAGAGACTCTGAGACGCAGATAAGCCGACACTCTGAGACGCAGAGACGCTGAGTCGCAGAGACGCGGAGACTCTGAGACGCAGAGACTCTGAGTCGCAGAGATTCTGAGACGCCGAGACTCTGAGACGCAGAGACTCTGAGACACTGAGACGCAGAGACTCTGAGACGCAGAGACTCTGAGACGCAGAGACTCTTAGGCGCAGAGACGCCGAGACTCTGAGACGCAGGGACTCTGAGACGCAGAGACGCCGAGACTCTGAGACGCAGAGTCTCTGAGACGCAGAGACTCTGAGACGCAGAGACTCTGAGTCGCAGAGACTCTGAGACGCAGAGACTCTGAGACGCAGAGACTCTGAGACTCTGAGAGGCAGAGACTCTGAGACGCAGAGACTCTGAGACGCAGAGACTCTGAGACGCAGGGACTCTGAGACTCTGAGACGCAGAGACTCTGAGACGCAGAGACTCTGAGACGCAGAGACTCCGAGACGCAGAGACTCTGAGACGCAGAGACGCAGAGAGTCTGAGACTCTGAGACGCAGAGACGCAGAGACTCTGAGACGCAGTGACTCTGAGGACGCAGAGTCTCTGAGACGCAGAGACTCTGAGACGCAGAGACTCTGAGACGCAGGGACTCTGACACGCAGAGACTCTGAGACGCAGAGACTCTGAGACGCAGAGACTCCGAGACGCAGAGACTCCGAGACGCAGAGACGCAGAGACTCTGAGACGCAGAGATTCTGAGACGCAGAGACTCTGAGACGCAGAGACTCTGAGACGCAGAGACTCTGGGACGCAGAGACTTTGAGACGCAGAGACTCTGACACGCAGAGACTCTGACACGCAGAGACTCTGACACGCAGAGACTCTGACACGCAGACATGCAGAGACGCAGAGACTCTGAGACGCAGAGACGCCGAGACTCTGAGACGCAGAGACTCTGAGACGCAGAGACTTTGAGACGCAGAGACTCTGAGACGCAGAGACTCTGAGACGCAGAGACGCAGTGACTCTGAGACGCAGAGACTCTGAGACCAGAGACTCTGAGACGCAGAGACTCCGAGACGCAGAGACGCCGAGACTCTGAGACACAGAGACTCTGAGACGCAGAGACGCAGTGACTCTGAGACGCAGTGACTCTGTGACGCAGAGACTCTGAGACGCAGAGACTCTGAGGCGCAGAGACTCTGAGACGCAGAGACGCCGAGACTCTGAGACGCAGAGTCTCTGAGACGCAGAGACTCTGAGACGCAGAGACGCCAAGACTCTGAGACGCAGAGACTCTGAGACGCAGAGACGCCGAGATTCTGAGACGCAGAGACTCTGAGTCGCAGAGACCCTGAGACGCAGAGACTCTGAGACGCAGAGACTCTGAGACGCAGAGGCTCTGAGACGCAGACGCCGAGA